>NC_050499.2:6797737-7118237 GCF_012460135.2 Molothrus ater
GCTGAAGGCAGGGCCTGGCTTGGCTCAGGGCTGCTCCCTGTTTGGCTGAGTCACCCTTACTGCTCCAGCAGGCACACACAGGGAGCAGGGCCTGGTTCAGGGGTTTGTGAGGCTGGGATGGGGCTCAGCTCCAGCAGGCACCACTGAGCAGGGCCTGGTTCAGGGGGTTTGTGAGGCTGGCACAGAGCTCAGCTCCAGCAGGCACACACAGAGCAGGGCCTGGTTCAGGGGGTTTGTGAGGCTGGGATGGGGCTCAGCTCAGCAGGCACACACAGAGCAGGGCTGGGGTTCAGGGGTTTGTGAGGCTGGGATGGGGCTCAGCTCCAGCAGGCACACACAGAGCAGGGCTGGGTTCAGGGGTTTGTGAGGCTGGGATGGGGCTCAGCTCCAGCAGGCACACACAGGGAGCAGGGCCTGGTTCAGGGGTTTGTGAGGCTGGGACGGGGCTCAGCTCCAGCAGGCACACACAGAGCAGGGCCTGGTTCAGGGGGTTTGTGAGGCTGGCACAGAGCTCAGCTCCAGCAGGCACACACAGAGCAGGGCCTGGTTCAGGGGTTTGTGAGGCTGGGATGGGGCTCAGCTCACTGCCCCGGGGAGATGGAGAATGTGGCACCCCTGGTGTCCTTCCCTTGCATCCCCCAGCAGCATTTCCAGAGAAAGGCCAAATAAAAAGCCAAATAAAAAGCCAAATAAAAAGCAAATAACAGGCCAAAGAGAGCAATGCTCAGGGTCTGGGCAGGCCTGCATCCTGCCCCAGCCTTGCCTCATGGGAATTACTGAACTCCCTTTGCTCCTGCCTTATAAAACGAGGATCAAACCCTGCCCTGCTCTGTCACAAGGAGAGTTCATTAATATTCATGAGGCAAGGTAATATTCCAGGGGAGGGAAGGGTTCTAACTGCTCTGACTAATGAACATCTGTCATCTCCAGCACTGGGAAGGTAAGAGTGATAGAAATGTGAGGTAGTGCTGCACACCCAGACACTTCAGAGCTATTTACCCACTCACACAAACCAAATTAGCACCTGCTGGGGAAGTGCAAGGGCATCCATTCACACAAACAGATTTTTTCCATCAAGGAAGGTGCTTCAGAGATAGAGGCAGCCTGGGTTTCACAATTAGGCAATTAACAGGGCCATTAAAAGTGAGCTAAATGCATTGAAGCAAAATGAAGTGCACCCAAAACTTTAGAATTGGATATCACAGCCTCCAAGCAAGGGATGGCTTTACATTCCTGATGGC
Organism: Molothrus ater; assembly: GCF_012460135.2. NCBI lineage: Eukaryota > Metazoa > Chordata > Aves > Passeriformes > Icteridae > Molothrus > Molothrus ater. Next base: position 6,798,979 of record NC_050499.2, read on the forward strand.
TGTCACTGGTCCCTGGCATGTGACAAGAACTGGTTCTCTCCAAATTTCTTGGGAAAATATCAGCCCTGACACCAGTGCAGCAGCCTCAGCAGTTCCTGTACCTGATCAGTGCTGAACACTTGGATATCTGATTCAAGGGGCAAAAAATTCAAATTAACCAGTCCAGGTGCTGCACAATGCCTGTTTCAATGCCAAGGAAACTTCCTCAGAGCTGGTGAGACCCAAAAGGCACCAGGTCCTGATGCAAACCAGGTTTCGTGTGTTGCAACAGAACTTGTAATAGCTGAGATTTTCTGCCCTCTAAAGGGCTCTGAGCCCTCATTTCTAATTATAGCAGCTGGGATAACAATCTGTGCTGGGAAAAGCCTTTTACAGAGCTCTGCTGATTTGTCCTGAGTATTTATTGATTAATATAATCCAAGCTTACAAGCTCCTGAGCAATGACTGCTCTTTTTTTTTTTTTTTTTTTTTTTTTTTTTTTTTTTTTTTATGGCTTATTAGCATTCACCTGAAGGAAGATGGGTGCTTCAAAAAGAGCAGAATTCAGGAGAGCAGCTCCCTGCAGCAAAGCCACTTCACCCTTTGCTGTGCCCCAGCCCAGTGGTTTTGGCTTCATCACAAAGCTTCTCCCCCACACCCCACTTTGTGTCCATCCAAGGGAAATGCTCAGGAACAAGAGCAGGGCCTGTTGAAAGGGAATGTGAGGGAGCAAGAAAAATCCCCTGCAAGAAAAGAGGTCAAGAAATTATCAATAGAAGAATCTGTCAAGGTGGCCACTTGGCCAGGTTTGATTTCTGTGAATGTGTCCCCTCTGATTAGCTTTACATCTCGGGGCTATTGTGGGAGTGTATTGTGTTGGAAACCATTCTCCAAACTGAAAATGCCCCACTGCTTCTCAGGCCCTTGGTTTTTTTTTGAGCAGGGAGTGGGAATGTTTTGTGTCTGGGATGAACCATGGCCTCTCCTCCGGTCCTGAAGCTTCACAGATTGTTCTCACATTTGGCCACACTTCAATGGACACTTTTTAATATATTTTTTTTTTAATTCTGTCTATAGGTCTTTTGTACATTTTCTTTCTTGCTTTTCAAGGCTGAAGAGAGAGTTTTGAAGATAACAAGTCCATTTGTCTCCTGCTTTTTGAAATGTAGATATCGATTTTTGCTCAATTTCCCCGTTTGCACCTGAAGTCAACTGGACAGAGGAGCCAGGAAGAAAATGATGGATCACTGAGGAGAAAGATGAGCATGGAGACTCCCACAGGACTGAATTTTGGCTCTCCCTTCCTTTTGTAGGTGCTGTGTGAGTGAGTGATTGTGACCAAAAGCTGCTCCTGGCTCCCCCCAGTGCAGCCAGGGCACTGTTACCCACAGATGCTCTGGATGGTGGTTTAGGTTTTTATTATGGTTTTTTATTGATTTTTATTGACTCCCAGCCCAGCTCTGGGTTTGATGTTCAGTTCATCTGCAGGATATTTGTGTGGGGGTGTTTGTTGGGGGGGATTTGGGGCAGCAGAAGAGGAGAGTAGGTAATTAAATAATTAACAGGAGGTGCTGAATTCCCTCATTTCTGTGTCTGGCGGGATTATATTCCTAAGAGAATTGGGACAATTGGATTTTTTTCCCACCAGATTTGCCCTGATGCTCTGGAATTGCTGGGTAGAACTTTCAGTGCTGTCCAGCTCAGTTGGGCTGCCTGGCTGGAAAATGGGAAGCAAGGCTTGGATGAGCCTTTTTGGGGAAAAAAATGAGATTTGTGTGGCCAGACTTGTGTAAAAGTGGTTTTTTGTTGTTTTTTTTGTGGAGTAGACCATTTCACACATGGAAATATTATAGGTACCCTGAAAAATTGTTCTAAATCCATATTTCTCCATTAGCAGTGTGTAGCAATGTGCTTTTTTTTTGGTGGGAACTTGGGATCTTCGAGTCTCCACCTCAGCATTTTGAAGGTTTTCCAAGGAATTTCTGCTTTTCTTCCTGAGAGCCAGGGCTGATCATCTGCAGGTCAGGTGGGAACCCCCTCCTCCAGCAGGATGGTTGCTAATTTGGAGGTGAGGTGGCTGTCACAGGGAGGTGTCTGGCAAGGCTTGGATGAGCCTTTTGGAGGAAAAAAACCTGAGATTTGTGTGGCCAGACTGGTGTAAAAGTGGGGTTTTTCTGGAGCAGACCATTTCACACATGGTTCTAACTCCATATTTCTCCATTAGCAGCGTTTAGCAATGTGCTTTTTTTTTGGTACACTTGGGGTGTTCAAATCTCCACCTCAGCATTTTGAAGGTTTTCCAAGGAATTTCTCCTTTTCTTCCCGAGAGCCAGGGCTGATCATCTGCACATCAGGTGGGAACCCCCTCCTCCAGCAGGATGGTTGCTAATTTGGAGGTGAGGTGGCTGTCACGGTCGTCTTGGATGTGACATTTGAACAAAGCTGCTGCCGGCTCTGCGCTGCGCTTCCCTAACCATCAGCATGCTAATGAGATGCAAATTGTGTCTAAATATTTAAACTCAAATCAAAACAAGCCACTCTCCCTGCTCCATACCAAGCACCCAGCTCACCCATGGCATAGCAACCATCTCCAGGAGGTTTGGGAGGCATCAGGAGGGATGGGAAGGGGTGTGGGGAACACTTCCAACACGACATTTAAGGATTGGAAGCATTTGTTCAGAACAATATATGGGCACACAAAGCAGCTCTGACAGCTCTATTAGGGAGTTTTCACAAACTGTTGTTCCATATTGGAGTCTTAGCATGGCTGCAGTTTGTGTACACATATATTGATTTGATTTTTTAAATTTTTTTCTTTTTTTATTTTTTGGAGGTTGTTTCTTGGGAGGGAGGTAGGAGAAACCTCTATTAGGGAGTTTTCACAAACTGTTGTTCCATATTGGAACCTTATATGAAGAATTACAAGCCAAAAGAGTTTAAGTAGAATGATAGTTAGTTTGTTTTGGGGTGAAAAATAGATTTTTGGGGTTTTTAGAATGGGGGTTCAGGGGGCAAGATGGAGGAATCTGGGCATGTCCAGTCTTTCTCCTTCTTCTTCTTCTTGGCCTCCATCTTCTGCTGTGATGGTGGCACTTTGGGATTGGTTTAGAGTAGAAGCTCAATGTCTAACACAGGTGATGGGTATTGGGATGTTATGGTAAATATTGTACAGGTGGTTTTTGGTATAAAAAGATCACACCAGTGTCCCTCTGTCTGTCCTGCTGGACAGATCTCAGCAGGTCAGAGAAAGAATTTTATAGATAAGAAACAATAAACAATCTTGAGACCGAGAACTGAAGAGTTCTGACCCTTTCTTCGACTGCTGGGCTGGGAAAAGAGAATTTCTGACACATCTGGGGTCACTGTGAGCAGCAAAGCCCCCAGGAATCAGCAGCTGAGGGAGCCCTGCCTTTCACTCTCCCAACTGCCAGCTCCTGCCTCTGTGTTCTCATGCCTTCCCCTCGTTAGCGTTCATTGCTTCTGCTGCACTGAGCAATAACAAAGGTGCAGGAGTCCCTCTGCAGGTGCAGGATCCAGCTCCTGCCTCAGTGAGGGGCTGCGACAGTGGAAACAGGATTGTAGGGGGTGTAACCTCAGACAAACAGGAGAAAGTCAGAATTTGGGTGTGACAATGAAAGTTTAGGGTCCCACTGCAGGTGCAGGATCAGCTCCTGCCTCAGTGGCTGGGGCTGTGGAAGCAGGATGGGACAGTGGATTCACTGATTTTATGGGTGTAACCTCGGACAAACAGGAGAAAATCAGAATTTAGGGTGTGACAATGAAAGTTTAGGGTTCCACTAAATGTGCAGGATCCAGCTCCTGCCTCAGTGACTGTGGCCATGGATGCAGTGATTTTATGGGGTGTAGCCTCAGACAAACAGGAGAAAATCAGAATTTAGGGTGTGACAATGAAAGTTTAGGGTCCACTGCAGGTGCAGGATCCAGCTCCTGCCTCAGTGACTGACTGTGGCCATGGATGCAGTGATTTTATGGGGTGTAGCCTCAGACAAACAGGAGAAAATCAGAATTTAGGGTGTGACAATGAAAGTTTAGGGTTCCACTAAATGTGCAGGACCCAGTTCCTGCCTCAGTGACTGACTGTGGCCATGGATGCAGTGATTTTATGGGCTGTAACCTCAGACAAACAGGAGAAAATCAGAATTTAGGGTGTGACAATAGGCTCAGTTTAGGCTCAGTTGGTTTTTTTGCCATGGACTAATGGGGTGCACAGAGGCAAATAGTGAGATTTATAACTTTATTTAAGTTCTATTAATTTGTTTAGCTGGGTGCATGTCTGAGTCTGTGCTTTCATCTAATGCAAGGATTATTTCCTAGCTGGGATTTGGGCTCTGTGTCATCAAAGGAGAGAAAAAATTAACTGCATGTCCAGGGGTTAAAACCTCATTTCCTTCAAAATCCCATTTTTAGGAGAGCCTGGCTCTGGGATCTCAGCCCTTAATATTGAGAAAATGCAGTTATTTATTTATTGATGGGCTTGGGCTCAGCTCTGGGGGGCTTTTTCGGCCCAAAAGTTCCAAGAGAACAGAAAAGAAGGTTGGTTTTCAGCACAGGGAAACCCAACCTTCACCAGGAGCTTCCTGGCTGCCCCTCTGCCCCTGAGTGTCTGCAAGGGACAGCTCTGGGCTGCCAGATTCAACTTCTGTCTTCAGGTCCCTTTTTGTGTGGTTTGGGGGATTGTTTGCTCTGCTCTGTGCTTGTTTTTTTGGTTTTCCTCTTGACTTTGCAGTTTGGTTTTACTCAAAATAGAAACATCTGTGGCTGGTGCCCCTCTCCAGAGAGCCAAGCCAGTTTATTCTCCTTTTTCAGGGCTAAAATCGTTGGAGAAATTATTGTTCATGTCCTTGGGTAAGTCCTGACTCCACAGACATCAGATTTCTCAGGGATTTCAGTGGTACAAATGTTTTCTTGAGAGGGTTTGGTACCTCTATTTTCTCTACTGTTTAAGTGCAAGAATTAGGGGAGGAGAAATCCCCTGTAAAGGAGTCAGAACATCAGTGGTGGGCTCCTCCTCTGCTTCGCTGTCTGAAGGAGCCTCTAATTCCAAGTTGTTGAGCTGTGCAAAGAATGATCCCATGAGAGCCTGCAGAGCCCTCCCTGCCCTCTAAATCTTGCAGCATGTAGCTTTTGGCCTGCCATTTGTTTTCCTTGGGTTTAAGAGAGGAAAGAAGTAAAAGAGATGGAAGTGGCCTGGAGCACTTTGTCATCTTGGGGTTCATTGTTGTGCTGCCTTGGTGAAAAGTTTGCTCTTGTTTGACTCCTCCACCCTTCCCTGCAGCCAATCCCAGCTGCCCAGGGAGCTCCAGGCAAGGAGAAATCTCCTTTCCAGGGGTTCAGATCAGCTGTGCCAGCCCTGATTCCCTCCCAGGGGTCAGCCCAGGGGTTGTTTGTGCAGGGCAGAGATAAGGGACAGCATCAGGCTGGGGGTTTGCTCAGGCTCCCAGGGAAAAGCCAGCCAAGGAAAGCAGTCCCTGATGTCACCCTGGCTTGGATGGGTCCCAGCTGGGGGCTGGGTGTCCCTCCTGACAAAGAGCAGCATAAAATGTCTCCAAGAGCCTTGGAAAAAGGGGGAACCACAAAAGTTTTGTGCAAATTGGAATGAATTTAAATATTCCCGTATGAAAAACTTTCATTTATCACTGTAAATGTCTTTATGGTGGTGAAATCTTTGCTCTTTAATGACCTAAAAGTGCCCTGGTCCTGTCTGGGGTGCTGGAGCCAAGGAACATTCCTAACTCAGCAACACCAAGGTACTGAGGCCAAAGCTTGAACTTTAAGGCAAGATTTATCAGAATCCTTGTCCTGACCTAGTGCACAGTCAAAAAAATGGGGAAAAAAACCTTCCTGGTCTTTAATTTGGGGCACTTTTGGACAAGAAATCTCAGGGAAAGAAAGGGAAAAGCAGCCCCATGGACATTCATTGGCACAGCCCCATGTCCTGGGTGGGCTTTGCCTCAGTTATCAGGTGACTGCAATCCCTGGACTCATCATTCCCTGGAGGCTCAGGGCTTGTGGAATTCACTGTTAGGGAGATAATGCTGAAAATCCTTTCCCTTCCAAATCGGGAGAACCCTTCCCAAGTGGAGCAGCCCCACTCCCAGCTGTGGCACTGCCTCAGTTTCCCCAGGGCCAGGAGCTCCCCTGCAATCTCTGCAGCCCTGGGTCTCCAGGAGGAGCCTGAACGAACCTTCCCAGCTCTTTTCCAGCATCCCGGCTTTCTTATTTGAGTCGTGCAGTTCTCCCCACTGCTAATTAGGGTAATTAATGGGTGTAAATAAGGGGTCTTGGATGCAGAACAGTGGTGCTCGAAGTGAGAGCTGTTAATGCAGGGGCAGACGTTTCCTGGTGCATCCAGCTGCCCTGGAACTGAGGATGCTCCTGGCAGGCATTCAGGGAATTCTGTTTCAACGTTCGGGGCTTTAAGGGCTTTGCAGAGCAGTTAAAGGGAAATTAGGGCTGAACAATGCAAATGTGACGCTGTGTGTGAGGCTGGGGTGTGTCTGGGTTTGTTTTTAGAGGAGATCACTGGGGGAAAGCTGAAGAATTCCCTGTCCCAGCCCACCCAGGCTGCTGTTCCTTCACCCCAGTGTTCCTCCATGGGTGCTGCAATGAAACCCACGTGTGAACGCCCAGGGAAGGGGGAAGCTGCCCCAGGCACGTGGGATCAACAATTCCCTGCCTGGGAAGAAGATCCCAGCTGATGAACCCAGCCCAGATTCCCTGCCTTGCTCTCCCATATCCTCTGTGCAGCCTGGGTGGAAAGGAATTAATTTCAAAGCTCTGGTGGAGATTGTCGGGTACTTTCTTCCCCTGCTTTTCATAATTAAACATTTCAGCTTTAATTTCTCCTGTCTCTATAAACAGCATCATTTTTTAGCCTCTGAGTTATGCTCTGATACCTTTTCCTTGCTGCAAGAGCCTCAATCACCACAGTTCTGTTCCCTCCCTGATTTTAACAGCTCACTCCTCTTCATGAGCCATTCACAGCCTCATTTGAAGTCTCTAAAATATGAATTATCTGGGAGGTGACTGGGAAAATATTGGAAATTTATTGGATTTGGGCTCCATAGCACAAGGTGAATGGGATCTTTGGCCCCTTATTTACATGAGTCCCTTTAAAATGGGGATTTTGAGAATTAGAGTTTATTTTTCTCTTGTGATCAAAGTAGGAATAGAGATTTCTAAACAATCTTGAATTTTCCTCCTGATTTGCTGGTTTGGTTTTTTTTTTTTTCCCAATCAATTGATTTACTTGGAGCTGCTGTCCTAAAGGCTAATGAGGCAGTACAGAGATTTATGGATGATATTTCCTGAGCTCTGATGGGACTCTTTTAATGCCTAATTAACTCTGTATCAAAGCATCCCAATCCTCCTGAAATCTGAGCCACCAGAATCCACTCCTTGTTGATTTTTCATCCAGGACTTGTGAAAATTCAGTCTTGGAATGAGCCACCAGCACCGCCGGCTCTGGGACTGGGCCTTTGTGTGCAAAGATTTGGGGCTTTCCATACAAAATGTCAATTTATCTGGTGAAGAGCTGAGGGGATGTGTGAAAAGTGGAATTTACTTTTTACATTTTTGGTCGAGCCTGCATCTCCCTTGAGAGAGAGATTGTAGGGGCAAGGCTGAGCCAAACATAAACAGCTTTGGGGAGCCGGAAATTCCTCCAGTCCCACGAAAAGAACAATATTTGTGGAAAAGCTGGATGTGAAGGCAGCCATCTCCAGAGCAGTGTGAGCATCTCCACGAGGTTTGTTTTGAAACAGAAGCCACCCAGAAATGTGAGCAGGGCTCTCATGGCTTTGGCTTTTCTGCTGGAATGTGGCTGCTTGCAGAGGGAGAGGGAATGAGAGCATCCTCAGGAGAGAGAGGCCAAGGGGCTTTGAAGTTGATACTGTAATTAAGGCCATGTTTATATAAAAGTAAACATTTGGGATAAGAACTCAGTGCTTCCTCCTTTCCTGCTGCTGGGTTTTGCTTTTTATTCCTGAGCTTGGCCATTTCCAGACGATTTCCAGCAGCTCAGGGTGAGGGGACATCACTGATGTCCAGGAAGGAGCAGCTTTGGGGCTCTCCAGCATCACTGCTGGTAAATTCCATGCTTGGGATGCCTGGGAAGCAGCTCCTGAGAGGCCAGGGTTGGGATGTTTGTTGTTAAATGAAATTTAGGAGGTGGTTTGCTGCTGCAACCTGCTGTGAGCTGTTAACAGCTCTCACTTCGAGCACCAGTTCTGCATCCAAGACCCCTTATTTATACCCAGAGAGAGAACTGGGAATGGATTCTTCCCCAAACCTTTTGGGGGGTGGGAGGAAGGGGAGAGAGGAGCAGTCCTGAGCAGGAGGGAGTTGGGGTCTCACAGATCTCAGTGCCTTATTCTGTGCTGCACTCTGCTCCTGCCTCTACTCAGCACCACAAGATTTTCTGCCCCTCAGAAATGTCCTGATGATTTTTTTTTTTCATTTCCTCAGAAATTTGCCCCTGATTTCTGGAATTCAGGGAATTGCTCCTGCCTAAATTCTGCCTGAGCACCTTCAGGACACGTTCTGCCCCTCAGAGGTGCTGAGCAGATTGCAGCCAACAAAGCTCCCTCTGCAAGCACCGTTTGCTGGATTCCACTTCCAAATGGTTCTGTTTCCAAATGGTTCTGTTTCCAAGTGGATTTCAAGTGGTTTGATTTCCAAGTGGTTCTGTTTCCAAGTGGTTCTGTTTCCAAGTGGTTCTGTTTCAAATGGTTCTGTTTCCAAATGGTTCTGTTTCCAAATGGTTCTGATTTCCAAGTGGTTCTGTTTCAAGTGGTTCTGTTTCCAAATGGTTCTGATTCCAAGTGGTTCTGTTTCCAAGTGGTTCTGTTTCCAAGTGGTTCTGATTTCCAGTGGTTCTGTTTCCAATGGTTCTGATTTCCAAATGGTTCTGTTTCCAAGTGGTTCTGTTTCAAGTGGTTCTGATTTCAAGTGTTCTGATTTCCAGGGCAGCTCAGCTCTGTGTCATGGCAGAGGCAGAAGCACTTAGAGAAGGAGTTTGATTCTCCTCAGGAGAGAAAGAGGAGAAAACCTCTGAATGTCCCTAAAAAAATCATTTACCTGGAAGTGGCTCTGCAGCTGAAAGGGCGCAGCACTGACGGACCAGTGTGCAGAGGAACTGGGGTGCAATAATTAGATATTATAATATACAATTATTATGTAAAGACTAAAGATATTATTTATTATTATTATAATAAGATATGCAAAATATTAATATTATTATAATTTTACATATTATTATAATATATATAATAATTATAATAATTATTATAATATGTAAGACATATATATAATATATATTATATGTCTTATATATTATTATTATAAAATCTTTATATTTAAAAAAATTTTAATTATAAAATCTATAATATTATAATAGTATTTTAATTATAATAAAATATTATAATATTATAATTATTAAAGATATTACAATAATATTTATATATATAAATACAATTTTCCAGGAGTTCTGTGGATCTACAACCAGCCCAGACTAAATCCTCTCAGTGTCCATGTAAGAACCTGCAAGAACTTCTCTTTCTGGGCCATTTTTTTATGGATTGTTTGGGAGAAAGATTCTTCTTGCCTGTTGATGTGACCTTCAAAAGGAGAGAGGGAGTGGAAGGCTGGAGCACAGGCTGAAATGTCTCATTTCGTGAAAGACACAAGGAAAGTTAGATTGATTGATGTATAACTCCCTAAGGGGAGAGAATTTTATTAGAGGAAATGACTGCCAAAAAAATCTTGAAATAATTAATATCAGCACTTGCAGTTTTTAAGTGCTGGGAGAGAGAGAAAATGAGGGGAATTTATAATCCAGAGCTGAATTGAGGGGCTGTGTGTTTTATCCAAGGTATCGAACTGATGGAGAAGCAGATATTTCACTGTTTCAATTAGCACAGATCACTTTATTACTTTCTCCCAGACAGTAATTATTTTTGGTGATGAGGAAGCCTTGCAGATTTTTTAAATGTTCCCCGTGCATATGGGATGGAGTGCAAGGAGGAGCTGCAGTGACAGGAAGTCAGATCCCCTGAGAACTTCAGTCTCTCTGAAGGGATGGATGGCTCAAGGAAACACTTCTGACATTTAACAGCATGCAAGTGTCAGAAACGTCTGAGCAGGGAAATTAACAGTGTTTATTAGCAAACAGAAAGACAGCACTTGAAATCCCTCTCATTAGGGCTGTGTTTGGAGAACAAGTGGAGCAGGACATGTGTGAGAATTTTGAGGAGGAGCTGGCAGGAGCTGGAGGATGAATGAATCTGAGCTCAGACTGCCTCACTGCAGTGCCTGAAATGGGGAATTTAAACTGGGACTGTGCTGGTTCCAGGCTCCTTTAATGGGCTCGTTTATCTTGTGATGAGGGTAGAGATGTTCTGGGCTCCAGAGCTGGCCCTGAGCTTCCCCTTCCCGTAAAAATCTGGACTGGGGAGTTCCAGGTTCAGCATCCCAAAGCTGCTCAGACCCTCCAGGTCTGGATCCCAAAGCTGCTCAGACCCTCCAGGTCTGGATCCCAAATCTGCTTAGACCCTCCAGGTCTGGATCCCGAATCTGCTCAGCTCCTCCAGGTCTGGATCCCAAACTGCTCCAGCACTGTCAGGGTCAGAGAAGAAGGGAGGGAAGGACTGGGCTGCCCTGAGCTGCTGAATTGATCTTTAAGTTGATTGATCTTTAAGATTGTGGTGCTTTTCCCCTCAGAATTGCTGCTGCCTTGTGTTCACAAAGCCCTGCAGCAGCAGCAGCCACATGCACAGAACCAGCTGCAGTTTCACAGCAGCTTTTGGAATGGTTTCAGCAGCTCCTGCCTTGACTTTTTTTCCCCTTGGCTTTTTTGAAGTGGAGTTTGACTGGTTCTGTGGCCAGGGCAAAAATCAGTTGTGTTTGTGCCTGTGATCTCTTTTGAGGGGAAAAACCTACAGGGGAAAACTGGAATGAATCAAAGCCAATCAGTGCTATTTTTATTTTTATTCTGATTCTTATTCTTATTTTTATTTTATTTGAAAGATTTCCAATTTTTATTATTTATTCTTATTCTTATTTTAATTTTTATTTTATTATTTATTTTATTATTCAATTTATTTTTATTTTTATTTTAATTATTTAATTTAATTTTATTCTTATTTTTATTCTTATTTTTATTTTATTTGAAAGATTTCCAGTTCTTTTTTCCACTGAAATTTGTAATGGGCCAGAAGTTTTTATTTCAGTAAGACCCTGTTAGATTGAGGAAAGTGGCTGGAAAAGACAGGACTTGATGGAATAAGAGGCACTTCAAGAGCTGCAAAGATTCCACTCTGGCCCTGCCCTGTCTGCCATGCTCAGGCAGAGCTGAGGTTTTATTCTGCTCTGGTACCAATCCATAAAAGTGTGATTAGGAAGCCTGGCTTCCAAGCTGCTCCCGAGCAGATGTGCCCATTGTAAAATCCCATTTCTGTCGTTCATTGCCTGCTTTTTGTTTCCTCCTCGGCCTCTCCTCTGCCCAGCAGCCCAAAGCAAACACTGCTGGCACTCTGCAAACAGCCAGCCAGGCTGAGCAGCCTTTTTTGGGGTACAGAAAAGGAGATTTTATCTGCTGCTCTGGCCCCCCAGCTGCCCAGGGCTGTTAGCTCCATTCTGCCCCAATAAATGATTCCCCTGGGCAGGGCTGGCTGATAAAGGTCCCTGGCCTGGATGGTTTTTGTGCTCAGCCTTATCAGCCCCTGCCCAGGGATGTGTTCCTGGCTCCCAGTGGCAGGACCTGCTCCTGGAAGGGCTCTGTGGAAGAAATTCCTTTTCTTTGCCCTCTGGCTGTATGGTTTTGCACCAATAGAAATAAGAAAAGCATCTCAAACACTAAGAACTGTGTTTTTCTGCAGTAAAAGTCAGTGTGGCTCCACTGATTTCACAGACTGATAATTTATGTTGTTTTTTCTCTGGTGAGTCTGATTTGGTTTTAATCCCTCAGCAAAATGAGGAAAAAGTGCCATTTCTGAGGCAGACAGGCTGGCCAGCATTGTCACTACTTCATCTATAAATGAGGAAAATCCTGAATTTGGGAATGCTTTTAATGCTCCTGAAACTCCCTCCCTCGGCAGGAGCACCGTGGTTGAAAAGCGAAGGAGTCACTGCAGAACGCCCCAAACCCTGGTCAGTGTTTATCTATAACAATAATTAGCCCAAAATCCACAGATTTATCCCTCCCCTGACTCTGACACCCCACCAGAGCAGCTGAATCACCACCAGGGTCTGGAAATATCAGGGGACATTTCCTCCCTCTAAGCATTGCCCTGTGCTGATTTCCCTCTGCCCTTGGTTTTGGGGCTGAACCAGGTGGGAGAGGAAAGCAGGAGCTGTTCCACGGCTTTTTGGTGCACAGAGCCACTCTAATTTTAGCTCTCTGCCTTATAATTAAGGCTTTGAGCTGGTTTTTCTTTGCCTCCCCTCTCTGGTCGTGTTTACCAAGGGAAAATAGATAGGAGCTCTCCCAAGGCCAACTCTCAAATTGTACCCTTAGAAAATGTTGGCTTTAAATTGCCTGTGGTCCTGAAGCTCTTCCCAAGGCCCTGCCTTGGTCTCAGTTTAAGAGCAGCACTATAAATAAGTACAAGCAATGGTAAATCTCTGAGTAATGTGCTTCTATTATGTAGCAGAAGCTCTAAAAAATCAGCACAAAGATGTTTTGCAACCCAGAAATTCCAACTGCTGTGTCAAGCAGGCTAAAGCTGAAGCATGGATGAGGTAAAGCCAAATATATCCTAAAGCTTTAAATTTAATCCACCCCATTCTGTGCCATGAGGAATCACTTATTGCTGTAAATCACCACCAGAGATGATTAATTGCCTGGCATTAGCACCACGTTCTCTGGTGAAATTATCACTCCAGCCATGGCATCAAAACATATTTCACCTCCTCTCCCCAGGATGAAAACAGGAGCACGTTCCTGTGTGCTAATCAAGCCCTCCATTAATCAGGGTAAGACACTGTAATTGTGATTACACTCAGAAATCAATTAATGCTCACCTTAAAATAAAACAGTGCTCTCAGCTGCAGCAGGTGCCCACTCTGTGACTTTAGAGCCCTTTTTGGTCTCCTCAGCACCTCAAGCCCTGCCTTGCTTTGCAATCAACTGAATTTATTTGTTGTCTTTTCATTCCCTCCCTTCAGAAGGTTCTGGTGCTTTTTCCAGAGCAAACAGCTCTGGAAGTCAGGGGTATAAACACTGCTCAGGCAGGGAGATGTGGCTGGCGGGGCTGGTGGAGTGAGATGTTAACCGTGGGGTTTTGTCTCTCCTGATCCCTGGAACTAATGCCATTTTTGGCATCCAGCTCTGGCCAGCCTGGCCCTCTCTGCAGCCTGAACAATGCCCCGATTCTCCAGGCTCAGCATTCCAGGGTCTCTCACTCACTGTGAACATTTGCAGGGCACAGGAGAGGGACTGGGGGCTCACAGCAGCCTCGAGTGGATGTTTATTCCCTTTATACCCACCCAGACTCCTCAAAGATTCCAGAATTCCTGGCTGTGCTCCCTTCAGTGTCCTGACAGGCGTGACTGAGACCCCAAGAGGAGCAGCTCCCCCTGAGCCCTGCTGGGGATGAGCTCTGGGCAGGATTTGCAGGATTCGGGGAAGTTTTTGGGAAGTTTTTGGCTGGATAGCTGGGAGGGCTCAGAAGAGCTGCTGGGCAAAGGATGGGACCCCACATCTGTGGCTGGGAGGAACTTTCTGCTGAGAATAAACTGGCACAGACAGCAAAGAGAGCTCTGGTTTGGGGCTGGCCAGCCTTGCCCACAAATGGATAAGGGAGGAAGGGTTATTGTGGTTTCCTTGGGCAAGGACTGTGTGACCCTTTCTGTGCCTGCACTCAGCTCCTGCTGCCCCGTTTGTCCCAGGCTGCACAGGCACTGTCACAGACACATTTTATGGAAAATCCTTTCCTTAGGATTTTTTTCCTCCTGAGAAGCTGAGAGGCCTCAGGAATAAAATGCAAACAATGGTTATCTGCTGCTGTGGAATGCAACAGGTGCATCTGGGATTGGGCTCATGTGGTTGTTTCTAATTAATGGCCAATCACAGTCCAGCTGGTTCAGACTCTCTGTCTGAGCTACAAACCTTTGTTATTCATTCCTTCTTTTTCTATTCTTAGCCAGAATTCTGATGAAATCCTTTCTTCTATTCTTTTAGTATAGTTTTAATATAATGTATATCATAAAATAATAAATCAAGCCTTCTGAAACATGGAGTCATCATTCTGGTTTCTTCCCTCATCCTGGGACCCCTGCAAACACCACCACACAGGCAGTGAGAAGAAAACCCAGAACAAGGCTGGAGCAGGCAAAAAAACCACAGTTTGGGACCCCTTGTTCAGCATGAAACTCTTTTTTAGTGCTTCCCCTTTTCAATTAAGCTACCAGAAGTGAATCCAGATTGATTTTCAGATCTAGATCTGATGAGCAAACGCTGCTTTGCTTCCCTCTCCAACAGCTCTCCTTTCAAATATCACTCGCCTCAGTTCTGGCCGCTGCTGCTGGAGAATTTCCCCGAAGGAAACTCCTGCTTGTGGCCTGTGGGAAGAGCTCTGGAGCAGGAATTGCCCTCCCAGCAGCTCCCACCTCGTGTCCCCTGCCAAGGAGCCAGATGGAGGTGGGCTCTAATCAGGTCACTGCAGGAGAAGGGAACTTGAAAGACTTGGAGGAGGCAAGAGCTGGGAAAGGCTATCACAGCTATTTTTGATTCCCGAGGAGGAGAGATTAATTTAGATCGTCTGGTGTACACAAGGAAAGAGGGGGAGGGAAAAATAAAAATAAAAAAAATCTGTTTGGAAACAAAGGGGCCCAGTCCTGAGTGTTCCTCTGGGCTCCGTCATTAACGGCGCTGATGAAAAGGGAACAAACGGCTCCTGCATCATTACTGAGCCCGGGCTGTCACACAAACTGCTCCAGACACGGGGCTTTGTTCCCAGCAGAAAGGGAGGCACACATTGCCTGCATGCACAGAGAGCTGCAGGCTCTCATGTGCCTGATTAGGACACACAAGGGTGAGAACACAAAAACTGACGCACCAAAACCAACGGTGCCTGGTGACCTCAGCCCGAAACGGGAAAACATCCCAAGGTTCACAAACTGGAAACCAAGTGAGATGATTTCTGTTGAGTTCTGCCACTCCTCACCAGGGAATTTGGGGAGCAAACGCTCTCCTGAAGAACAAACCACCAAAAAGCCTCAAACTCCTCCTCAGGCTGGTGAGAAGCGCTGAATGGTCTGGGGTGCTGAGCTATAAAACAGGAGAGAGGGGTAAAATCCTGTGCTCTGCGTGATCTGTGCTCCCCTGGCAAATATTTGAACCTGGAAACGTTGATGGGAGAGCAAAGGAAGAAGCTACAGAGGGTTGTGCAGAATTACAGAAATTGGGATGTCACATTCTCAAGCTCAAATTTAGAGTGATTCCGTTCTTTCCTGCTGTGGGAGGTGAAGGACTTGAAGCATCAGGTGGCAACAGTGCAAGCCCTTGGATATTCTCATTTTCTTGCCCCTTTTCTCCTACAAATTATCAGATTTTATTTTTCTGACAGTGGCTAAGGGAACTATGAGCTGGGGTAAATTCTGAATGAATGAAAACTACTCAAAACAAGAGCTGAAATACAGAATAAATGAGGTTGGGTCTATTCACAAGCCAGTTCCAGGGGTTATTAGCCCACTTCTACTCCTCCATTCATCAGGCAAAGGTAATTTCTTTATTGCAGTAGGAATCCTAACACAAACACAGTAAATGGAGTGAAAACCTCATGTAAATGAAGCGAAAGCTTCATTTAGGACTCAATTCCTTTGCCTCACCTCTTCCTGTCAGAGCAGAGAGAAGGAAGAGTTGATAACAGGGAGAGGTATTGAACCAACCTTTCCCCTCCTGAATTTAAGTTGAGCTCAGTCTCTGACCAAAGGCTCTGCAAATCAATTAGGGCTGACAAGCCCAGCTCTGAGTGCAGCACAGGGCAAACGGTGATGGCTCAGCACTGAGAAAAAACCTCCAGCGTTTCTGACCCTTGGGTGGAGTAAAACACTCAGGGCATGAGCAAAACAGAGAAAATAATCATTTATTGGTGAGCACCAGCGTTGGAGAATAATCAGCTCCCTACAGCTGCTGGGTGGCTCTGGCTGGGATGTGACCAGTTACGAGATTTTTGGAGAAAAACTGAATTTCCAGCATGATTTCCATCCTTCCTGGGAGAAGGTCCATGGAATTTTCTGGAGCACCCAAACTTAGGGCTCGTTCCTCCCTGGAAAAATGACATTTGGGGCTGGAACTCCATTCTCTTCCCTCTGGTGCTGATCATTCCCATTTTTTGGGTTTGATCCCTGTCAGTGCCACCTTTTGGGTGCACACAGAGATGGATTTTGGCTGGCAAAAACAGCCCCTCATCCCCAATTTTGGAGCTGAGGTGTTTTCAGCCCACAAATTGCTGCTTATTGGGATCACTCTGATGGGATAAGGACAGCCTTGGGGGACTTCAAACTTCCATTACTTTTTAATGGGAGGAACTTTAATAGAAAGGCTGAGATGCAGCTTCTTATTGCGGTGCCTCAGCATTTCTGGAGCCATCAATTCTCCCCTTGCCCCTCCGTTATTACTGATGTATCAATTCTTTCTACTTCTCTGAGCACTTAAATTGAAATAAAATCAGGTTTGGGCTTTATGTGTCTTTAATATAATGAAATTCAGCTTAAAGTCGTAGGAAAACACTCCTTGGCATGGAGTCCTCAATAAATGAGAGCAGCAAGAGGGGAAATGCAGGATTGTAAATCTGGGAGGGGGAAAGTCCCAGTTTTGCCTCTGCCTTATTTCAAATCCCCCCCTTTTCCCTGTTAATTCTGCCTGCTGGAGTTCATGGTGTATTTTATCTGGTTTATCCCCTTTCCTCAGCCAAACTGCTGAGGCACAAAGATATTTTCACATTCCACGTGCCCCAGTGCAACAGCAGAGGAGTGAAAAGCCAGGTGATTTTAGGAATAAACAGGTGAAAAATTCACCTTTCATACGAGGGAAGAAATGAAACAAAACTGGGTTCGGTTTCTTGGGGTGGTTTTGGTGTAGTTTTTGAAATGCAGGTGGATATTTGAGTTTGAAGTGCTGAAAGTCTGGAGGAATATGGGAAAAGGAGGAGCATGGGAGGATTTGGATCAACATTCCTGGACTGGAAGCCTCAAAGGCTCTTCCCAATTGCTCCAAGATTCCCCTGCAGGGTGTGCAGGCAGAACCTCACTGAGCACTGAGGCTGAGCCTAAATTAACCCTTAAACCCCAAAAAATCATCTTTTTTTTTTTTTTTTTTTTTTTTTTGTGGATGAAAAACCACAGCAAGGGCCACAGCTGAGATTTGGGGCTGGACAAGCTGAAAAATGAAAAATCATAATAAAATAGTGGTTCAGACCAAGCTGAAACAATTTGTTTGCTCACTAAATGATATTTTTTTCCTTTGTTTAGGCATTCCTGAATACTTCATTTTGTTCCAGACCAATAAATCTTGGGATTTATCAGCACCTCCACCCAAGGCTGGCTGTGATTTTTTTTCCCCAATAAATTTAATTGGTCCTTAGAATTCTTTTGTTTATTTTCCTGTAAAGAATGTTGTGCCCTTTTGATTAAAAAAGGAAGAGCTTGGTGGGGAAGTCAGTGAAATCTTTTCTCTCCCCGCCCTCCTGGTGCTCCTAAATCTGATTTTAAGTGTCTTCAGTGGGGATCACACAGGACCATTTGTCCATGTGTGAGAGTGCCAGTTGCTTCCAGGACTCTGTGGAGCAGCTAAATAAATTAAAAAGGGAGGGAAAAAAACCCAGGAAAAATAGAAATACACGAATTTCACAGGAAACTATCCCGTGCCCAAATGAGGAGCACGGGAAAACTAACAGTAAGGTTAGGACTAAGTCTTTGGTCCTTGGCAGCCATCTTGACATCTTCAGTGTCATGATTTTTATAAGCTACAAGAATGTAAAATTTGGTGGGTGGCTGGTCGATGATTTATCATCATGGTTTGCATTTTTGTTTGGTTTTTGGAGGGGGGCCAGTTCTGGGGTTAGTTCTATCTTTGTTTGGGGGTGGTTGTAGAGTGATGATGATGGTTGATCGTTGTTTTTGATAGTAGGAAATAGAGAGGAAGGTTAATTGAAAGTGTATTGATGGCAAGTGATTTGGATAATGTAGGGATATATGGTTTAATTATTTGACAAAAAAAAAGAATAAAACATGTCCAAGCTGCATGGCAGCAGTTTGCAGGGAGCTTCCTGAGCAGGCATTTGTGGATTGCTTGGGAAGGACATCCAAATGTCAATTAACACAGGCAAAGGCATCATTATCAGTGCACCCCGAGGCCCTTCCTGGCTGCCTTTAGGAGCAGTGATGGAGCAAATTAAATCATCCCACAGCAAGGTGGGAGCTCTGTGTGCAGCTGGGAGCTTCAGCCTCAGGTTCTGGAGGGGGTCTGAGGTGCCTCCTGCACAAATCTGCTCATCCCCCATCATTCCCAAAGCCTCTTCCCTTCCCAAGCTTTCCCTTTCTCCTCCCTTCCCAAGCTCTCCTTTTCCTGCCCTCCCAAAACATCCAGCTCCCATTCCATGTTCCACATCCCAGAACACTTGCTGGGCCAGCAGGTAAAAAACCCCTTTTTTCCAGATTGGAAAAAACTTTTCCATCAGGAAAAACCCCTTCCAGCCCAAGGACGGGGCTTGGAGCAAGCTGGGGCAGTGGGAGGTGTCCCTGCCCCTGGAATGGGATTTGGGATCCCTTCCAACCCAAACCATTCCAGGTTCCACGATTCCCAGGCACGCACAGAAACATCCCTCACGTGTGGGAAATGTGGAGGTGCAAACCCTGCAAACAGAGGCAGCAGCAGCAGCAGCTCAGGAGCCCCTGCCCTGGTGTGGCACAAATGCACCAGGCTGAACAGAAATGGAATCACAGCTGCTCCCAAGGCACCGTGACCCCTGGCAGGAGGCCAGGCCTGCACTTAGAGGGATGGTTCTGGAAATAACAGGAGGCTGAATGACATTTTTCACATTAATATCTATTCCTTCCCTGTCCCCCAGCATGTCAAATTCAGCTGTGCTCCAGCCCTGCCAGTCCGTGCTTGTATTCCCATTTTCCAGCTGGGTTTTGGGACATTTATTAAGCCAGAAACAATTAAATCAAATCCTGGTGTAGCTGTTAATTATAAGGAAATAAGGACTTATTTCAATAATCCTACTGTTGTGTTCTGCTTCTCTTTTGAACTGAGTTTTTTAATCAGATAGAAATGGGAACTCGGGATGCTTGGAAGAATCTCAGCATCCAGATTTCCAAGCCTGGTGCCTCTTTTCCTTTAAGCCCTAACCCAAAAGCTTTATTTTTAAACTGCTCTCACTCTGTGGTATCTCTTCAGAGCTTCTGTTCCATTTGGCAACTTTAGCAGCTCATTAGGGCTTCTTGCTTTTATTTTGACTTGGGTAATGAGGGCTGTAAAGAATTGCCAGTCTACACTGGTGCTAATGAAAACCAGAGTGCAAAGGGCAGAGCTGATAAATCCCGCTCTGTGAAGGGCTGAGAGTGGAGCAGGAAAACATCTCAGCCGGGATTTAGCTCTAAGCTGCCCCAGCAGGGCCCAGCTTTGCCAGGGATGGTTTTCCTGTGGGGATCAAATCAGCCCCGTGGGGGTTGCCCCTTGATTTCCAGCAGCTTTGGGGCTCTCAGGCAGCAGGGACAGCGCTCCCAGTGCCTCCCAGGCTGGCTGTGAGTCTGTCCCAGGCTGGCTGTGAGTCTGTCCCAGCCTGGGCAGATGGCTCAGCTGTCCCTGAGTGCTCCTCAGCCTTCCTTCCACCTTGACTCAGGGCTTTGCTTTTCCCAGGGTGAATTAGGGACGAGGAGGGAAATCCCTGCCCTGCTGCCTTTCCCTGCCAGCCCTGCTGTCCCTGTGTCACCTGTTCCCACCCGGATTTCTCCCCATTACCATGGCAGAGATTGGGGCCCTGCCCAGCCCTGCTGTCCCTGCGTGTCCCCAGCCCTCTGTCACCCGGATTTCTCCCCATTACCATGGCAGAGGCTGAGGCTCTGCCCAGCCCTGCTGTCCCTGCGTGTCCCCAGCCCTCTGTCACCCGGATTTCTCCCCATTACCATGGCAGAGGCTGAGGCTCTGCCCAGCCCTGCTGTCCCTGCGTGTCCCCAGCCCTCTGTCACCCGGATTTCTCCCCATTACCATGGCAGAGATTGGGGCCCTGCCCAGCCCTGCTGTCCCTGCGTGTCCCCAGCCCTCTGTCACCCGGATTTCTCCCCATTACCATGGCAGAGGCTGAGGCTCTGCCCAGCCCTGCTGTCCCTGCGTGTCCCCAGCCCTCTGTCACCCGGATTTCTCCCCATTACCATGGCAGAGATTGGGGCCCTGCCCAGCCCTGCTGTCCCTGCGTGTCCCCAGCCCTCTGTCACCCGGATTTCTCCCCATTACCATGGCAGAGATTGGGGCCCTGCCCAGCCCTGCTGTCCCTGCGTGTCCCCAGCCCTCTGTCACCCGGATTTCTCCCCGTTGCCATGGCACAGGCACAGCTTGGCACCCTCTGCTGTCACCTGCCCAGCTCTGAGCACGTGTGGCTGCTTCTCCTGCAATCCCTGCACGTGGATATTTCCTGTCTGCAGCCAAGGATGCATCCATCACTCTGAGTGCCACCGTGCCCTCATGAGGGCCGGGCCTGCAGGACTAAGCCAGGCTCAGTTATGGCGTCAAGGCCTGGCTCTTCCTCCTCTAAACCCTCATTGAAACCCGGCCTGGCGCTGCCCACATCGCCCTGTAGCCCCTGAAAATTCATCATTTGTCATCCCCAGTGCTCTAAGTCTGGCCTGGCTCCAGAGGGGTCTGACAGGGAGGAGGTTTAGATTGGAAATCGGGGGAAAATCCTTCCCTGTGAGGCTGGGGAGGAATGGATTCCCAGAGCAGCTGTGGCCGCCCAGCCCTGGCAGTGCCAAGGCCAGGTTGGAGGTGTCAATGTCCCTTCCAGCCCAGGCCATTCCTTCATCCTGGGAGCAAAAAGAAGAAAGAATTCTCCAGAGCCACCCTTCACCTCCTGGAGCTTCCCAGCCCTGACTTAATGAGAGATTAATGATTAAAATCAGAGCTTCCCAGCCCTGATTTAATGAGAGGTTAATGATTAAAATCAGAGCTTCCCAGCCCTGATTTAGTGCCAGCAGTGAGGGAGTTAAAGCAGAGAGGGAGGATGCTCTGCAGGAGCAAAGCACTCCAGGAATTGCTGGATGAGTGACCAAAAAACCTCCTGAATTCCTGGCACAGCCAGAGCTGGGTGAGGGCTGGAATGATTTTGCACCATTATCCTTCCTGCCCTTAAAAACCCAGGAATTTACCTGGAAAATTCACCTAAAACCCCAGGAATTCACCTGGAAAATTCACCTAAAAATCCTGGAATTTACCTGGAAAAATCACCTAAAAACCCAGGAATTCACCTGGAAAATTCACCTAAAAATCCTCAAATTTACCTGGAAAATTCACCTAAAAACCCAGGAATTCATCTGGAAAATTCACCTAAAAACTCAGGAATTCACCTGGAAAATTTACCTAAAATCCAGGAATTTACCCCAGCACAGGAAACAGAGGCTTCCCCTGATTTTTCAGGAGGGTTTTTTTTGGTCCTGGACATTTTTTCCCCCAATTCTTTGTTGTGCTTGGCTCCATCCACCCACCTGACTTTCCCTTTTGGAATTACCCCCAGGAAAAGCAGGTTTGAGGCATTGTCCCTCCCTTCCCAGGGTTTCTCTGCCACAGTTTGTGCCAGGGAGGGATTTTTATGGTGGCTCCACATTCTCCTCTCCCCCCAGCTGATCTCATCTATCAGCAGGGCTTTTTATTTAAACCTTTTGTTGGCAAAAAATTTGTAATTTTCCCTGCATTTTCTGTCATCTCTAAAGGCAGGGACCGTGCTACTGTCCCAGAATTGTAATAACTTATCTCTCCTTGTTGCCTTTGTGTCAGGTGTTATTATTAATCCTTATCAGTCTGTTGAGGGGAGGAAATTAAAAGGTCTGAAACTCAGAAAAAATTTGTACTTTGGTCACAAGCAGAAGCAAAAAAAAAAAAAAAGAAAAGATTATGTACAAGATTGAGAAGTATATTTCAAACTGATTTCTTTTATTTTTGGAAATAAGCAGTACAGAGGCAAAAAAAAAAAAAAAAAAAAAAAAGGAAACTCTCTATTTATCCCCAAAAGGGGGGAAGCCAAAGGAGAACCACAGCAAACCCAGACAGGGCAATTCAGTCCAGCATGAAATTGCAGAGTTAAATATATTTAACTGCAAAGAAGTTATTTGAAGTTGCTGTGAATAAATAATGGATTTCATTTTCATAAACAACTCATTTTCCTTCACAGAAAGCACCCAGAGCAAATGTTGCTCTGAAATTGTTTAATTACCAAGCCTTGCACTGAGTTATTTGCTGTGAACTTTCTGTCTTTCAGCATCTTCCCCTCTTAGATTAAATCTCATTTTCCCACTCAAATGCTGGGGTGTGAATGGAATCAGCACTTTCTGTATTTAGAATGGAACTGGGTTTCTGCATTATTAAAAGGCAAAAAAATGGGTTTTTCAGGAATCCTGCAGCTCATTTAGCTTTTCTGTTTCTTGTTTTCAGAACTGCTTTTCAGGGCAAGCACAAGGAGTGGGGTCCAGTTGTTCTCCAGCTGTAAAAGAAAAAGGAATTTTGCTCCACTCCCACGTCCATGACCTTGTCCAGCTGCTCATAAAATGGGATTTATTCAGCACCATCCCAAGCTTTGACCTGAAAGGTTAATTTTAACCAAACTGGCCAATTTACCTTTAATGGGATTTATTGGCCCCCAAATAGGAATCAATAGGAATTCTCCATTACTGGGCTTGTAAAACCAGCACTGAAAATAGAAATAAATAGGAATTAGTAGAAGCAGGAGAACAGCAGTAACAAATCCAGAGCTGTGCCTGGAGCTGATTGTTTGGGGTTTAGGTTTCCACACCCTGCAGGATTTTGATGTGGCTTTGGTGACCAAATTCCCTCCCTGCAGTTCCTAAAGTCCTTTTTGAAGAGAATTCCCTGCAGGGCTCTGGGGAGTGTTGATCTGTGTCCCAGGAAGGTTCATTTCCCATCTGACTCTGCCTTCTCCCCTGGCTCCTGTCCCAGCCAGAGCCAGGGGTGCTGTCTGTGGGCTCAGCACGAATTCCATCCTTGCACTGAGACCCCTGGGGCTGCGGGAGGGGCAGTCCCAGCTCTGGGGGGATTTCAGGGTGGGCACAGAGGCTCTGCTCTCCTCCCTGCTGCTCTCAGGAATCCCCTGAATCTCCCAGGGAAGTTCTTTAATCTCAGAACAGCCCCTTAGTCAGGACTTGTGGGGAATCAGCCAGCTCTGTCTGCACAAGCAGCCATAAAACATCACATTAAATCCTCTCCCACCAGAATGCATTAAAATATCTCTTTAATTTAATTTTTTTCGGGTTTTTTTTTGCCATGGGGAAAGATCTCCTCGAGCTGTCCCAAAGCTTCCAGCTCCAGCCTCATTCCAGACACCCAAGAGGGTGGAAAACGTCCCAGCCTTCCACAGAGCAGCCCAGGGCTGGGACAGGATCTGCTCTCTTCAGGTTTGGCTTTCAGTGGCTGCAGCTCTGGGGGCTGAGCTAAAGGGCTTTATTTTTCCACCCAGACATGGATCAGACAGTGCTGAAGCCAGGACATTCTATCAATAGAGCAGGAAGTGCAAAGCACTTGATGTGTGAAAAGAAATATTAATATTTGAGCTGCAACTAATGGGAAAAAAATCTGATAACCAGAAACAGCTTTAGGTGTGGATTTATTCCTTTTTTCCCCCTGAACTTGCAGGAAGTTTGGGGGCTCTGTGTATCTTGCAAAGGGAAAAGGAAAACATTGAGAGCAGCTCAGGCTCTGTTGGGTTTGGGATGAGGACATTCTACCAATAGAGCAGGAAGTGTAAAGGACTTTATGTGGGAAAAGAAATATTAATATTTGAGTTAAAACTCATGGGGAAAAAAAAAAAAAAATCTGTTTTTTTCAGCCACCTTGGTTCAGAGGGAGATTCCCCTGCAGGAGGGTCCTGATTCAGCTGCTGGATCCATGGAGGATTTTCTTTGGATCATTCCAGGGCTGGAAAACCCCACAATCACAAAAGTTCCTCTCTGTTCTCCTGCAGACTGAGAGCATCCCAAGAGCACAATTCCAGCTGCTGGGGGTGAGAAAAAGTTGGATTTTGGGGTGGTAAGGAAAGGCTGAGTGCCCACCCTGCCTGTGCCACCCCCGGGTTTGTGGCAGTGGAAATTGAGTTTCCTCATCCCTGCCAGGGCCTGGCTGGGGGCTGCTGCAATAATTTGGGGATGTCTGAAGGAGGCTCAGGGGGGACTTTTCCCTGCACAGCTCCCTGACAGGGGGGTGCAGCCAGCTGGGATGGGCTCTGCTCCCAGGGAACAACAGGAAAAGGGGAACAGCCCCAGATTGTGCCAGTTTTCCCAGAAATTCCCCTGTCTTCACCCTGTGGGCTGAACTGGGAGCCTGGCAGGGAGCTGAGGGCACCCCAGTGGAGCCCTGGCGTTTTTATCTCGTTCTGTAAACCACAAAGAACTGCAGCGAAGATGCCACTGCTTTCCCTGCTGGAAATGTGTGTTTGTCCCCTCTGAAAATCTGTGTTTTCCTGTCTCCTCCCCTTTCCCTGTCGCTCCTGCCACTCTTCACACCTCCATTTGCAGCATGGCTAAATTCCCTGGTAACAAATCTCCTCTAAACCCTGCTCTTAAACGTTTTCCTGCTGCCATAAATCCAGGCTGAGGAACAGATTGGAAGGGTGTAAAAAATGCCACATCAGGCAGCAAAACGGGCAGATAAGGGGCTGAACAAGCCACCAGGAGCTTGATCATCCCTCACGTGCTTCCAGAGCAAACAAACCTTTAAAAAGAAGTAAATGGACACCGTGTCCTTTTCATCTGCTTTATCTTGTCTGCTCCCAGCCAGGAGATTCATAACTGGCTCTCCCTGGGCCTGGTAAATTGTTTCTATTATTCATGATTAAGGTCCGGAGCAGAAGGTTCTTGCATATATCAGCAGACACTTGTTAGAGACAGCCTGATGTTATTAAGACATAGATCCAGGCAAAGGTCGTTAGGAGAGCGTCCAAATGGAAACATCACACGGGAGACAGAGGAGAAAATTGGGGCTGAATGTAAAATAGGAGAGGGGAAGAGTCACAGAGGGACCAAAAGGGGACTGGGGGAGAGCTTTGGGGCAAGGGGGAAAGAGGGAGGAGGTGCAGCACATCACTGCCCTCCTGGGAACGGTCAGGGGGGACAGAGGAGAAAATCAGGGCTGAAAATAAAATGGAATATGAATATATTCACTGGGAAACAGCAGGGCAGAAAGGGGACAGAGGAAAAGAGGGAAGAGCTTCAGCACATCAATGTCCCCTCTTGGCAGAGTTCAGCCCCAAAACCCTACCCAGTAGTTCCAAGCATCTTTGAGCTGGGCCTTATCAGGGCCCGTGGGGGACAGAGCAGAAAATCAGGGCTGAATATAAAATGGAATATGAATATATTCACTGGGAAGCAGAGCAAAAAGGGGACAGGGGGACAGAGGAAAAGAAGGAAGAGCTTCAGCACATCCCTGTCCCCTCCTGGTGGAGTTGAACCCCAAAATCTCACCCAGTTTGTTCCAAGCATCTTTGAGCTGGGCTTTATCAGGGCACATTCTGAATTTAAAGCCACACTAGAGCTGATCCCTGTGTGAAAAATGCCAGTCACTTGTTTTTAAAATTTTAAAAATTTTAATAGTAATAAAATGGTTATAAAAATAGCAATGTAATTAGAGTAATAGTAATTTGGACAATTAGGATTAGGACAATACAAGACAATAAAAACAAAGAGTTAGGAACAGTCTGGGTACCTCTTTCTGGGCAAAATAAGCCTGAAAAAGGACCCACGTTAACAGAGGATTAACCCTTAAAAGCAGCAGCCTGTTGCATATTCATACACCTCATCCATGGTGCAGAAATTCCATTCAAGCACAGGATTCTGGCTGGGCAGGGTCAGCTGCTTCCTCTGAATCCTGACGGCTCTTCAGACTGAGCAAGGCAGGCAGAAGTTCATTTCTTCTGATAAGGGAGCAATAAATTGCCTTTCTCTGAAAGATTCAGGTGTCCTGTGGCTGCTATCTCAGTGCGAGTCCTTTCTTTAAAAAATATCTTACACAGCACGGTTTCTATTTTAACATTATAACCTAAAACTATATACAACCTAAAACTTATGACCTAATAATACCCAATAACCTTATAACCTTATAACATTAACTTATAACCTAACATTATAACCTAAAACTATCTTTAACACACCACTTAAGAGAATTAACACAGCATCACTTTGTCACACAACACATACAATATTCATTTTAATATCTGCCAAAAGCCAATCATAAAATACCCATTTTTCACACCTGTTTACCACAACCCCCTCCATGCCTGGCAGGAATATCCAGATGTTGCAGAGCCTCTCTCAGGCTGTGTCTGCAGCTCTGAGTGCAGCTGGGGGCCTGGATGAGCTGGGAGCTGCTGCTGCTGGCCCAGATGAGCCCTGCAAGCTCTGCCAACCCCCCCTGCTCCAGCTGGAGGTGCTGGGAAAACAGAGGTATTGATTCATTGATGGTGCTTTAATTGGAGCAGATGCACGGGGCAGGAATGGCTGCAGCTCCCAGGGGTCCCAGGGAAATCCAGGCAGGTGCATTTGTCACATTGGCTCATTTGGGGAGCCACAGAGGAGGCTGAAGGAGAAATAAAGGGTATTGAGAGGTGAGGAGCTGAGCCCCACATCTGGGAGCAGAGTGAGCCCCACACCTGGGAGCAGAGCCCCACACCTGGGAGCTGAGCCACATCTGGGAGCAGAGCCCCACATCTGGGAGCTGAGCCCCACATCTGGGAGCTGAGCCCCACATCTGGGAGCAGAGCCCCACACCTGGGAGCAGAGCCACATCTGGGAGCAGAGCCCCACATCTGGGGGCAGGTTCCTGCCTGCCCAGCCCCTCCTGTGCATGGTTTGGGATGTTTCTGTGTCCCGGGGTTTTTTTGGGATGTTTCTGTGTCCCTGTTTTATTCAGGATGTTTCTGTGTCCCTCTTTGTTTGGGGATGTTTGTGTGTCCCTGTTTTATTTGGGATGTTTCTGTGTCCCTGTTTTATTCGGGATGTTTCTGTGTCCCTGTTTGTTTGGGGATGTTTGTGTGTCCCTGTTTTTTTGGGATGTTTCTGTGTCCCTGGTTTTTTTTGGGATGTTTCTGTGTCCCGGTTTGTTTGGGGATGTTTCTGTGTCCCTGTTTTTTTGGGATGTTTCTGTGTCCCTGGGTTTTTTGGGGATGTTTCTGTGTCCCTGTTTGTTTGGGGATGTTTGTGTGTCCCTGTTTTTTTGGGATGTTTCTGTGTCCCTGTTTTATTCGGGATGTTTCTGTGTCTCTGGGTTTTTGGGGGATGTTTCTGTGTCCCTGTTTTTTTGGGATGTTTCTGTGTCCCTGGTTTTTTGGGATGTTTCTGTGTCCCTGGTTTTTTTTTTTGAGATGTTTGTGCGTCCCTGAGAACAGCTCCTGGCAGGAATTTCATGGAATATGGGATTGGCACAGCCTGCTCTGTGCTTCAAAAGTGCCAACATAGCTGCACCTGCCTTATCTGAGACTGGAGTCAGAGCAGGCCTCAGGAAGGTATCAAATATTCATTATTCTGTGTAGAGCCTGATTTGTTACATCAGAAAGGGGCCACAGACAATTGCTGCCAGTGGGGTGGTTAATTCTCACAACACTAGGGCCTTAAACCGGCCTTTTTATCCCAGAAATATTTATTTCTGTGCAGGGAGAAAGTCCAGAAAAGAAGATGATGTTGCCTTTTTAACAGGGAATGGGAATCCCTTCCTTTTTTGGTGTTTTTTTTAAATTTAAATTATGAAGTGCTGTTTGAGATCCCACCTCACTGGGAGCACTTCTCCTCCTGGTGAGGGCAAAAGCTGGGCTGGGTCTCTGTTCCTAACCCAGCTCCTTTTGGCTCCTTGGACTTTCTCCCTGGCTGGTTTTAAGGGGTTGTGGTGAGAAATGAATTAACAACCACCCCACTGCCAGCCAGCCATTGTCTATGGCCCCTTCCTAATGTGATTTAACAAAACTGCCAGCAAGTCAAAATTAATGCAAATGAGTGCAAATTCACATATTCCAAAAGGATTAGAATATCATTAATGTGGGCATTAAATATTTAAACAATATCTCTATGAAAGAATTATGAGCTTTCAAAGCTTGTCTGTGTTTTATGACCACATTAAAGCAGTTGTAATGACATCTTCTATGCTGGGACTTGGAATTATCCTTTTTTTTTTTGAAAGGATCATCGTGGCCAGAGCCCCCAGTGTCCCCCCAGGTCATGGTGGCCCTGGGTGTTGTTGTCAGGGGAACTGTGGGGCTGGGAGAGGCTGTGAGTGTAAAACCCAAGCAGCAGCACCCGCAGAGCTCTGCAGGGCGATCCCGCCTCTGCTCTGGAGCCAGAGCTCATCCCTGGCCTTTATCCCTGTGGGATTCAGTGCTGGAGGGCTGGGAAGGTTCTCCTGGCTGTGGGGGACCCTGTCCCGACAAACAGGGCAGGAATTCCCAGAGGATTCCCCGGGCAGGAAGTCCTGTTCCCTCTGCTCTGCCAGCTGCTCACTCTGGGTTTGGGCTCTGAGGGGTCCCTGCAGCCAGGGCTGAGCATGGACAGGGATCTCCTCCCTCGTGGAATGAGTCTGATCCATCTTTATTCACACATCTGGTACTCTGCTTTCCCACCCAAACCAAGTTCAGGCCAAGTGATCAAACACAGCCACGTTCCATGGCCAGCTGCAGGGAAAAGCTCTGATTTTCTGGGAATACCTTGATGGAAGCTCTGCCCAGTTTCAGTTACTTGGAGAATGTCTCAGCTGAGAGAAGAGCTTGCAGGAGAAACAGATGAGCACAGATCAGATGGGGACAGTGGGGATCAAGGCATTTCTTTGAGTGGCAAATGTAAAATTGAGATGAACTTTGATATTCCTAGTGAAGGCTCAGCCTATCCTGAGCCTGTCAGGCCTTTCCCTGGCTGTCCATGAGAACAGGAGCTCATCAGGATAACTGAAAGGCTCCAAATGTAAGATTTGGGATGGTCTCAGCCCCCACAATGATGTTTCTAGGGCTGTGACAGGCAGGTCTGCAGAGGGATCTGAGCTCAGCTCTCCCCTCCTGGCACAAAGCACTTCTCCCGTGCCACTTCCAGCAGTGCCATGTGTGCCTAACAAAGGGATTAAAATTAAAAAATCAAAGGGAATCAAGTGCATTATTCCTCTCAGGGAAAAGAGAGAGCAGTGAAGAGCCCACTTGTGTGACTTAATGCATTTTTTAAGGAGCTCTCTGGCACGGTGGGGAGGATTGCTGGGAGAGAGCCACGGATCCAGAGGCAGGGGGAAGATCCTTGGTGATGGCAGGGATTGTTCTCCAGGCTCTCCAGCCTCTGCTGGAGGCACTCAGCTCTGCCAGGGGCTGGGAGCTGGCAGTGGGAAGGGCAGGGAAGGAGAGTGGGCAGGGACGATTTCCCAAAAACTCTGTGCCTCCAACTCTGCCTCTGCTCACAGCCCCTGTAAGGGTCCAGATGAGCTGGGCTGAGGTGATTTCCCATCTGTGCTTCCAACTCTGCCTCAGATGAGCTGGGCTGGGACGATTTCCCCAACACTCCAAGCTCTCCTCTCCTCACAGCTCCTGTAGGGGTTCAGATGAGCTGGGCTGAGATGATTTCCCAAAAACTCTGTGCCTCAAGCTCTCCTCTGCTCCCTGTAAGGGTTCAGGTGAGCTGGTCTGAGATTCTGAGATGATTTCCCACTCTGTTTTTCCAAACTCTGCTCTGCTCCCTGTAAAGGTTCAGATGAGCTGGGCTGGAATTCTTTCCCCAATTCTGTGCTCCAGGCTCTGCTCACAGCCCCTGTAAAGGTTCAGATGAGCTGGGCTGGGATTATTTCCCCAATTCTGTGCTCCAGGCTCTGCTCACAGCCCCTGTAAGGGTTCAGGTGAGCTGGGCTGGGATTATTTCCCATTCTGTGCTCCAGGCTCTGCTCACAGCCCCTGTAAGGGTCCAGGTGAGCTCACCAGTACCTGACTGAGAGCTCTGCAGAGAGGCAGGGGACCAGGACTGGAGGGTGCCCCTGGGTCCCTCCCAGCTGGGGGTTTCCATCAGTTCCTTTCCTCAGGAATGGCAGCTCTGGCTCTGCTTTTGGGAATTGTGGCCCTTTTCCACAGGGCTGCAGGGCGGGGAGGGGAGCAGCAGGAAGCTGGGCTGGATGCACAGGGAAACCCTGGGCTTTGGAGTCCTGGCAGTGGCACTGGGAACCTCCCCTTCAGCAGCAGAGAATTTCCTTGGGCTGCTTTCAAAGGCAGGGCTGGGCTGAGCTGCTCACCCCGGAGCACCACAGAGGGGTTTCTGTGGGGCAGGAGGGATCCAGGTGGATCCAGAGCCTGCAGCACTCCCTGTTTCCACTTCTGAGTGCAGAACCTCCCGAGCTGAGCTTTGGAACCTGCCTGGGGATGGTCAGACACCACGGCCATCAGTTCTGTGACCAATCTGATCCATCTCTAAATGCACTCCTTGTAATCAGCAATCTGTTTGCTGTAACTGCAGCCACCACTACGTGACCAGGACATGATCTAATTAAATGCAACATGGTAATGATCCCCTACATGGATTTGTGATCCTGTAATGAACGGCAGAGCTACACCACAACTCTGCTTGGTCTGGCTGGGGCTTGGATTTTAAAATTATGTGCTCCATTTAATGGCCAAATAATTAATGATAAATCCGTGCATGACGCTGCTGTAAAACCCTTGATGAAACCTGCTCTGAGAAGGACACCAAGCTCAGCCAAGGTGGGAGAAACGAGAATGAATTCAGCTCCTGCATGGATGAGGGTTGGTAGGAGGCTGAGCTGCAGATCCGGGCTTGCTCTGCCAGCTCCAGCTCTCCTGTTTTGTTGCCTCATGCACAAAAACAGCCCCGGGGACGGAGCTGGGGCATGGATGGAGCAGCGGTGACACCTGAGAGCTGCAGTGATTTGCTGGGACGTCAGCCCTGAGATTCCCTGTGATCTGCTGCAAACCTCGTGGCAGATTAAAGACACAAACCGGGAACTTGGAGACAGAGCTGGCTGCGACTTGAAACAATCCCATAAATATTTATTTGTGCACAGCTGCTCTCGTGGGGGACTTACAAGGGGACTCCATCCCCCTTCCCTTTTGATTCATACAAGTCCCATAAATTGTCATTTTTTTGACCACTGCTTTATTTAATAGCTTGGCTTCAAGTAAGACACGAGGAAAAGGAATAAATAAATGAATGGTTTGGTAGGAGTTCATCACGTGAAGGGAACAGACTTGCTCAGCAGGGGCTGAGTGGAGGCTGATCCTGCCTTGGGGCAGCAGAGCCCCCAGAAGCTTTTCCAGCCCCTTTTTGCCCCAGTTCTGAGGAATCTGTCAAATGCTCGTTGAGTTTTCTCAGCTGTTGGTGTAAAGTGAAAAACCCAGGCCTGACCCTCGAAAACCAGAATGTGCTCACACAGAAGGCAGGGGGTGACAGCCAGAGAAAAACAAGCCTGACACTGCAGCCCTGCTTTCTGTGCTGCTGCCACAGAGCCAGGAGGCACATTCAGACAATTTCTGAGCTGTTTTTTGTTTTGTTTTGAGGGGTTTTTTTAGCTTTGCAAAGTCTGGTAATTGGATTGGTTTCAACTCTTCATTGCTGCTGGTTGATCCTACTGTGGAATCCTTGGTGGTGCTGCTGAAATTGGGGTTCCAAACTGAGATTTGGAGCTGGGGTTCCAAACTGAGATTTGGAGCTGGGGTTCCAAACTGAGATTTGGAGCTGGGGTTCCAAACTGAGATTTGGAGCTGGGGTTCCAGAATGAGTTTGGAGCTGGGGTTCCAGAATGAGATTTGGAGCTGGGGTTCCAAACTGAGATTTGGAGCTGGGGTTCCAAACTGAGATTTGTTGCTGGGTTTGGGGGGCCCTGTGCCAGGCAGGCTCTGCTGCAGAGGGGGCGCAGGTGGCAGCCAGCACAAAGTCACTGCTGCCCCTGGAGGGGACACAGGCTCTGAGCTGAGCCTCAATGAACCCTCCAGGGGGAATTTCTGGAGTTCTGCCTCCTGAGAGGAGCACAGAGAACCAGAGCGATTTTGCTCTCTGCTGGCAGCCGAATTTCCATCACAAAGGAGCCGGGTGAGTGTGCAGAGAACTTGCTCAGGATGATCTCAGGCTTCTGGATTTGGGGAAGGAACCTGTGGTGGTGTTCGCAGGGGTCCCAGGACCAGGGAAGAGACGAGGATCTGACTCCATGTTTCAAAAGGCTGATTTATTATTTTATGATAATTATGATAATTATATATATAATTATATATATATATAATTAATGGTAATTATATATTAATTTAGGATATATTACATTAAAACTATACTAAAAGAATAGAAAGGATTTCATCAGAAGGCTAGCAAGCAAGAAGAAGAATGAGAATAAAATCTTGTGACTGACCGAGACAGTCCGAGCCAGCTGGGCTGTGATTGGCCATTAATTAGAAACAACCACATGAGCCCAATCCCAGATGCACCTGTTGCATTCCACAGCAGCAGATAACCATTGTTTGCATTTTGTTCCTGAGGCCTCTCAGCTTCTCAGGAGGAAAGATCCTAAGGAAAGGATTTTTCATAAAATGTGTCTGTGACAGGAGCCCCACTGGAGAAACCTCAGGCAGTGAAAAACCCAGGCAGGGAAGGGTTGGAGCCTCCACAAGGTTGCAGTGATTCCAAGGAGCTCTGGATGCTCAGGAATTGGTTGCTTGGCTGCTTTGAGCAGGTATTTTATACAGATATGTATAAAAACAGCAGAAAAATTGGGGCAGTGCACGCTGCCTTTGCTGTGCTTTGATCAGGCTGTAGCTGCTCCAGAGCTGCCCTGATTAAATCAGAGGGAAAATAAATTGAAAGGGCTCCTGTCTGATTCGTGAGACTTCTTCAGGTGTTTAGGGGAGAGAAAAAACATCCAAGGAAGCAGGAACAGAGGATTTACCATTTCATTGCCAAGGAAAACTCCTGCGAACACAGAGGGCAGTGAATGGAGGGGAGGAACTGTGGGATTTCGGTGTTCGGGGAGCCAAGAGGGAAAACTGAGGGAAAACTGAGGGAAAACTGAGGAAAAACTGAGGGAAAACTGAGGAAAAACTGAGGGAAAACTGAGGGAAAACTGAGGGAAAACTGAGGAATAACTGAGGGAAAACTGAGGAATAACTGAGGGAAAACTGAGGGAAAACTGAGGAATAACTGAGGAAAAACTGAGGGAAACACTGCAGCATCACCAGCACCATGTCCTGCATGGCACAGGGAGGACAACAAAGCAATTTTTCCCTCTCACCCTGATTTTTAAAGTTTTTCCAATCCTTCTGGTATTTACATTTTTGAGTTTCTCACACACTTGATGCAAATAACTTATTGGTTTGCATTCTTTTATGGAAGAAAAGAACTTTAATAAACTGTTGTTTTGTCCAGTGCCATTGGAGAGGCGGCACGTTCACCCTAAAACCTGAGCAGCAGCTCAGCTGGGCCACCCAGACAGGCAGAAATGCTGCTTTTCCTGCCTTACCCTGCTATATTCTTATTTTCCTGCCTTATTCTGCTGTATTCTTATTTTCCTGCTCTGCTATATTCCTATTTTCCTGCTTTATTCTGCTATATTCTTATTTTCCTGCCTTATTCTGCTATATTTTTATTTTCCTGCTTTATTCTGCTATATTCTTATTTTCCTGCCTTATTCTGCTGTATTCTTACTTTCCTGCTCTGCTATATTCTTATTTTCCTGCCTTATTCTGCTATATTCTTATTTTCCTGATCTGCTATATTTTTATTTTCCTGCTTTATTCTGCTATATTCTTATTTTCCTGCCTTATTCTGCTATATTCTTACTTTCCTGCCTTATTCTGGTCAGGGTCCAGAAAACTTGGAAGCATCAGAATAATATAAACCAATGTATAAAGCATGTCGTCAGAATAATATAAACCACTATATAAACCATTTCCTTTTCACTCCCTGCTGGCTCTTTCCCCCCATTCTGACCCCGAATTTTTTTGTGACAGTTTGGGACGGACAAACAAGCCCAAATCTCTTTGTTGGCTGCTGTAAAACACAGGCACCAAAATAAGCAGGGATTTCACTGCAAGAGGCACCAGACCTTCAGGGGATGTTGCCTCTGGGGGAATTTGTTCAGCAAGAGGTTTTATTTTTAATGTGAAACGTTGGAGCAAACCACAGAATTGAAGCTTTTTGGGTAAACCTTGCACAGGGCCCACAGCCCAGCCCGCTCTTTTTGCAGCCTGCTATTATTCATGACCCAGATTTGCTTTTTCTCAATGGGTTTCCCAAGATAAAAATGTGCATTCTGTAGGAAAAAAAAAGAAAAAAATGGATAAAATAAGTGTATTTCTGCTTTGTAACCAACCAGGCTCCCTCAGAAGTCTCTTTTCCTTTTTTTTTTTTTTTTAATGAGCAGCACATTTCAGGTGTGCAGCTGAATTTCCTGAATTTCCCAAAGCTGCTTGTCAAAATTACCAATTTTAGGCAACGGTAGCAGGCCCAGTTGCAGTAATTGGATTATTAGGCAAAGCATGTAGAAATCTCTGTTTCCTTCCCCCTCTAAGAACAATTGGTCCTGCATCTTTTACTGCTGCATTTGGTGAACTTTTGCTGAGGTTCAGGGCTCTGAGCAGAGCAGCAGAAGCTGCTCAAGTTTCCCTCAGCACCAGGCAGATTCCAGAAAAGCAAAGGCAGAAAAACGTGAGGAAAAGCTGTCCTGGAAAGGAGGCCAGGTCTTGATTGCAGCCAGTGGCAGAAAGGGGAAGGAACTCGGACAAAAACCCCATCTGGGAGCTCTTCAGTCTGGATTTCCAGGCAGGCTTGCACGTTGCTCCAATTTCTCTTCTTCCTGCCTTGACCCCAGCATCAAACTTGGCAGATGCGTGTGGGGATCAGTGAGGAACTCGGCCTGGAGCTTGGAAACTCCTGAATAAAAACAAAGGCGTTTTCTTTATTTATTTTATTATTTATCCACTGCAGGCCAGGCCTGCAGTTCTGGAGGGGGTGACACTCCCATGGAGGCTGCACTGATTCCCACATTCCTTGGGAAAACACCCACACAGGGCCCACACAGCAGCAATGTTTCCTTTCACCCACTCGGTGCTTTCAGCACAGAGCAGCCTCTCCCTCCTGAGCTGCCCAGCTCTCCTCTCACCCCACGCCAGGCTCAGCTTTCCCCCCTCTCCAGCAGGGCTGGGGAGAGCTGGAGAGCAGAAAAATGTTACAATAAATTGGGTTTTTTCGGGGTTTGGGCTGAGAGGACACACAAAGCTCTGCCCTGGAGCAGCTGGTGTGAGTTCTGCGCCACCGCAGCATCCACAGCAACCTCTGCTCCTGGAATCCCACTCTGGGAAGGGAAAAATTGCTTTGTTTTCCCCCCTGTGCCTGCAGGACATGGTGCTGGTGATGCTGCAGTGTTTCCCTCAGTTTTCCCTCAGTTTTCCCTCAGTTTTCCCTCAGTTTTTCCTCTTGGCTCCCCGAACACCGAAATCCCACAGTTCCTCCCCTCCATTCACTGCCCTCTGTGTTAGCAGGAGTTTTCCTTGGCAATGAAATGGTAAATCCTCTCTTCCTGCTTCCTTGGATGTTTCTTCTCTCCCCTAAACACCTGAAGAAGTCCCGCAGATCAGACAGGTGGGGCTGTGCAGGGTGCAGGTGAACAGCAGCGATCAGAAAGGTTCTCCCAGCTCAGAAATGAGAGGAATAGCAGATTTGTCTTTCCAAACCAGCTGTGGGGCTGCTGGTGGATAAAACCAGCACTGGGAGAGAAAAGAAACAATGGGGAGGATTCCACTGATTGATGAATGGAAAAAGAGATTTGTTTTTACAAATAAACTTTAGGTTTGCTGAGAAATGAAATTAGACATTGAAAGATGAAAGAGACAATGGGGAAGGAAAACCCTTAAATTGCGTAAGAATTAAAAATGAAAAGGGAGGCTTATACATGAGAGGGGAATCTTTGGTATCAGGTGTGTTAGGGAGTCTGAACCTCTCAAGTACCTCAGAAATGGGGAAAAACCCCTAAATTCTGTAAGAATTAAAAATTAAAAGGGAGGGTTGTACATTAGAGGGAAATCTCTGGTATCAGGTGTATTGGGGATTCTGAACCTCTCAAGTACCTCAGAACTGGGGAAAGAGAGAAGGGAAATGTGGCTGGAAATTGGGATAAAAAGGAGGCTGCATCCCCCAAAACTTGGAGAGACCCCAGGGGATGCCCCATGGCCTCTCCCTTGACTGGAATAAAGCCAAAGGACTCCTCTGTCTCCTGCTTGGACACCAACCTCTGGTGTTTGTGGGTTCATTTTCCTGACACACATCAGGCCCCACCCTTGGGAGGAGAGCCCCAAACCCACCCAGAGTGGGTGTGGACAAGGACTGAGCCCGATCCCAGGGCTCAGGGCACAGAGGGGAGCGGAGCTCAGCTCTGCCAGCAGCGCTGGGGAGGGCTCTGAGTTTGTTTTCCCCACGGGGAATCTTTGCTGTTTCCACGTTTGGTGCCTGTGCTGAGCAGGCAGCCTGGAGACGTGGCCTGGGTGGTATCAGGGTGCTCATTGCCTGTGCCAGGGCTCAGCACAAACATTCTGTGGGAACTGGGGGCCCGGGGAATTGTGTTTACCAGGCACAGAGCCTGGAGATGCTGCTCCTCCTGTTGCCATGGTTACCACACTGCTCTGACAATATCAGCAGGAAAATGCTCACATTGATTTCTCCCCCCTCCCCTTGTTTTCCCTCTGAAAGAAAAGATGATACCTGGGAATTAAATTAATCCCTGGGCTGGCTGCAGTTGTGTTTCCAGCACAGCTCCTGGGGATGGGTGCACAGGGATGGATTTTCCCCCTTCTCCCTGTTTGCCACTGCTCCTCTCCCCTTAACCCTTTGCCTGCCATGGTTTCCAGAAGAAGGCTCACTCAGGGCTGGGGGAAGAAGGATTATCCAGGGTTTGATGGGTTTTGTGTGTACTGGGAGGTGGGCATGATTTATTTAAGGTGAAATTTCCGTGCTGTGCTGTTTCATGGGTGCTGTCACTTCACTTCCTAACTCCCGTTCAAACCAAGGCAGCTGGGAATCAATGTAGAGAACAGCACCAAGCTGAATTTCCTGTGTTGTAAGGAGAAATAGAATCACAGGAAGTGGAGCTTGGCCCCTCTGACCTTGTTAATGTGACCCCCACTCAGGTCTGAGGGCCCAAACCAGGAGTGTCCCCCTGGCACAGTCACTTCTCCATCCTCTGGGCACACCTGCTGCTGTTTGAGGCAGCCTCAGAACTGATTGAAGCCAGGCTGGTACAAAATTGCTCAGGTGTGAGGCACTGGAGCCTGCAGGAGAGATGGAGAGGGGTTTTCACAAGGATGTGCAGTGACAGGATGAGGGGAAATGGCTTCAAAGTGACAGGGAGGAGGTTTAGAGGGGATAGCAGGAGAAAACCCTTCCCAAAAAACCCTTCCCTGTGAGGGATGGGGAAAGAATCCAAGAGGAAGCTTAATAAGCTTAATTCCTCCTCTTTGCTATTAAAATCAATTTTCCCTCACTGGAATCTGAGAATCCTAAAATCTTCCAGCACTGAACAGGGGGGCAGGAAACTTGCAGGGTGCCAAAGGCTCTCAGTCCATCCCATCAGCAGCCCCCGGACAAACCACAAAATCACATTTGTGTTTTAAAGATAACTTCCCTGATCCCCTCCCTGAATCTGGGGTTTCATCTCTGCAGCTCATCCTGAAATGGGAATGGGGGATATTGAGGAGGCACAGAGCCGAGGACGGGGTTGCTCAGCAATCCCTGGCAATCACTGCTCAGCCCAGATGAATGCAATGTTCCACAGAACTTCTGAGCACCCCTTCTTTGTGCCATTTCAACCTTAAACGTCCCAGGCTTTTTGTTTATTCCCTAATTTCTGTCCTTCACAGCTTTCCGTCCCTCAGTTTATCCCTCCCACGCTGAAGAACTGAGGCAGCACCCCTGGATTTCAAACACATCCGTGTGGTTTTTACCTTTGCTGCAGCAAATGAAAATCACCTGCTGCTGCTAATCCCCCTGCCTGGAGGCTTAATGATGCCATGAACTCTGCAAGGAGAGTTTCTGGTGCTGGATCCAATTATCCAGAGCTAAAGATGACTCAGGGAGGAGAGGGGGATGATGCCAGGCTTGTGTCATCCCGTGGTCACGCACAGGAGATGAGCCTTTGAACGGGCTGTGTCACAGATTGCACGGCAAAATCTGCTTCAGGTGGGCAGGGCTGAGGGCTGGGGAGAGAATTTCTCATTCCCTCAGGCCAGCAGTGGGGAAATGAGGGGCAGGGATGCACAGGGACCTTCAGAAGGGGGACTCGGGCATGCAGAGCTTCCTCCTGCCTCATGGCTCCTGCTCTTTCTCTCTGCTTTTAATTCGCATTGCACACTTTAACCATTCCTGCAGCTCCTTTGGGCTGTTAATTCCTGGAGAATAAAAGCTGGGTGGGAGCATGGGGTGCAGGAGCCGGGGCAGCTGGGGAACACTCCCTGCTGCTCCCCTGAGCTGGGGCTGCTCTGCGGCCCCAAACAGGGGACAATGGACAGAACAGGGTGACCAGAGGAATGAACCCTCACTCACAGCAATGAGCCCTCACTCACAGCAATGAACCCTCACTCACAGCAATAACCCTCACTCACAGTGATAACCCTCACTCACAGCAATGAGCCCTCACTCACAGCAATGAGCCCTCACTCACAGCATAAACCCTCACTCAGAGTGATAACCCTCACTCACAGCAATGAACCCTCACTCACAGCAATGAGCCCTCACTCACAGCATAAACCCTCACTCAGAGTGATAACCCTCACTCACTGCAATGAACCCTCACTCACAGTAATGAACCCTCACTCACAGCAATGAGCCCTCACTCACAGCAATAACCCTCACTCACAGCAATGAGCCCTCACTCACAGCAATGAACCCTCACTCACAGCAATAACCCTCACTCACAGCACAAACCCTCACTCACAGCAATGAGCCCTCACTCACAGCAATGAGCCCTCACTCACAGCACAAACCCTCACTCACAGCACAAACCCTCACTCACAGTGATAACCCTCACTCACAGCAATGAGCCCTCACTCACAGCAATGAGCCCTCACTCACAACGAGCCCTCACTCACAGCATAAACCCTCACTCACAGCAATAACCCTCACTCACAGCAATAACCCTCACTCACAGCAATGAACCCTCACTCACAGCAATGAACCCTCACTCACAGCATAAACCCTCACTCAGCACCCCCTGAGCCTTCTCTGCCCAGGCTCAGCCCCCTCAGCCTCTCCTGCTCCAGGCCCTGTCCAGCCTGGCCTGGGTCACTTCAGGGATCCAGGGGCAGTCACATCCTCACAGGGAAATAAAAGGGTGGCCCAAGTGATTTGTGTTCATCCTGGGGGCAGGAAACCTCCTGCATTTCGTGCTCTGCTCTTTCCCAGCCAGGGTGTTTGGTATTTCTGGGAATGCTCCTGATTCCCCTTCCAGCCACTGCAGCCCCTCAGATGAGTTCTGCAGAGGCTGGGATGTGAAAATGGAAATGCAGGTCAAAGGCATAAATGCTGCTGTAACCTCCTCTCACGCCTGTGCTGCCCTGGAACCGACCCAGCCTTGGCTTTTATTTTGTAAAACCGAGGCCCAGCTTCACAAAGGTTTCAAAGGCAGCCCTCCATGGCCTCCCCTGCATCCACTGGCAGCAGATGGAAATTCCTTCTCTCCCCTCTGCTGGAGCTGGAGCTGAGCCCCTGCAGGGATTCAGTGTCTTTTAACACCCTCCATAAATAAAATGTGCTCCCAGGAGAGCAGAGCAGGGGGGTGGGAGAGGAGAGGAGAGGAGAGGAGAGGAGAGGAGAGGAGAGGAGAGGAGAGGAGAGGAGAGGAGAGGAGAGGAGAGGAGAGGAGAGGAGAGGAGAGGAGAGGAGAGGAGAAGAGAGAAGAGAAGAGAAGAGAAGAGAAGAGAAGAGAAGAGAAGAGAAGAGAAGAGAAGAGAAGAGAAGAGAAGAGAAGAGAAGAGAAGAGAAGAGAACTATTCAATAGGCTGTTTCATATTTAGATTTTTCTCACACATGCC
Source organism: Molothrus ater (assembly GCF_012460135.2). Taxonomy (NCBI): domain Eukaryota; kingdom Metazoa; phylum Chordata; class Aves; order Passeriformes; family Icteridae; genus Molothrus; species Molothrus ater. Next base: position 6,839,220 of record NC_050499.2, read on the forward strand.
ATGCACTGGATGTCACCAACACTCTCCTCTGTCACCCAGACTAATCCACTTATCCAGAGCTTGCACTGGAGCACTCCTGTGATCCCCTTGGAAATGGAGCCAGATGGAGGGAGGAAGGAAAGAGAAGAAGGGAAGGGAAGGAAGGAAGGGAAGGAAGGGCCTCCCAACACCAGGAAACGTCCCCAGCAGAAGCATCGGAAGGGCTGGGTGTTCACAGGCAGATGAGAGAGCAGAGCAGTGCTGAAGGGGAAATGGAAATGGAATCAGCTGGGAATGGAGCACAAGGCTATGTTTAGCCTCGCCAGGCACGGAAAAATATTTATTTCCAGCCCCAGGGATAGAGCAGGGGCACGTAATTAAGCAGCATCGGGGATGAAGGCCACTCTTTTGATGCCTTTCTGGCCCCAGGGAGCAGCTGCAGCAGCCCAGCAGCAGAGCTGGGGACACTAAAGCAGCGCCAGTGTCACCACTCAGGAGGTTTGGCCCCTGTTTGTTCCTCTTGTCTCAAGGCAGGAACTGCCAGGGATGCTCTGGAAATCCCTTTTCTCCCAGTTCTGGGGCTGGAATCTCCTGGAACTTCCTCTGGTGCTCTGCTGCCGAAACATCTCCAAAACACTGCTGGACAAACCCACCAGGGCCCATTTCTCTCCTTTCCCTCTGTCCTGGAGCTTTTCCAGGCTGAGCTCTGGGCACCCCAGCAGCCCCAGGGGCTGCATTCTCCCATTCCCAGCCCCTGTCTCAGACTTCCAGGCAGAGTTTGCAGGGAATAAAAGCAGGGTTTGCAGCAGGAGCTGTCTGAAGAGGCTCCAAGTGGCCGGGCTGGTGGTTTGTGTAATTCCTGTTGCATTCCCAGCAGGAATCTCCTCCTGGGAATCCCGTGGCTTTAGCAAAGGCTCTCCCACCTCTTCACCTGGGAATCCCTGGCTCAGATTGCACCCAAACACTCAGGGACACCTGGGGAACTCGATCAGCAGGAACTGAAATGCAGGATAAGTGTTCTGCACCTCTGGGATGTGGCTCTGCAGGAATCCAGCTCTGCCTTTGGTGACTCAACACCTTTGGTAGCATAAAGAAACCATTTCATGAGCAGGAAAAGGGGCAGAGAATGACAGAAAAGCTTTCCTAGAATGAAAACTCGGGCGGAATCCTCCCTCCTGAAAGCTGCTCCCTGCCAGTCTGTGCCAATTTCAATGGCAAACAAGTTATTCCTTTTGGATCAGCACGTGTCCTGAAAATGCTGGGTTTCCAAATTTCCTGCTCGAAGACATGGATGGGAAACAACTCACAGGAGGTGCCAGCCTGTTTTTTGTGTGTCTGACGCTCCATGTACGCTCCCGGTGACCTATAAATAATTAATAACAATAAATCTGCATATGCAGAGCTGCAGGCAGAGCCTCTCTCGTGCCTTTGCCCACACAAAGAGTTGGGCAGAGGCTTTCAGAGCAAAAATGACTCCATCTTCTGCCCCACCTGGGTCCTGAAATTATAGCACAGACTTTTAGCAGATTTACAGTCCCAAAATTTGGGCAAAAAGAGGAGTTGCACTGCCCTGTTCAGCAGAGGGGTGAAGAGAAAAGGGTTTTTGTCTCATTTTCCCCTCTCCAAGCTGCCTCTAGCTCTCATTCCCACATCATTTTCCCCCTTTCCAAACTGCACCATCAGGAAAAATCATCCCAATAAACAACACATTGTGTGCAACCTCATTTTGGGCTTTTCAAATAATGGCAGAGTGGGACTTCACAAAAACCTGACTTTTCAATGCTTCCTACATTCATTTTTTTTTATTTACAAGGGGTTTTATTTCCCATTACAAACGGTGCATTCATGCATTGACAGAAGTTATGCCTGGGTTCCCTGCACTCAGGGATCCACATGGATTTACTGATTTACTCCTTTTCCCCCTCATGCAACTCTGATTTTCCCCAAGCACTTTCCAGATTGTGCCTCTGCACAAGGATAAAATAAAAAGTTGATTAATTTTGAGAGATAGCTCATGATTAACTCGACAGACAGAGAGTAATTTTTGATTTCCAAAGGGCACATTTATTTCAATATTTGAAAGCCATCACACATCCAAGGGACCTCCTGAGAGAGAGCAAAATTCACCATCCAGAACTTTTAATTCCCCTTGAATTAGTGGTTCCAGGATAGTACAAGGGGCTGACTCAGCTCATGAGAGAATATGAATTTTCTCAAGGAGAAATTGCTAGAAACAGGTCACCAGCATTCTCATTTTAAATATTTGGGGTATTTTTCCCAAGGATCCCCTCTCACCGTGTGGCTGCTCAAACTTCACTGCCATTTTTCCTGGTTCTCTTCCTGTTTGTGGGTTTCTGCTCCATTTCCCCTCCCCTCCTGGTTTTAAAATGCCCTTTGGAGAGTTCTGTTAGTGTTCAACTCCATTTATTCCTCCAATTGACAAACCAGGCAGGAAAACTTCCACTTCATGGTCCAGCACAAGCTCTGTGTAAATTGTGCTGCCTTGAGAGAGTTCTTTTTTCAGGAAAGATATTTTGTTTTATATTTTAATTGACATGGGGGGGGTTTAAAGTTTGCTGTATTCAAATCTCATCTTCCATGGATTTAATCTTCCATTAAACTCCTATTTTTATCCAGCCATGGCACACTTTGGAGTTGATTTCCCATTTCCCAGCGAATATGGAGCAGAATTTCCTCTGTCCACACTTGCCTGACCTCTGTTGTGACGAAACCCCAAATATTTGGGAACAGCTCCCATTCCAGGCTTCCCATTTGGATCTGCACAGAGTCCACTCTGAATCCAGCCCTGCCAGGAGCCAGAGCTGCCAACTGCAATTTTCTGGCTGGAAAGGGCAAGCGGGCAACTTTCAGGCATCTGTTGAATTCATCTGTTAAATTCAGTCTGAAATGAGCATTCCTGGTCCCAAAATGCCGCGGGGAGGAAGAGCAGGCCCTGCTCCCTCTGCTCCTGGGGGTTTGAGGGAGCTGGGGGTGCTCAGGCACGGGGCTGTTCACCACAACACCCCCACTGCGGATTTTCCCCGTCATCTGTAACAGCAATGGCCCAGATCTGTATCGTAGAAAAGCCAAAACCAGCTCAGCTCCGCTGAGGCAGAGCAGGAGGAAAGGGTGGCCCAGCTCCAAAAAAACCAGCAGAGCGTCGACACCCAGCAAGGATCTGGCCATATGTGGATCTGCAGGAATATTCTGACTTTCTGCTTCCCCCACGAAACTCGGGCTAATTGGCAGAGCTTGTGTTCCAAAGGCAGCTGAAAAAGGAGCTTTCGTGTCCGTGTGTCCGTGTGCAGGGGGTGAGGAGCGGGAGGAGGGAGCCCCAGGGTGGGATCTTTGGGGAGGGAAAAGCAGGGATTCACTTTTAGGGCAGCAGATTCCCTTTCTGAGATCTTGTCCCTGTTTCTTTGCAGACCTTCCCTTTTTCTGGGTGTTTGTTGGGTTGGGTGTTTTTCATTCACTTAGAGGAAAGGAAAACAGGGATTCTTAAAGAAGCAAGGTGGGAAAAACTGAGCCCAAGCCCATTCCCTGTCCCCCCAGGCTGCTGGGGGAGAGGAGGTTCAGAAAAATGGGAGTGAAACTGAGCCTGGAAGGGAGGGAAGGTGTTTTAGGATGGGGTTTTATTTATTCTGATGGGATTGGTCATAAATTAAATTAATTTTCCCCAAGTGGAGCCTGTCTTGCCCATGACAGCAAATGGGGAGGGATCTCCCCCAGCCGGGGTCAGCCCACCCCAGATGGGCAAATATTGAGTTTGGGTTTGTTTGTGTGGAGCCTGAGATGAATCCCCACACCAACCCAGCTATTTATCAAGCAAGAAACCCCTCTCCCCTTCGGAGTCCCTGCTGCAGAACCAATATTTGATTTTAATTTGCTGTGTACAGGCCCTAGCAAAGCAAACAGGGCTGTTGACATTGTTCCCTGGGCTCCTGGGCACATCCACCAGACACGCTGCTCTCCTCAGCTCACCCTGCCCACAACAACTTCACACTGAACTTTCAGGAACACAACCAGGCCTTTTCCCACTAATTCCAGCGATGTGCCAGCTCTGGCAGCTGCCCTGTGCTCCCAGCTCCTCCTGGCATTGCTCACACTGCAATTTACACCAAACCTGTGCTTCCCCCATCCCTGGTGTCTCAAAGGCTCTTTGGGGCTAAAAAAACCCCAATTTTCAGCAGCTCTAGAGCCAGACATTGAGATGGCTTCAGCCCTGGGGTTGTCCCTTCCCTCAGCTGAAGCACAAACAGTGTGGCTGCAGGGAATACAGTTCCACAGGAGTAGAGGACACTGATTTTGGGGGATGATCACCATGATACCTCCTGGAAAACACATCAATAAATGCCCCCATTGCCCTCAGCTGGTGATTTTCCCTGTCCCAGGCACTGGGGCTGGGCCCAGCGCACAATTTCCCCATAAAGCAATTTTTTTTTAACATAAATTTCACCTCCATCCCACGTCGAGGGGTTCAGCATCCCAAGCCTTCCACGACCTGCACCTTGCTCTCCTCAGTACTGCAGCAAGGGAGAGTTTTTCCTCTGCATGGAGGGGACCTGCAGACCCTCTGCAATGTTTTATTATGCAGAGTCAACACTGAAGCTTCACAGGTTGTATTAAAATATCCATTTTCAAAGAGCCTTTTCAAGCAGAAGCTTTGAACATTGCAGAATGTGGCCTCTGTGAATGACCAGGATAATTTTATTCCTGAGATTTCCTGAGTTCTTTCACAGCTTTTTTTTTTCTCTGAAACAACCCCTTTGGTTTTGCTCTTATGGGGACCAGGAGCCCAGGTTGGATGCAGCTTTTCCATTTCTTCTCCAGGCCCCCCTTGCAGCTGCTCATCTGCATCTGGAGCTTCCAAGGCAGATGTTTCCAAAGACAGAGAGGTCACCAGAGGGAAAATCCAGCTGTGTCCTGCTGGACTCGGTGTCTTCACTCTGTCATCCCCTTTCCCTCCCCGCTCCCTCAGGGAAAGGAATCCAATTCCGTTTGCTTTGATCAGACAAATGTTTCTCCCCCAGCTGCTCCATTAGGGGCCTGTTCAGAGCCCTAATTAAGGGTTCTGCCACTTAAATCAAGTCCAACACCACGCAGAGAGCTGAGTAATGGGACCCAGCTCCCCACAGCAGTTCTGTTGTTTTCTGCATAAAGGGAAATAAATGACATTTGTGCAAGTCCCCAGTCTGCTGGGTTTTCCAGCCGTGGCCTCCAATGAAAATTTTTCTTCCAGGAAAAAAAGGAGGAAGTGAGACACATTGAAATGAGACCCTTGAAAGAGGGAAATCCTCATTTACAGCCAGAAAGTGTGACCTGGGAAAGTGCTCCCTGCTCCCTAAAATCTCCATTCAAAATCTCAACAGCATCTGCATTCCAAACCTTGCTGTGGCTGCTCCTGCTGCAGGGATGCTGCCACGAGGGAGGTGGATTTTTCCTGCTGAATTCTTTACAATTTCATGGCTTCTTTCTGTGGGGATCCTGCATCCCTTCTGCAGAGAAAGGGCATCAAACACAGCCACAGGGGCTGCCAGCTGCAGGTCTGCAGGGCTGACCCCATTTCCCCAGACCAAACCCCAGTTCTACCTCCTATTTCCTCTCCTTTCCAGGGGAGATAGGCTTCAAATCAAACCCCAGCTCCACCTTCTGATTCCTCAAAATCAAATCCCAGCTCCACCTTCTGATTCCCCAAAATCAAACCCCAACTCCATCTTCTAATTCCTCAAAATCAAACCCCAGCTCCACCTTCTGATTCCTCAAAATCAAATTCCAGCTCCACCTTCTGATTCCTCAAAATCAAATCCCAGCTCCACCTTCTGATTCCCCAAAATCAAACCCCAACTCCACCTTCTGATTCCTCAGAATTAAACCCCAGCTCCACCTTCTGATTCCTCTCCTTTTCATGGGGGAAAGGTCTTAAAATCAAACTCCAGCTCTACCTTCTAATTCTTCTAATTTCTGGGGCTAAAAAGCCTCAAAATCAAACCCCAACTCCACCTTCTGATTCTTCTCCTTTCCATGGGAGAAAGGCCTCAAAATCAAACCCCAGCTCCACCTTCTGATTCCTCTCCTTTTCATGGGGGAAAGGTCTCAAAATCAAGCTCCAGCTTTACCTTCTAATTCTTCTAATTTCTGGGGCCAAAAAGCCTCAGAATCAAACCCCAGCTCCACCTTCTGATTCCTCTCCTTTCCATGGGAGAGAGGCCTCAGAATCAAACCCCAGCTCCACCTTCTGATTCCTCAAAATCAAACCCCAGCTCCACCTTCTGATTCCTCAAAATCAAACCCCAGCTCCACCTTCTGATTTCTCTCCTTTCTGGGGCAGAAAAGCCTCAAAATCAAACCCCAGCTCCACCTTCTGATTCCTCAGAATCAAACCCCAGCTCCACCTTCTGATTCCTCTCCTTTCCATGGGAGAAGGACATCAAAGCAATTCTGTGGGACACTCCCTGGACCCTGGCCTGGCCAGGTGGGCTCAGCCCTGCCCTAAACAGACCCGGGGAAGCAGCAGCAGCAGAGCCGCAGGTTCTGGCAGCCTCTGCCCCCGGCAGGAGCAGCAGGCCAGCAGGGTTGTCTCAGCCTGTTTCTGCAGAGCTTCACCCAAGCCTTGCTGCCATCCACGGATGGTGCTGCTGCTGCTGCTCCAAATGCTGTGTCTGGCTGGGGCTGAGGTGTGAGCGGAGCCTGCCTGACCCCTGCGGGTGCCAGGCACAGCCCTCCCCTCTCCCAGCGCCTCCAGCCTGGCAGCAGGCAGGAAAACATCGCTCCCCTTCCCCGGCAGACTGTCACAAGCTGCTCCAAGCTATTTTCTGCTCGCTGTGGCACCCAGCAGCTCCGGGGAAGTGGAGCAGGGGAAGCCTCTCCCTGCAAAAGCACAGGCTGCAAAGCATTTTCCACGCTCCCTCCTCTCCCTTTGGCAGCACAGTTTGTGTGTTCCTCCCTCCTGGGAATCCTTCTGGGTTCAGAATCTCAGCTGGGACCTCCAGCAGCCCTGGGGATTAAGGATTTAATTATTTAAGGATTGGGTCAAAATATATTTAATATATAATATTGAAGGATTGGGTCAAAATACATTTAATATATAGTATCTAATGATTGGGTCAAATATATTTAATATATAATATTTAAGGATTGGGTCAAAATACATTTAATATATGATATTTAAGGATTGGGACAAGAGATATTTAATATATAATATTTAAGGATTGGGTCAAAATACATTTAATATATAATATTTAAGGATTGGGACAAAGTATATTTAATATATATTTAATATATAATGTTTAAGGGTTGGGTCAAGATATACTTAATATATAATTTTTAAGGATTGGGTCAAAATAAATTTAATATATAATATTTAAGGATTGGGTCAAAATACATTTAATATATAATATTTAATGATTGGGTCAAATATATTTAATATATATTATTTAAGGATTGGGGCAAAGTATATTTAATATATAATATTTAATATATAATGTTTAAGGGTTGGGTCAGGTCATATTTAATATATAATATTTAAGGATTGGGTCAAAATACATTTAATATATAATATTTAAGGATTGGGTCAAATATGTTTAATATATATTATTTAAGGATTGGGTCAAAATACATTTAATATATAATATTTAATATATAATGTTCAAGGATTGGGTCAAAATGCATTTTATATATAATATTTAAGGATTGGGTCAAAAGATATTTAATACATAGTATTTAAGGATTGGGTCAAGATATATTTAAAATATAATATTTAAAATATAATATTTAAGGATTGGGTCACAAGCCAGCATTTAAGGATTGTGTCAAAAGCATAAATATCATTGCCAGCTGTGCCACCTCCTCTGCTCAGGCCCTGGAGGTAAACTCAGCTCCGTGGGAGCAGCTCCAGGGCCTGTAATTCCAGCTGCATTAACTGTGAACATCACCCAGCACAGGAACTGAGCTGGGCCTGCCTCCAGTGCCAGGGCTGCCATAAATCAGCCCCGATCCATGGGCAGGGATTCTCTCTCCCCCACCATCAGATTTCATCACACACAACTCCAGCGATTCCCTGGCTGCCCTGTGGCCTGGAGAATCACCAGAATTGATGCTCTGCCTGTGCCCAGCTGAAATGTTTATGGGGCAGCATCACCCAGCCTGGATTTCTTGCTTAAAACCCTGCATTAATTTCTTTGTGCTGCAAGCAGTTCATATTTTTTTTTAATTTGCTGGTATCGAAACCACTGAAACTTTATGGGATTTTTTTGGTTAATTTTTGGCTATTGTTTTATTTTTAGCTATTGTTTTACAGGCTCCTTGTCCAGCAAGCTTTCAGTGTTCCCCAAATGCACAGGAGTGGATTTGTCTGGGGGTGCTGCACAGTCAGGGCTGGGCTCTGAGAGCTGACCTTGGGCACAGGCTCTGGCACTGGGGCTCTCTGGGGACAAATCACTGTCCAGGTAAATTTGGGAGCAAATTAAATCCAGGCAATCCGGGCTGCTGGCCTCCAAAGAGGGGCTCAGAGGGGATTTTCCTCAACATGGGATGGTTTGAGCTCAGCTGCTGGGGCGAGTGAGGGGCTCAAGCTGGGATTTCCTATCACGAATCTTTATCAGTGTCACCCAACGCCTCTGACAGCCTGTGCAGGGTCCGTGGGGGATGGAATCCCTGTGGGAAGGACTCCAGACATCCCAGGCTCTGCTCCCTGCTCTCCTGGCTCCAAGGGGAAATATTTTATTCAGCTGCCACGAGCAGAGGCGGTTCCACCTCTGAAGACTTTTTGAAAGATCTGTTTTCAGCCTTATTCTGGATTTCTGTGCAAGTCACAGGCAGATTTCAAAGCTGGTTTGATGCCTGAAGATGCAATCTTTGTGACCTTGCCTTATAAACAGCATCCCATCCTTACCTGGCTTTAGGTACCAAAATCTCCTCCTTAATCTCTTGGCTTTCCAGCTGTCAAATATTTCTTTTTCTTTTTTCTTTTTCTTTTTCTTTTTCTTTTTCTTTTTCTTTTTCTTTTTCTTTTTCTTTTTCTTTTTCTTTTTCTTTTTCTTTTTCTTTTTCTTTTTCTTTTTCTTTTTCTTTTTCTTTTTCTTTTTCTTTTTCTTTTTCTTTTTCTTTTTTTTTTTTTTTGCATCTTGGGAGCTCTAGAGATTAATTTGTTCACACAAATGGTGTGAGACACAGGGAGGGAAACATCATTAGTAGGAGAGGACAGCAAACAAATTTGAAGCAAGAAATGTTTTTTGATGCAGTTACCTTCAGATGGGAGGGGAAGGAAATGGGGAAGGCTGATTTTTCCTTTCTTTAGAAAGGCAGCAATTAAAACCTTCACATTTCTGTGCATGAAGGGAGTGAAAAAGTTTCCAAAATCCACCACAACAATCTCCAGACTGTCAGAATTTTTCAGATGATTGCGATGTTGACAAAACAAATCCCATTTTGAGACAGCCTCCTGAAAGGAGCCCCTCCAAGTGCTCTGCAAACATCACAACAGGATGTTTTGACACTGAAGGCACTTCACCCCCGTGGTGAGCATGGGGAATGCTGTCAGAATTGACACCAATTCTTACAACACATCAATTCCAGCAGGCAGGGGAGCGTTTATTGAGAGTGAAATGGGAAAAACCTCAGCATCTCCGTGCCAGAGGAGCAGCTGAGGGTGCAGCAGCAGCTCCTGGGGGCTGTGTCCCCACAAACCTGCCAGGATTAATGTCTGCCCATGATGGACACAGCCACGAGATTTTTGGGCAGATCTAAGCTAGGTCTGCTTGTATATCAGGGGTTAATGTCCAATTACAGCTTCAGGTAATGAAGTCCCATTGCCCCGTTTGCTTCTCCCTCTGATTCACTTTTGTTTGTCCTTTTTGGGCCTGGGGCTGTCATGGTGACCTTGTTCCCAGGCCCAGAAGGATTTATTCTGCCCAAAAAGTGAGGAGAGCTAAGCAGCATTTTAACAGAGCTCAGAATGCAGCACAGAACCCGGAAAACAGAAACCAGGAAACTGCTCAGGATGCAGCACAGAACCTGAAAAGCACAAAAGCTGAACAGCTCAGGCATCAGCCAAAGCCTGTGCTCAGCTGCTGTCAGAGCTGTGGGGACTGTCCCCCGCCAGGGAGGTGACAGTGCCAGCCCAGCCCGGGCTCAAGCAGGGCACAGCTCCCGGTCCTCGTGAGCAGGGCTGGGGCAGAGCAGGGCACGGCAGCGCCTGACCCCTGCCCATCCCATGCTCCTGATCAATCCCCCTGCAGCCAGCAACAACCCCAGAGCCGGAGAGATCGATGGACACTGGGGACAGAATGGAAAATCCTGGCCTGCCTCGGGCAGAGGCTGTGCTAGCCCCGGGCTCTGGGACACAGGGACAGCTCTGGGATACAGGGACAGCTCTGGGACACAGGGACAGCTCTGGGACACAGGGACAGCTCTGAGCCATGGGGACAGCTCTGGAACACAGGGACAGCTCTGGAACACAGGGACAGCTCTGGGACACAGGGACAGCTCTGGGACACAGAACAGAACAGCTCTGGGATACAGGGACAGCTCTGGAACATAGGGACAGCTCTGGGACACAGGAACAGAACAGCTCTGGGATACAGGAACAGCTCTGAGCCATGGGGACAGCTCTGGGACACAGGGACAGCTCTGGGATACAGGAACAGCTCTGAGCCATGGGGACAGCTCTGGGACACAGGAACAGCTCTGGGATACAGGGACAGCTCTGGGACACAGGGACAGCTCTGGGACACAGGAACAGCTCTGGGACACAGGGACAGCTCTGGGACACAGGGACAGCTCTGGCCAGGTTTTGGTCCTGCAGAGCCACACCTGGGCTGCTGCTGCTGTTTCAAAGGGAGCCAGGCAGGGCTGGCACAGCCTGTGGAGCTCCTGGGTGGCTGCTGGACCATCCCTCCTGCCTTGCTGGGTCTGGCACACCCCTGCAAAGAGCAGCCAATATTTGTGCCTTTAGATGGATTTCCCACTCCTCTCCCTGTCCAGAGCAGCTCAGTGCCCGTGTGCTGTGTGTGGGTGCACAGGCATTGTCTGGTTCTCATCTGTTCTTCATAAAATATCCATTTTCTTCTGCTTGGAAGTCAAAAAAACCCCAAAAACCTCAAAAACCCCAAAGCAGTGATGTTGTGAAGAGCAGTGCCAGCATTTCCTGAGCTGGATTCAGGACAGAGCTGCCCATGAGGGAGGGTGGGGTGGGCTCTGCACCCCTGGGTTTGGCTGCTCAGTCGGTGCAGGCTCTGCAGCAGCAGCCTGAGCTCACGTCTGCCTGCAGAGCTGCCTGCACATGAGCTCTGGGTGCTCAGAAACTCGGCCCAGCTGGAGAACTCTGACCTGAAGTAGCCCCATTCCTCAGCCTTGGTGCGGTTTTGTGGTTCCTGTGCCACACAAAAGCAGAGCCCTGCCCTGGAGCCCTCCAGCACAGAGCTGCCAGCGTGCTCTGAGAGCTCGGGGTGCAGAATTCCTCCTGGAAAGGGACAAAACTCACCCCAGGGCTCCACACCAAACCCTGAGCTGGCTCTCTACTTCATCTTCCCATTCTTCCACCCACTCCTTCCTCCTCCTCCTTATGTCACATTTGGTTTACATTTAGTTGTTACAGAAACCCCCAAGTTTTGCAAATGTAAGAACAATTTTCCCTCTAGAATATCGAGTTTCCCCTGGCAACTGCCTCAACTCCTGGATTCCAAAATGTTATTTTCTTGACCTATAAATAGGAGAAAGAGGCCAGCTGTGGTGCAGATGAAACGTGTCCTGCATGCTCTGGGATTCTCTCCCAAATCCTGCGAGCTGGAATCAGCTTTGGTTTCTCTGCTCCCTTTTCCACCTTTTCTTTTTTAGGAGCTGAAATCTGAATGCCAGCACGTGAGGAGCTGCAGGAACCTGCACTCCAGGTCTGTCAGAGCTGGTGTTTGCTGTCACAAATGATTCCCTCAAACCTAGCAGCCCTTGCTGTGGTTCCAGCAGAGCAGAAATCCAAGGAACAGCTTTTTTCCAGTCTCTTTTCTCAGGGTGAGTTTTTATTCCCTCGTGAGCATCACCCAGTTTCCCAGCGATAAAGGGAATTTCTGTGACTTCATCTCACTCTCCAACAGATGCTGTGTGGGCTATGAACAATCCTCTAAAACATGTGAAAGAAATAAAAGCTTCTTGCTTTTATATAATTTAATAAAAGCCAGACTTGCTGCTCTGATTGAGGTGCAGGGGGGCTGCGTTCTGGAGAAGGGAATGAGACAAAGCTGAGCCTAAATAAGAACCCTGGGATCTGAGGAGGAGGGAGCTGTTCTGCTGATAACAGAATTGATAATTTCTGAATCTGCAGCACTTCAGAAAGGACCGTGTGGAGTTTGCACCAAAATCTGCTTTTGTTTCATAATTTCCAGCAATTCCTGAAGTAAAACTCATCCTGTAAGAGCTGGGAAAAGCCAGAACTCAGCAGAGGCTCCTCTGGCAGGATCTAAATTCCAGAATCCTGAGCAAGGAAGGGACTGACCCTTGGGAATGATCTGGTACCTGCTGCTCCCTGAGACAGCTCCCAGCCAGACTGGGGCTCTGGGATTTCACTGTTTCACCAGGCTGGGTTTATTGGGCCAAACTGGAGCTCTGGATTTTCACCATTTCACCAGGGTGGGTTTGTCCAGCTAGACTGGAGCTCTGGAATTTCACCAGGCTGGGTTTATCCAGAGCTCTGGAATTTCACCAGCCTGGTTTATCCAGAGCTCAGGAATTTCCCCAGGCTGGGTTTATCCAGAGCTCTGGAATTTCCCCAGGCTGGTTTATCCAGAGTTCTGGAATTTCCCCAGGCTGGGTTTATCCATAGTTCTGGAATTTCCCCAGGCTGGTTTATCCAGAGCTCAGGAATTTCCCCAGCCTGGTTTATCCAGAGCTCTGGAATTTCCCCAGCCTGGTTTATCCAGAGCTTGGGAATTTCCCCAGCCTGGGTTTATCCAGAGCTCAGGAATTTCCCCAGGCTGGGTTTATCCAGAGCTCTGGAATTTCCCCAGCCTGGTTTATCCAGAGCTCTGGAATTTCACCAGGCTGGGTTTATCCAAAGCTCAGGAATTTCACCAGGCTGGGTTTATCCAGAGTTCTGGAATTTCATCAGCCTGGTTTATCCAGAGTTCTGGAATTTCACCAGCCTGGTTTATCCAGAGCTCTGGAATTTCCCCAGGCTGGGTTTATCCGCAGGGAGAGCCCAGCCTGGGGGGGCTGCAGCCCCTCTTGGGAGGTTTCTGATCTCAGAGCAAAGGAATGGAGGAATGGAAGCCAGCAAGGCAAAGGATCCCTGCTGGTGGCAGCCTGGAATTCCCTGCGCGCTGCGCCTGGGATGATCCCTCAGAGCCTGACACATCCTGGCACCAGGGAAGGAGGGCACAGGGGCTTGGAGGCGCTCCCAGCTGGCAGCAGGGCTCTGACAGCCACAGCCAGCTCCTGCAGGCCATGGAGCACGGCCAGGAATGCAGGATTCCTCTGTCCCCTCCGAAGGACACGCTGCACAACAACCCCACCAGGTGAGCGGGGCCAGTTTGGTCCCAAAGGAAATGGGAATGCTGGCACACAGGGATCCCCAGAGCCAGCAGGAGCTGTTCCAGGTCCTAGCAGCAAACATGGGGAAATAAAGGAAGATTAAGGCAAAGTCCTTAAGGGATCCTGCTGAAGATTATTTCTCTGAACCAATTAAGCATACAAATTAATTTCCTGAGGGGATGATGTTTTATTAGAAAACAGCTTTTGCAGAGACCCTGGAGTTTGCTTTGCTTGTGATTATTGCATTTTTCCCCCCGAATTTGTTGTGGATGCTGCCATCACAGCAGGGAGAACATTTGCTTAGTCAGGCTGTGCTTTGCTTTCTTTTTTTTTTTTTTTTTTTTTTTTCCCAATGATTTTGCTAGAAGCAGATAAATCCTAAACTGGCTGAAAGGGAGGATTCACAACCAGAACTCAACAGCTGCCTCCTAATGCAAGGAAACGAGGCTGTTGTGTGTCAGCTCTGGATCAATACCTGACTCCATCAGGGGCACCAGCCTTTCCACAGTGCTTTGCAAGGTGCACTAATGCATCCTAAAGCTGCCCTTCATTCTTTAGACCCCAAAATTTTGTCCTGGTCAACTGTAAATGATCTCCTGTAAATGCTGTAAGAAGCAGGAATCTTAATAAACCTAATCAGGGTTTTGTTTTCTTTCTTTTCCTCTCCCCTCCATCACAAACATAAAATTATTCTTTGCATCACAGGTGGGCCCTTTCCAAAGGATCTGAGCTACCCTAAAAGCTGAACTTGGTATTAAGAGCTCAGGCTGAGCCTGTAAAAGAAAGTGAAAGGAATTCCTTGTTTCCTGGCTGCCTAATTCCATACACAGGGCGGGGTGGGATGAGCTTCAGAGGACGGTGCTGAGCCAGGAGGAACTTTGGGAGGGATTTCTGTGAATGAGTGACTCCAGCAGGGCCTTTCTGGGCAGCTTTTCCCCAGCAGCCTGATGTGTTCCAGATGAGCAGGCACTCGGGCTGGGAGCTCCAAAACTGGAAAGGCACCAATGAAAAGAACACAGGGGGAGGGAAAAAAAAAAAATGTTCTTCTCATGCTCGTAGCCTAAACCTGGCGTTTTTCTGCAGATTGCACAAACTGAGGGACGGCCAGCGAGGCCCTGCAGCCCTGATGAAAGGACAGGCAGTGATGTATGGATGTGTCTGCAAGAACAACAGCCAAGGTCTCTGCTGGGGCAGACTGGGAGGGAGATTTGGCACTTTTTCAGACCACAAGTTTATTTTTATGAGCTGGCCTGCACGGGTCAGCAGTGTGCCTGCAGCCTGGAACAACACAAGGAGAAGCTGCTGCTACTTTGAAGGACTTCTGGATAAATGTCTCCTTATTTCTCTTTGTTTCTCCTTATTCCTCCTTGTTTCTCCTTATTTCTCCTTATTCCTCCTTGTTTCTCCTTGTTTCTCCTTATTCCTCCTTATTTCTCCTTATTTCTCCTTGTTTCCCCTCATTCCTCCTTGTTTCTCCTGGTTTATTTCCAGAGCTGCTTCCTGCACACCAATCTCTGTCTGCAGGAGGGGCAGCTGCTCATCAGCTCCATCCCTTGCCCTGCTGAACAAAACTCTTCTCTGAGTTAAACTTTTCCATTCTGCGGACTTTTTAGGTGCAGAAAAACTTGGATAGGAATTCAACAGATGTAGGAGTTGAATTTTGTTCCAAAGGTCAGCGACTTCTTCCTCTAAAATTTATTACTGGACTCAGCAGTTACTTTAAAATCACTGAGCTCTGCATTGGCAAAGGGTTCGGTCTGAACCCTCTGGAATCTGATGGTGATTTATTTATGGTTTTGTGCAAGAGGCAAAACTCTGAGTTTCCAGCAGAGCCCATCCTGCGCTGTCAGGGAGTGGAGCAGCCCTGGTGTGAGGGACACAACGTGAGCTCTGCTGTGCCCCGGTGGTGCCGGGCTCTGGGGATTCCTGCTGGGATGCAGAATTCCCTGAATTCCCCGGTGTTTGTGGTGGCAGATGCCTGCCCTGGCCTCTGCAGGGTCCCTTTGCACACTCCTGTCGCTTTTTGTGGGGCTGGGGAGAGCTGCCAGCGCTGTGCACTTGGCTGAACAATCCCAATCTCCAGAGAAATGGGAGGGTGAGAGGAGCAGCAGGAGAAGCAACCCCTGCTCTGCAGCAGGACTGGGAGCACATTCCTGCCAGGAGCTTTGGCTCCGGGGCTGCTTTAATGTGGATTTGGTTTAAACCTGGGAATGGTTAAACCTGGGAATGGAGAGTGAGAGGGGCTGAGGCTGTGCAGGGAGCTGCAGGATTGATCCCCACACAAACTGGGGGTGCCAGCATTGATCCCCACACAAACTGGGGGTGCCAGCACAAACTGGGGGTGCCAGCATTGATCCCCACACAAACTGGGGGTGTCCAGTTCTCCTGGCAGCTCGATTGTTTATCCAACGTGTGAATTGTTCTTACTTTTTGACCAATCGCAGTCCAGCTGTGTTGGGACTCTGGAAGAAGTCACGAATTTTTCTTTAGTATCTTGTTAAGCTTTCTGTAAGTATCCTTTCTCTATTCTTTAGTATGGTTTTAGTATAGCATAATTAATATAAATATAATATAATATAATATAATATAATATAATATAATATAATATAATATAATATAATATAATATAATATAATATAATATAATGCAATGTAACATAGTATAATATAGTATAATATAATGTAATATAATATAATATAATATAATGTAATATAAAGTAATGTAATATAATATAATATAATGTAATATAGTATAATGTAATGTTATGTTATGTAATATAATATAATACCATAAAATAATAAATTAACCTTCTAAGAACATACAGTCAGATTCTCAATTCGTCCTGGGGACCCCAAAAATGCCAAATCCCAGCTCAGCCCTGGTCATTTGGATTTTTCATCTCCATCTCCCTGATTTCCCTGCCCCACGCAGGAGCTCATCCCTTCACCCTGGGGATCGATGCTCCAGACTGGAAAGCTGTCATTCATCTCCTTGTGAGCACATCCCCTGTGAAATCCCAATAGATCTGTAAGTTTATTATTATCCCTGGGGTTTACTGGGATGGATGGGCAGGGAACTGAAGGATTATCTCAGCAGGAGCTGCTCAGGGACTATGGATGGGTTCCTGTGCCGTGGGACAGGGAGATCCATCACAGCCCTGCAGAGAGCAAAGCCCCGCTGATGGATCTGGGCCATCAGAAAGGCATTTGGGGCAGCTCCTCTCTGTCTTGAGTGCCAGGGGCTGGAAATCCACGGGGAAGGGCTCTCCTGCCCCTGGCAGGGGAGGGCTGGCAGGGAATCCTTCCTCAGGGGCCACGGCTGCTCACCCAGAGCAGGGATTTCCCTCTTATCAGGCACCTGCTCTTTGCAGGGAGAGGATTTAGGCTCAGATGTTGGGCCAAAGGAGATAAAAGTGCCTCAGTGTGAGTCCCCACTTTGTGTTTCAGCTTCATCCAACCCTGGGCACTTCCAGGGCTGGGGCAGCCACAGCTGCTCTGGGCAGGGAGGAATTCCTTCCCAAAATCCCACCCAAACCCCCCCTCTCAGTTTGAAACCATTCCCCTCGTCCTGAATTGGGAAAATCCCTCTCCATGTTCCTTGCAGCCTGCTTGCAGGCTGCCCTCAGGTGCCATCAGGTGTCATTTCCCCAGGTACCATCACCATTATTTCCCCCTGTCCCGGTCATTCTCTGTTCCCCCTCCAAAGCCTCTAAATGCTCTGGTGTCCATTGATCATGGCCAGGACATTTTTACCTAAAAATTTTACCTCTTCAGCCTCAAAAACGACAAAATCTCAGCCTTTCCAAACCCACCTTGAGCCATGGGATGAAAACACATCCAGAAAGTCTTGCACAGGTGGGTTTGGTGCCTCCACTCTTCCTCTTTCCATCTCCTGGGAATGCCAGCTTGATGCCACCAGGAATCACGTGGGAAACAGGAAAAGTGTCAGGACTTGGAGAATTCCCTGAATTCCCCAGGCCAGAATTCCCACCTGGGGAGCAGAGAGCTGTGAACCACTGGGGGGATGATGGAGCTTCCCAGTGCAGCATCTCCTTGGGAAAACACGCGACAAAAGGTGCTGGAAAAAGCTCCATTGCCATGACAGATCCAGAGCAGGCACGTTGGAGGGGCTGTGAAAGAGAACACCTTGCCAGGCAGCATTAACATCCCGGGAAAAAATAACAGCTCTGCCTCTCAGGGCCTGCCTCTTGATTTTAACAGGCCCAGAGCACATAAAAGCTCCCTGAGAGCTGAGACAGACGGGTTTAAATCAGTCAGACAGAAAGCTCAGCCCTATAGGAGCTCCTTTATGATCTCATATTTTATTGACGTTGGTAAAAGCGCCCTGGCACGGGTGGTTATGAATGTGCATCGTCTGCTCCCTCTAATCCATTAACTCATTAAAATAATTGTCTTAATTTGATTGTTAAAGTGATTAATAGGGCAAGAGTTAAAGGAAATTAATACTCCAAATTGAAGCATAACTGCAGCAGAAAAATAACTCGGTGGGATTGATGTGGTAACAAGGTGCAGGCTCGTGGTTAATGAGCCTTGGGGAGTTAAATATAGAAAGGAGAGACAGGAAGAAAATTCCTCTGTGCAGCCAGGCTGGAATGGTTCAGGATCTGGAGCCCAAAGTTCTGCCCAAGCCCACTGCTCGTTCTAATATTGGCAGATCAAAGGGGAATATTTAATATCAGAGAAGGGAGATATTTAATATCAGAGGAGGGGAATATTTCATATCAGAGAAGGGAGATATTTAATAGGGGAATATTTAATATCAGCTCCTGTTAATTTTTGGGAGATGTGGGAGTGCCCAGGTAAAGGCTGTGGCTGCAGGATCTCTGAATATTCCAGAATCAGTCAATTCCTGGGGAATGAGCACAAGCACACTGCAGCTACAGGTGGCTGGGGTGGGAAGGAAAAGCTCACTGTGGATCTCTGAGTTTGTTTCAGTTCTGTCCACACTCACTCTTTGGTTTCATGCCCTGCTTTACCAAAATCCATTTTTTCCTTTCCTGTTTTTCGACCTGGGGATGGATTTTTTCTGCTGCCTGGAGCACGGGGAGGAAATGCCACGCTGTAAAGTTAAAATTACCCATGCAAACACTGCTGGGTTTAGGAGTCTCCTGGCATTTTCCTCCCTGGGTTGAGAGCGTTTGCTTTGCTCAGTTCAAACAGAAACTCAAAGCTCCCACTTAGATGAGGGTGGCACAGGGCAGCTCCTGCTTTGCACCTGTTTCTGTGCTGCTCTGATTTCCCCTCCTTACCATAATTCCAGTTTGGATTCATCAATCCTAGAGATTAAAACACTCCACTTGCCATGGTGGGCCTGCTCTGATGGCAGCTTTGGTCTTTAGCAGAGGAAATCTTAAATTTCTTTCAATTCTCCTCTGAACCTGCCACTGGTGGGCACTTAAAGCTGTGAAAAACCCCCAGACAACCCCAAAACCTGTAATAAATACAGCTACAGGCAGAATGCACAGGTTTCCTGTCTGCCCTCTTGATATCCACGGTTCAAAAGAGCAGAAAAATGGGGGCAACGAAATAAATATTGAATTAAATGAATGCCTGGGGAGATTGCTCCACACAGATGAGGCCTAACAGGCTGGACCAAGGGTTTGCAGCCCTGGGCAAGTGGAGCAGAAAATATTGCAGAGCTCCCAGGCTGCAAACACCTGGGAGCCCTGGGGCAATGGAGATTCTATAACTCACCTTGGACAAGCCCCTTTGAACAGGTAAATTGGATATGAAAGAGGAAAAACTGAGAGTGGGAGAAAACCAGCAAAGCGTGGGCAAGAGAGAGTGAGGCAAAAAGAGAGAACAACTCAATTTATCTCTCACCCAGGGCATGGGCAGCGAGAGCCCCTTGCCATGAGCTGCAGATTTATTTTTAATGTTTTCTTCCTGCACTCCTTGATTCTCTCTGACAACAAAATCTGCCTTCCCAGATGTGCAGTGAGCAGCAGAGGCAGGGAGTAAAGGCTCTGGGCAGGACTGCAGGTTCCAAAAGCAGCTGGGGCTGAGGTTTTAAACAGATTCCTCCAGGAGCAGGGGAAGGAGGTGCAGGCACAGCACAAAGCTGAGAAAACCCAATTTGGCTCCATGTCCTGCTGGAGCAGCCAGCACTGGCTGCTCTAAAACTGAAAGGCGGGCATTTATCTATTTTATCTATTTTTTTGTTTCTTTTTCTATTTTATCTAATTTTTTTTTTTTTGTTTCTTTTTCCCAACAACCCGAAGGTTTAAGCTGGGTTCCAGTGGCATTTACGGGCTGGGTGGCTGGAGCAGCTCTCACTTGGAGGCAAGTGAGCAAACTGGGGAGGGAGGGAGAGAGGAAAGCCACAGAACACTCAGCCAGCAGCCAGAGGCACAGAGTTAATCAGTAAATGATGTGTTTATTGCCCCAGTGGAAGGGGAAGGCAGACTGAGGTCTGCAGCAAGAATAACTCGTGTCCTTTTTCAAGCTGCAGAAGTTTCTCTGATTTCCTCTGTCGGAAATGTCTGGGGCAGCTCTCACAGAGCCACGTGGCAAAATCCCTGCTGCTGCTGAGAACAAATCAATGCCTGCAGAAACCACCAGGATGGAAGCTTGTGTTCCTAAAAGCAGACAGAGCATTACACAGGGCTGTTAATTCAATTAATGGCTTTAACTTAACTACCCCAGTGCTGCTGCTGGTGGGCTGATGGAAAATCCAGATTTCAGCAAAGATTTTGGGTGTGTTTGACCCCACTCTGTGCCCTTCCTCTGCAAGGGACTGGTGGATCTGAAGCTCCAAAGATATTCTGGGGTGTTTTTAAATGCAGAGCCAAAGGGACAGAGCTGGAGCTAAACAAAGTGATTATTCCTAAACTGGAGTGTTCACAATGGAGACAAATTGTAATCACACCCTTGGGATCCTGCAATCACCAGCAGCTCCCACCAGCCCCTGGCCCTGCTCCTTTGGGGAGATGGAACATGAGAAAATACATTTTATTCTGGTTCTGGATGCTCAGCAGGACTTCCTTGGACTTGCCAGGGGCATTTTTTTCTTTAATTCCCCCAAAATAGTTAAAGACCCTTTAAAACAGGAGGCTGAGATGTTCCAGCAGTGCCCTGGAACAGGTTCTCCAGGAGGAGAGAGCACTGAGAGCAGGTCTGTAATAACCTCTCCCCAAGGCATTTCCAGCAGCCTGTCCCTGTCCCGCTGTCTGAGCTGTGCTTCACACAAGGCAGAAGAAGCAGGGCTGGCTCAGGGCAGCTGCCAAGGCCCAGCAGGGAAATCCTCCCAGCCCTGGAAGTGTCCAAGGCAGGCTGGATGGGCTTTGGGATGCTGGAAGGATGTTTAATGGTATCTCTGGACTGAGAGGAAAGAGAGGAATCCCTGGCCAGGGGTGCGGGGCTGTGCTCTGCCTGTTTGGTGTGCGTGGGGCTGGAGCAGCAGAGGTGTTTATTAACTCACAGCATCCTGCTTCTCCTGTTTCCCAGGGGCCCCTGATGGAAAATAAACCTGGCAGCTTGTTGGGAGCAGGAGTTCAGCAGCACCAGGGGTTTCCACCAGTGACTGAGATCATGGAGCTCATTGCAGGGAGGGGTTTGAGGGTCCCAGGAGCCTCTGGAGCAGCCAGAGGGAAGCAGAGCAGCAGCTCTGCCCTGCCAGAGTCCTTTAAGGAAACAGATTTATTCCAATGTCCAAAAATGGGAATTACTCCTGCTTATTTTAAGAGCAAACCTCACTCAAATGTCATCTTCTTCAAGTGTCATCCAGAGGGATGATGACACAGACAATAATCCATTTCTGCTTTAAATTGGCCATCATGCCTCATGCATCCTGTTCCTGCCGGTGGAATCTGCAGCGACACCGGGGCTTGGCTGACAGCCTGTCCCTGTCCCCTGTGCCACCGCGCCGTGCACGGCCCCTGGTGACACCAGGGACACCCAGGGAGGGGTGGCAGGGGCTGGCAGGCACCAGGGGGGCTGTGGAGCATCCTCCTGCCAGGAGCGTGGCCATGGCTCAGCGCCACAGCCCAGGCTGCTCCTGTGCCCTGGACAATCCCTGAGCCCAGCTCTGCCCAGCTCTTCCCATCCCCTGGACAATCCCTGAGCCCGGCTCTGCCCCAGCTGTTTTCCCACCCCTGAGCACCAGGTTTGTGCCTTCCACCACAAAAAGAGTCTCTTGTTCTGCCTGGGATGCCCCTGGATTCTCAGCCCCTGGATTTTCATCCCAGCTGGAATTCCCCTGGATTTTCAGCCCTCCTGAAATGCCCCCGGATTCTCAGCCCACCTGGGATGCCCCTGGATTTTCAGCCCCTGGATTTTCAACCCAGCTGGAATTCCTCTGGATTTTCATTCCCTGGATTTTCAGCCCAGCTGGATTTCACTCCAAGGAGTTATTCCCCCCCTGCACAGTGACACTGCTGCCTCACTGGGTCAAACCTCTCCTCTTTTCTCAACAGCCCAGCCTCAAATGTGTATATTTATAATAATCTGCAAATCCCAGAAGGAAAACCTTGTTTTTCAGGTATTTGGGAAGGCTCAATATCTCCTCTCCATTGTCAGGATTATTATTTTTTCCCCCACAAGGCTTTGAAATGAAAGCCTCAAAGGGAGAAGAAAATGCAGAAGAGATAAATTTCAGAGGGGAGCAGGATTTGTGATGCTGATCTGCCACAGGAACGTGCCATCCAAACCCTGCCCTTTTTATTGCAGGCAACACAGGCATTTTCCTTCCTCAAACATCCCTTCAAGAGCACCAACTGAGCCCTGCCTCCAGCCAGAGCCCCCTGGAAATGGGACTGGGAGCAAGCTGGGCTCAAAAGGAGAAGGATCTCTTGCTTGTTTCTGTTTCCACCTTGCAGAGTTATTTATTATCGGCTGCTTGCAGGTACACACGCAGCCTCCCCAGGGGCAGAGCTGGAGAGACAGAGCTGAGTTTCCTCAGATGCTGCTGTCTCTGATGCACTCTAAAATTAGACTTTGTCTCCCTGGATGCCGTGTTTGGATGCAAAGGAGTGACAGGAATTTCTCTCTCTCTCTTTTTTTTCCTCTATAATCAACACTTATAGGATGGGAGCCGCTCGGGTTTTTGACAGAAATGGGAGGAAAAATGGTGGGGGGAAAAATGCATTTTGAGGTGCCAGATTGATCAGCAGCCCAGGTGTAAATCAGGAGGGCAGTGGAGCTGCTCCCATCCCAGCCAGGGAGCTGAGCCACCTCCAGGCTGCTCCCACGGGAGAAAATAACAATAAACTGAGGGATTGGGAAAGGATGGGCATGGAGGGGTGGGAAAAAAGGGAAAATAACAATAAACTGAGGGATTGGGGAAAGGCTGGGCATGGAGGGGTGGGAAAAGGGAGAAAATAACAATAAACTGAGGGACTGGGAAAGGATGGGCATGGAGGGGTGGGAAAAAAGGGAAAATAACAATAAACTGAGGGATTGGGGAAAGGCTGGGCATGGAGGGGTGGGAAAAGAGGGAAAATAACAATTAACTGAGGGATTAGGGAAAGACTGGGCATGGAGGGGTGGGAAAAGAGGGAAAATAACAATAAACTGAGGGATTGGGGAAAGGATGGGCATGGAGGGGTGGGAAAAGGGAGAAAATAACAATAAACAGGGATTGGGGAAAGGCTGGGCATGGAGGGGTGGGAAAAAAGGGAAAATAACAATAAACAGAGACAGGGAAAGGCTGGGCATGGAGGAGTGGGAAAAGGGAGAAAATAACAATTAACTGAGGGATTAGGGAAAGGCTGAGCATGGAGGGGTGGGAAAAGGGAGAAAACAACAATAAACTGAGGGATAGGGACAGGCTGAGCATGGAGGAGTGGGACACAGCAAATCATTGAGTGTTGATGAGGGAAGAGAAATGGTTTTAAGCTGCTGTGGAGGGAGCACAGCTGGACACAGGTGAGCTCAGGGAGCTCTGAAATTCTGTTTCATCTCCGTCACTCCTGGCTTTGCTCAGCCCCTCGGGGCCCAGGCTGTGCAAACCCCCCCCTTTATCAAGAATGAAGCTGAATTCACCTGATGTTTGTCACTGCACACAGAGGTTCCCCCCATTGCCTTGCAGAAAGCCTGGGAGGTAATTAATATCATTTAAAATGAGCACAGCAGGTGCAAACTCCTCTTGGCTTGGCTGCACAGTAACCAGGCTGGGCGCCCAGGGGGGGCTGAGCCCTTTCCCCAGCCCTGCCCGTTCCTCTCCATGCCTGCTCCCAACAAGGTTTGTCCATGGCAGGAACCTGGAGTGGAGGCCCTTTTGTTTACCGTGTTACACAAATTCAATTTGTCAGAGAGCCGGGTTATGAATTAGGAATGAGGGATGGTAGCAAAATTAAATGATAAAGCCTTGGCCAGCATCCACTGCAGCTGAGATGGGGCTGATAAACTGGAGCAGCCAGGCAGGATTTGGGGAACTAAAACAAAGGCACGGTGGAAATATGTTTAAAAAATGGGGTTTGGGCATGGATAGCTTGTATCTCCTTCTTCCCTGCCCTTGTGGTACAGAGAGCTGGGGGGGAAGCATTAAAAAATCAGGATTTCTGTGGTATTTTCTGGGGTGGCAGGAAGGAATGAATCTGACTCCATGTTCTTAGAAGGCTGATTTATATTATATTATATTATATTATATTATATTATATTATATTATATTATATTATATTATATTATATTATATTATATTATATTATATTATATTATATTATATTATATTATATTATATTACATTGCATTATATTATATTACATTATATTACATTACATTATATTACATTACATTATATTACATTACATTATATTATATTACATTATATTATATTACATTATATTACATTATATTATGCTATACTAAAACTATACTAAAGAATACAGAAAGGATATGGACAGAAGGCTAAAAGATAATAATGAAAAACTCCTGGCTCCTTCCAGTCTTGACACAGCCTGACCCTGATTGGTCATTAAGTCAAAACAATTCACATGAAAACAATCAAACATGCACCTGTTGGATAAACAATCTCCAACCACATTCCAAAGCAGGAAAACACAGGAGAAGCCAATCAGACAATTACTGTTTTCCTTTTTCTCTGAGCCTTCTCAGCTTCCCAGGAGAAGAATCCTGGGCAAAGGGGATTTTTCAGGAAATGCGGTGGTGACAGATTTCTGCTTTGGTGGATGCTGTCTGCAGCATCCTCACGTCCCAGCTCGTGTCTGGCCCTGGTGTGGGGGCACTGCTGCAGCCCCAGCCTGGCACAGGAACCCCGCGGCAGCCGCTGATCCCATCTCTGCTGCAGGGAAAGCTCTGGAGCTGCTGCAGGCGCAGGTGGAAGGGCCCCAGCAGGGAGGGATGCAGGAAGCACCGGGTGTGAACCAGGAGGAGGAATTCACACCGCAGAGGGTGGGTTTGGGTCTCTCAGGGGCACCAGGGAGTCCCAGGAGCTGCAGGCTCTCCTCTGGGCGCTCCAGGAGGAAATCTGAGCTGGAGATGGCCGTGCCAGGGCTGGGATCTCTCTCTCCACCGGCAGATCCTCGCTGGGCTCTCCAGGAGTGCAGGCAGGGAGGAGCAATGTTCTGTTTGGCTTTCTGAGAGAGATGGATGGGCAGGGCAGAGGCATTTCCATGTCCCCCAGTGCTGTGCCTGCTCTGGAGTTGATCTTTCACAAGTCACTGCTCTGCTGACACCAGAATTGATGGAGCTGGAGGCACCTGGCTCTTGAAGGATTGCTCCTTGGGAGACAAAAATGGTTTGCTCTGCATGGTTTGGCCTTGCTTGGGAAAAAAACTCAAGAGTTTTTCCTGCTGAGCTCCATTTCTAACTGTTTTCATCACAAAATAAAAGGACAGAACTTGCCCTCAGTGCTGGGGGAGTGAGAGGGGAGGAGGAGGAGGAACAAACCAAGGCAGGAATCATTACAGAGGACCCAGGAAATCACTGAGCTGCTGTGACATGGCTCCAGGGGGAAGAGGAAAGTTCCTTGGCTGGCTGCAGCTGGAAACTTCCTGCCTGTCACTCTGCACAGAAAGCCATCAGATATTTCATGTTAATTGTCACTTGGGAAACTTTCATCCTGCAAATGCTGCAGTAATAATTTCCATTTTCTGAGAATGACACCTGCGCCAAAAGGAGTTTCTCTCTCCCATTTCCTTCTTGCCCTAAAGAGGAGGTGAAAATTTTAGGGAAAATACACCTTTGCACCTGAATACTCACAGATTGATGTCCCAGAGCTGCTGCTAATCAAGAGTTATCCCAGTTAATTCAATCTTAGATCAACCTTTCCACCACCACTCCTCTCCAAGTCCAGAGAAATTCATTCCCCAGAGAACCCCAAGCAGAGCAAAGACTTCTCTCATCAGTTGTTGGACAAAATCTGAGTCAAGCAGCCCCGGCCCTCAAAGTCTTGGTCTCTGAGCAGGCAGATAATGAGAAATTTAATGCTGGGAGACAGGAGACAGCTCTGAGAGGTTATAGGAGCGGGCACCAGCCCAGAGCAGCAGCACAGGGACCTCAGGCTCCTCCCTGCCCTGCCCAGGGCTCCAGGAGGAATTGTTGGGAGGTGGAAATTGGTTATTTTATCTGTGCAAAGCACAAATGCCTGAACTAGAAGCATCATATCAAATTTTGCCAATTTTTTTTTTTTCTCTCTAAAATGCCTCGTGCAACTCTCAATTCTGTTTCCTAGGCCGTAGGTTTTGAGGAGGAAAGGTTTTTATATGAGGAGGAAAAGATCTTTGTATGAGGAGGAAAAGGTCCTTATTTGAGGAGGAAAAGGTCTCTGTATGATTCTCTGTAAAGGGGACAAGAGAGGCACCCTTGCTTGACAGCCCCAAGAGAACTCAGAGGAGTCCCCGTGCTGTGAAACCTGAAAGGATTTAGGGAAAACTTCACCCATAAAGAGCATCAAAGAGTAAGGAAGAGATTTGAGCCACCAGCAGAGGAAAACATTAAAATGTTTTGTGTGTGGTTAAGGGAGGTCCCCGGGCAAAACAGGGGATTGGGATGAACAGAAGGGTTTGCACCCAAATAATCGGGCAAAGAAACGAGGCTGGGTCCTGGACATGAGAGAGGAGCTTTGCTGTGGCCTCTCCAAAGCACAGCTTGGCCCTGGAGAGGCTGCTGGTGTCCCAAACTGTGGAATTCTGCAGAAAGCCCGCCCAGGGTCCTGGGCTCCTCTCCCTGCAGGGCTGCAGAGGGGGTGGTGAGTGGGTTTGCCCGGTGCTGAGAGGCCCCAGTGCCCGAGCAGCGTTCCCAGTCCCTGCACTGAAAACAGAGGAGCAGAGAGCTCACAGCTCAGATCTGTCCCTGAATTGTCTGCTGCCCTCTCACTGTTTGTGTTTACAGAAAAAATCAACAAACAGAACGAAACAAAGCAAAGCAAAACAAAACAAACCCTGCACCACTGCCAGCAGCACAAACATCCCAGAGTGTGCGGTGCATTTACAGCTCCTTTATTCCATCCTGGTTTAAAGCAGAACCCTCCTGGTGAAGCCAGGATGAAACCTCTCTTTGAGCAGAACCACCTCAGGCTCCTTGGGTTCTCACCAGGTGAGCAAAGCAATTTTTACCTTGCTTGGGTGATCTTGGAATAAGCTCATTAATGAAGGTATTAATGGGACCCTGGGGATCAGGGCTGCAGGGGGAACTCCTGGGGATGGGCAGGGCACAGCTCCCATTGCAGGAATGAAAACTCCCTGATGGATAAACTGGGTGTGCTGCAGGGCAGAGAGAGCAGGGCCAGAGTGGAACTGGGAACTGGGACTGGGGGGGACACAGCATTCCCCTGCAGGGTTTATTTCTTATTTTTATTTCATTTTTCACTGTAGTGATTTGAAGGTGGTTCCCTTAAACACCTTGTTCTGAGAGTCACCCACTCAGAACTGTGTTTTCCCAAAGAGCTCCTAATTCCTGAACATTCCAGGGGCAAAGCCCAGAGCACTTTGCACTCCCTGCACCAAATAAAGCAATTTTCAGCTGCAGCTGCACCCATGGCGTGGGGAACTCAGCAGCTCTGCCTTTTCTGTGTGTGCAAACTCAGAGGGTGATTGCAGAAGGTGGGGACGTGGGGCCTTTCTGGAAGGTGTTTTACCCACAGGGGCAGCTCCCACACCCTCTGTCCCTGGCCTTTTCCAGGGATGGCACATCCATAGTTTGGCTCCTGTCTGTCCCATTTAAAGTTTCAGCATCAATCCTCTGTCCACAACCCCTGAGATCTCCATCCACACATCCAAACAAAAAGCCAAGGAGAGCACAGGGAATTTTTCCTGTGTCTGTTATCAAACTCTGCAGATAACACCAGCCTCTGCTCTAACCAGAAACCCTTTGGAAAACAGGAATTAAATATCTTCAAAAGCTTTTTTTTTGGTAGTTATTATCTTTAAAATAATACATTTCCCTGATCCAAAATGGAATCAAGTGCAGGGATATTCAGGATGGAGCAGAGTTATTTTCACTTAGGAGCCAACATCAAACAACCTTAACAACACAGCTCCAGACACAAAATGAAAATTAAAACCAAGGAACATGCAGATCTAATTACATTTTTAAATAGCAAGGCAATGAGAGGAAGGCAGAGAAGTGATTTACAATTTTTCCTGGTGGTGACTCTGCAGTAAAAGCAGAACTATTCCCTGAGGATCCCTGAATCACTGAATATTCTGCTTTTCTCCCCAGGCTCTTTTCTATTATGTTTTCTCTACAGAGGGGCATTTGTGAGAGAGATGAGGAGAGCAGGGCCTGGACAAAACAGCAAGAAAATGAAATGATCTGTGCAATTCCCAAATTGCTGCCTGTGAGAAAGCTGCCATGTTATCAGCAGACAAGCAGGGGGGGCATTGCCCTGTGCCCTGCAGGGCTCAGATACACTTGTTTGTGGGGAAAAACACCAAAAACCATCCCCAAGGCCCAGCAGGCACAGGCAGGAGTTTGGGATTTTGCTGTGGCAGATGCAGGAGCCGGGGCTGCCCTGACAAACCCAGCTGATAACAGCAGAGGAATATTGAACAGAAATTGGGTTCAACCAAGAAATGCTCTTATCAGCATTTGAATTTCCCATTCCAGATCCTGCCCTCGGATTCTGCTTCACAACAGCTCCAGGACATCTCTGCAGCCAGGCCACCCCTCTGCAGCATCACAGAATCATTAACCCGCGCAACGCCTCCAAGATCATTCTTTTCTCCTTTAATTCAGCTTTTTTCCCCTTTTTGGCAAGATGAATAGAGCAAGGATTGCCTGGCTGACAGATCATTACTTTGCTCACCACCAATTAAAACCTCCAGAAAGGAAGATTTAGGAACCTGGGAAAAAGAGCAGGTTTTGCAATCAAGACATTGCAGAGCTGGCACTGAACACCAAGCACTGACACCATCCTTGGACTCGGTCCTGATGTGGAAACAGGAGATGCTTCTGGTCCAAGGTGCTGCAAAAACCAAGGGGAGAAGGGAAAGGGAAAGGAAAGGGGCAAAGGGAAAAGGGGAAGGGACAGGGAAAAGGGAAAGGGAAAAGGAAAAGGAAAGGGAAAGGGAAGAGAAAAGTGAAAAGAAAAGGGAAAAGGGAAAGGGAAAAGGAAGAGGGAAAATGAAAGGAAAAGGGAAAAGGAAGAGGGAAAAGGAAAAGGGAAGAGGAAAAGTGAAAAGGAAAGTGGAAAGGGAAAGGGAAGGGGAAAAGTGAAAGGGGAAAGGGAAAAGGGGAAAGGGAAAATGAAAGGAAAAATGAAAGGAAAAGGAAAGGGAAAGGGAAAGGGAAAGTGGAAAGGGAAAGGGAAAGGGAAAAGGAAAGGGAAAGGGGAAAGGGAAAGGGGAAAGGGAAAGGGAAAGGGAAAGGGAAAGGGAAAGGGAAAGGGAAAGGGAAAGCCCAGTGTGGGTTTGCCCTGGGTGTGAGAATCCACCTGGATTCCTCCAGCAAAGCCCCCTCACTGCAGAGCCACCTCCTGTTGGAGGGGACAATGCAGTCCCGCCAGGATTTACCTGATTTATGGTTTTAATTGGACTTTTTCATTATCTCAGTGCTTGGTATGCAAATCACTGAGCTCCTGCCCACCCTGCAGCAGCCAGTGCAGCCAGCTCCTCACTCCCTGGTTCTGCTGGAGCAGAGCAGGACCCAGCTCCCCACAGCCCTGCTTAATCAAACAAAACACAAGACTGGCATTCAAACAGATCTGAATAAAGCACCACCACCAAAGGGGACAAACTTGAAGTCAAGCAGTGGAAGGAGGCACAGGTGGGGACAGCAGCAAAAGGAGAAGAACAGCCCCAGCCCCCAGGTCCCATCCCACAGCACCATCCCTCCCACAAGAAAAGTTAGAGAAGGAAACCCTGAGGAAATGCTGGAAACCAGCAAGGGAGACCCAAGTGACGTAACAGAAAGAACAAAAACACAAAAAAACAAAAGAACAAAAAAAAAAAAACAAACCCCAAAAAAAACCGACTCCAAAAAGCAGCTTGATGACAAATGAGCCACTTCAGCACCGTGGGATTTTCTCTTGATCAAAGCAGCCAGTGTGAGCCTCCAAAAAAAAAAAAAAAAAAAAAGTAAATACTACAGGGAACACCATGGAAAAACATCCCAGCAGCAGCCAAGCAAAAATCCAGGTTCGCTCTTCCCCTGACAGTGCTTCCCAGCCTCCCAGCTTTATGGCTCTGGGTTATAGATGTTTATCACATTTTTATATATATATTTTTATATATAGGTATATTTATATATATATATATAGAGAGAGAGAGCTTTTCCCCTAGATTTACAGGCAGGGGTATTTTTCACAGCAGCCAGGCTCCCATTTGTTGCAGCTTTTGCAGGAGCCACGAGGAAGGAGAACCTTTAAATCACCAGGAAGCTCTGGCAATGCAGGCCCTACTGTGCAAGATTGCCTCTAAAAAGCACTCACATTTTATGGCCTAATTTAGGGCCACGTTGAAGGTTCTCAGGAAAACCTCCAGGTTCCTCCAAGGGTCCTGCCCTGCTGGAGTGTCTGAAGTCCCTTTCTGCATTCTGGATGCTCTGTGAGCCTCTTGGAGCTGCACCAAAGGATGGAATTTGCAGAGATCATTGCAGGGATAAATCACCTGGCTGGGCTGGGCTGAGTCCTGCGGGGCTCTGGGTGCCAGGGCTGCTTTTCTCTCACCCACATTGGTGCTGCTCTTGTTTGTTTGAGCTGTGAGTGCTCCAGGGAGGGCTCTGCTGGGCCAGTGATGGGCACCTAAAGGCTTCTAAAATCCAAAATTCAGCCACAACAAACCAAGTGGCTGCATCCCACCCTCTGTGCTGCACACAGGGGTGCTGCCCAGCCCATCTGGGTGGGAACATTTCATTTTACAGGTGTTGTACAAGGAGCAGGTGCTGCCCAAACCATCTCGAATGTTTTGCTCTACAGGTGTTGTACAAGGAGCAGGTGCTGCTCAAAGATTCTGTGTGGGAATTAAACGGTCCTCCCCTTTTTTAAGGTCTGAATTGAGGGGGTTTTACCCTATTTTCCAACATATGGCAAACATGGGGGCAGAGGACTGCCCCAAAAACCTTCCGGCTTCAGCCCAGTCTGGGGCAGAGCTGTCCAAGACACAAAACCCTACCCCAGGCCAGGGGTGTCACAAATCCTTCCAGCAACTTCTCTCAGGAATTTTTGATGGTTTCTTTATCTGGGTGGAGTTGGAGGGAAAGGGATTGTTCACCACCAGAGCAAAGGGGGTTTGTGAGGCTGGGGATGCTCCAGGCCCAGGGGGTTTTGGGGTGCTGCATTTGCACATCCCAGCAGCACAAAGCAGTGCCACTCATTACTCACCCAAAGGGATGGTCCAGCACGACCAGGGCTCACAGCAAATTGCCTTTTCTTATCTCCAGTACAACATTTAATGCATAAAATGCACGATACAACAGGCTGGGAGACCCAGGATGGGCTCTGCACCACAATCCCCTGGAAACTGAGCTGGGCTGATGGAAAGACAACTCTCACCTCCTTCCCTCCCAGTTCCTGCCCAGTTCCAACTGGTGGGGACAATTCCCCCTCAATTCCCTTGCAGGAGCTCTGGGCTCCATCTGAGCCTCCCCCTCTGCTTAGATTTATGCAAATTCCTGCATTTATTAGCATAACAGGAAGATTGTTCTGCTGCCTGCGAAGGAAGGGGCCCCTTTATTCCAATAGATGTGTCAGCTTGGAGCAGTTAATAAGATCTATTTGAAATCCATAGGTAGGAATGATAAAAGCAGGAGAACTCAGCACTTCCACTGGCAGAGGAGCTGCTGGGAATATGGGCCCAGGGAACTTGGTGTAATTATGGGGAGAGATATTTAAATACTCTTCAGGGTAATTCTGGAGAGTGCAAGGGAAGCCAAATACACTGAAAATGTCATTTGAGCTTCAGCTGCAGACTGGAGGAGGCAGGAGGGAGGGGATGCCCCAGGCAGAGCCAGCCCAGCGCTCTGGAGAGGATCCATGGGGGATGAGAGGGGAGAGCTGGCAGAAGGCAAAGGAACAGATCCCAGGCGCCTTTTAAGGCTAAATTCACCTGTTTTCCTTGGTTTCTGGGCTTGAGGGCATCAGAAGCTTGGGTTGGAGTTGGGTTAGCCACGAGATCAGCTCTCCAGGTTTCAGTTTTATTTAGAATCATGGAATTACAGTTGGAATTACACGAGGATCATCCAGGTCCAGCTCCTGGCCCTGCACAGGGCAGCCCCAAGAACTCAACTCGGTTCCTATCAGCCTGTGAAGCCTGCAAGTAAATCCCACCCTGATTTCTTTTGTGGGGGAGAGAGATCTGAGCACTCCTGTGCACGGCTTGGCCCAGGACCCCAAGGAGTTCCCAGGAATTCCAAGGGCAGATTCCAGCACTCCACACCTCCCTGCCTCCCACCACAGGAGAGGGCCTGGGCCCTGTGCTGGACACCAGCGTTGCTGTTTCCATTTGTCCCTAATTAGCTATGAAACGATGTTTGCAACCTGCTAAAATGCCCACTTAGGCTGGGGGGGAGCAAACATTGGCCCATCTGCCAAGAGGTTTTGCAGCAGACGTTTATCTAAATAGAGAAATCAGCCTGCTATTCACATCTGATTAACAAACACAGCCTCCAATTAGCCCATGTGATTAAGATTCATTTGAGGAGTCACTCCAGCACATACATTAAAGCATCACTCCTGTGCTCAGTGGTGGTGGTGAGAGGAGTGGTCCTGCCTGGCCGCAGCTCTGAAGGAGGAAAAGCAGAATTATTTAAGGCCATACTCAGAACAAAGGGTCAAACCACTGCTGGGGCAATATTCCACTGGGATTTTCCCTCAGGGAGATTGCTGTGGTCCAGACACACCACTGGGCTGAGAAAAATTGCAATTTTTTACCAGCCCAGCTGTACTGGATCCAAAACCTGGCTCCTCCAGCACAAGGAGAAATCCCCCAGGATTTAGGAAAGACCCTCCCAGCCCAAACTGCTTAAATTTCCCAGCCAGAACTTCCCAGAACCATCCATGGAGCATCCATGGAGTATCCACAGACTCTGCAGCTCTCCCAGGGGATTTGTCTGCTGGCAAAGTTGTTGTCTGAGTGTTGCTAAATAACATTTTCCTGTTGTTCCCCTGCTTTGCTGCACAATTGCCACAATCAGTGTGATTGGTAAGGAGTCCTGTCCTCTGCATCTCGCAGTTATTAACCTTAACAATGTCAATGAGCTGCTGCACTAATTGAGTCGCAGCAAATTAAGGGTTGATGTCATTATTAAGAGCTGCTTAGTACACAGGAATATTTTAATTTGTTCTTGATGCCAGCAGAGTGGGGGCTTGCAAGGAGAGGAGAATTCAGAGTGACTGCAGTGAGAGGATGAACCTGGGCAGCCCCAAATATTGATTCCAGGTTCCTTGGGTTTCCCTTCCTTATTTATAGAGCACTCAGCAGTCACATGGTGACCCTGAATTCCCAATTATTGGCCCGTTTTCCTCCCAGCTAAGGGGCTTTGCCAGCCAAGGGAAGGGGGGAAAGTCAGATTTTGTGGGTTTTTAGCCATTTCAGGATCTTTGTTTGGAATTTCAATTCAGTCCCAGTCCGTTCCAAGGTTGTGAGGAGATAAAAGGAGCAAACAGCACATCCAGGATATTTCAGTGTAAAGGCACAGCCTGATGTGCTTTCTTTAACTGAGGCACTGGGGAAGGGTTGCTGTTGCTTTCAAGAACATTAAGTGTGCCATTAACATCTTTATTTTAATTAAAACCATATTGAAATCCAAAACAAAGATTCTGAAGTGGCTAAAAACCCAATTAGAAAACCACCCCAACCTCAGAACAGAGAGAAGAGCTGCAACCTCACAAATGATGGGATGGGAATGAGAAATTCCATAATGGCTCCTTCAAAAAATCCCAATTACCTGGAAGGATTTTGGAGCTGCACCTGCAGAACAATCTGCTCCATCAGCTGCACATGAAATTATATAAACACAAAAAAACCCTTTTATCACTGCTTTAGCCTGCAAAGAATCACCTGAGTTGTTTCCAAAGCATTCCAAGGGAAAGAACAATGAAGTGGAGAGAAGAATGTTCTGGGGGAAAATGTGGTGTTGGGAGTTTGTTGCTCCTGCTAAATATTAATCTGGATTTCCTCTCGTATTGCACTGCTCCCGCAGATGAGTTACCTGTTCCTCCAGGCCTGCTGTTTTAAAAGCTGCTTTATTTTTTCTGGAGATAATTTCTGTTTCCAGCCCCCCCTCCGTGGCTCAGAGGGGTGATAGTGGCTGCAGGAAAGCGAGAGGCAATTTCTCACCTGCCCGATGGGATTCCGCTATCTCCCGTTTCCTCGTCCATGCAGAGCATGCAAAAACCTCCCCTGGCTTCGTTTCCCAGGCAGGGAGATGTGATATCAGCCAGGAGGAAAATCTCCATGCAAATGATCCTCCCCTGGGCAATCTGTGTTTTAAAAGTTCTCCTTTCCCCCACACAAATCCAATGCTGGGGCTCCTGGAGCAGCTTCCCTTGCTGTTAGTGGCACTGCCAGACACTAAAGATCCATTTTAATCTCTTTGCGCTGGGATGGGGATTATTCCTTTCCCTTTTAGGGAAATATGATGTAATATAATGTAACGTAATGTGATATAATGTGATATAATGTGATATAATGTGATATATCAAATAATATAATGTAATATCATATAATATCATATAATATCATGTAATATGGCATGATATGAAGTGATATGATGTGATATGACATAACATAATATAATATAATGTGATATGATATGATATAATATAATATAATTAATATAACATAAATAACATAACATTATAACATAACATAATATATAATATAATATAATATAATATAATATAATATAATATAATATAATATAATATAATATAATATAATATAATATAATATAATATGTTGATATTATATTATATGATATATAATATGATGTAATGTAATATAATGTTATGTAATATGATATAATGTGATAT
The DNA here is from genome assembly GCF_012460135.2 of Molothrus ater. NCBI lineage: Eukaryota > Metazoa > Chordata > Aves > Passeriformes > Icteridae > Molothrus > Molothrus ater. Next base: position 6,874,107 of record NC_050499.2, read on the forward strand.
ATTATATAATATCATGTAATATCATGTAATATGATGTGATATGACGTGATATGACACTATAATATAATATAATATAATATAATATAATATAATATAATATAATATAATAGCCATTTAAGAACATGGAGTCAGATCCATTTCCTCCCCGCCACGAGGGACCCCAGCAAACCCCAGAGATGCCCAAGCCCACAGCCCAGGCAGGGCTGCTCCCACCTCACCTCCACCTCTTCCTTTTCCTTGGGACAGAAGCTCTCTCCAGGCTCCCAGGGAAACAATTAAAGTGAGGAAATAAGGAAACCAAACCCGCCAAAGGAGATTTCTGTGCTGTGGATAATCAGGGTGGCAGCTGCCTATGGTCCCTGTCAGGTGGGATGGAAATGCATTGTTATGAAAAGGCTCCCTGGGTGAGGTTGGGATGCAGATTTTAGGGTGATATTTGGGAATTTTTCCAAAGTTCTTCCTGCCTAAGGGAGGAAAGAGTGTGTGGAGGCACTGGGAGTTAACCCAAGGGGTAGCAGAGGTGCTCTGGGGCTGATGAACAGGGAGATGATGCCCCAGAGCCCCCCCAAAACACTGGCAGAGCTGAGCTGGAGCCAGCAAAGCCCAGCCTTGTGTCTCTAAAACCAGGGCCTTTGGGAAGGCAAGAGCCAGCAAATGGTTTTGAATAGACCTAGGGAGAGTGAGAGCTGCTGATAGTTTCTAATTAGGGGGAAAGGGAATTGTTTTCCCTGAGTTCCCTCCGTGATCTCATCCCTAGGAAGCAGCCAAAAATACCCCAGCACCCTGGCTCAGAAAGGAGCTCATTGTTCCCTTGTCTCCTGGCACAGGGAGGGGTGAGGAGCAGGTCAAGCAGGAAAATGTGCTCCAAAATCCCCCAGGCCCCACAGCCTGCCCTGGGTGTGCTCCCAACATCCCCGCCCGGGCAGGGCAGCAGCTCCAGGTGATCCCCGGCTCCCCGGGACCCCGCTCGGGCTGGGGCTGGGAGGGAAATGCTGTCCCTAATCAGGGCTGACATGGCAATTTTCTCCATCATGTCACTTGTCACGGGGGCCAGCAGCCTCCCCTCCCAGCCCAGGGCTTCCCTGGCACCTGCTGAGGAGAAAGAAACCAATTGTGGAGCCCAGCAGCTGCCCAGGGGGATGAGGAGCTCCTGAGCACAGCCTGGGCTGTGGGAAAGGGCCAGGAAAGGGCTCCCGGAGCCCTGCTGGCCATCACAAGGACTCAGCTCATCTGGTCACCCTTTTCTGTCCATTCTCACCTGTTTGGGGCCAAAGAGAGCAGCCTCAGCTCCTCTGGTCACTCCTTTCTGTTCATTCTCACCTGTTTGGAGACAAAGAGCGGCCCCAGCTCATCTGATCACCCTTTTCTGTCCATTCTCACCTGTTTGGGGCCAAAGGGAGCAGCCAAAGTGTTCATTGCTGTGAGTGAGGGTTACTGCTGTGAGTGAGGGTTATCACTGTGAGTGAGTGTTATCACTGTGAGTGTTATCACTGTGAGTGAGGGTTTATCATTGTGAGTGAGTGTTTATCACTGTGAGTGAGGGTTTATCACTGTGAGTGAGGGTTATCACTGTGAGTGAGGGTTTATCATTGTGAGTGAGGGTTATCACTGTGAGTGAGGGTTATCACTGTGAGTGAGGGTTTATCATTGTGAGTGAGGGTTTATGCTGTGAGTGAGGGTTATCATTGTGAGTGAGTGTTATCACTGTGAGTGAGGGTTATCATTGTGAGTGAGTGTTATCACTGTGAGTGTTATCACTGTGAGTGAGTGTTATCACTGTGAGTGAGGGTTATCACTGTGAGTGAGTGTTATCACTGTGAGTGAGTGTTATCACTGTGAGTGAGTGTTATCACTGTGAGTGAGTGTTTATCACTATTTGTGAGGGTTCATTGCTGCTCCCAATGTGGGGGTTCCCTCCAGCCTTGGCGTCACCCCCACTCCGGGGTGCTTGCCCACATTCTGACATCGCATTGCAGAGTTTTCCATGGGTTTTCCAGAGTTTTCCATGGGTTGTGAGGGGCTCAGCAGGTCTGCAGAAGGGTGGCACCCTCCCTCTCCACCTGCCCATCACTTGGGCATTTCCATCCCTCCTCAGCTCTGTGGGCAGGCAGGAGCCACTGCCACCCCAGGGCCTTGGAAATCACATTTTCACTGGTTTAAATTGCCCGAGCCCAGCCTCCTTCCAGCGGCTCCCTCCAGTGGCTGGCTCCAGGAGCTGTTTCCTGCGAAACCCGTCATTTTTGGCAGGGCTGTGTTTGTGACCGTGTGATAAACATCAAACGCGGGCACACCTGGGCATTCCCGAGGTGCAGCTTGCCAGGAAACAAAAGCCCCGAGGATGAGAGCTCGGGGAAGCAGCAGCGAGTGGAGCTGCTTTAATTGAGCCTCTGAGGGCTGAAATGGGAAGGGGAAAGTGCTGCAAGACAAGAGGATTTGTCAGTGGAAAGCTGAGATAGAAACATTAATGGAAATATTAATGGTGCTTCAACAAGTCGCCACTATCAACCCACCTAAATTTCTCTGTCAGCCTGGATTAAAGTCCCTTTAAACAAGCGAAAGCTGAATGCAAAGGGTATGAAACAGCCCTGATTTTGCTCTGGGACATTCCCACCTTTTCCCAGCTGCAGTTTGGATTGATGGAGATGATTCCTGAGCTGCAAAACGAGGGCCACTGCTGGAACATTCCAGATGGAAGAAGGATGCCCTGATCCACTGGGCTGTTCCTCAGGCACAGGCACAGGCACAGGAATTGCCAGTGTTGATTCATTGAGCTCAGGCCCAGGCAGGTCAAAATCAATCACGTCAAAAATACATCACCTGCATTCAGTGGGTTTTTTAAAAGGGAATGAGAGGTGCAGGCTGCAGGAATAAATCACGGCAGAATGGGGGCTTGCTTGGAAACAAACCCATCATTTGCTCTGAAAGCACAAATATGTTGTTTGCTCCGAACATTTCCGCAATATTTAACAGACAGCTTGGCGAGGAGACAAGGCTTGGCTTGGAAAAGCTGTGCCTGGAGCTCAAAAAAGTGGGATTGAGGAGCAGAGCCCCCCCTCTTCCAGACCTGCAGATCCCTCTTAGTGGTTTGAATGACACCTTTGCCATGGGCAAGGCTTGAAATTGGGAAAAAGAGGATTTTGCCTGCCAGCACCGAGGGGAAATGTTGTTTCTATGAAGGTAGAAACTGATGCCCAAACCTCCTGCCCCAGGGTGCATCCCCAGTGTGTCCCACAGCAGGATCAGCTCCCAGGGCAGGGGGAATCAGCTCTCCCTCCGTGTTCCTTGGCAGGAATGGAACCCACGTGTGGTGGGCTGGGAGCACATTCCCGAGCTGACAGAAGCAGCACGGAGCTGTGAGTGATTGTAGCTGCTCCTGCTTGGTCAGAGTAAATCATCCCAGCCCTGCTGACAGCGCTGCAGCTCATCCACCCTGCCCCAGCTGGAAATTCACCCCTTTTCCTCCTCTAAACACAACACTGAGGAATTGCCAGGGGGAAAAGCAACAGAGGCAGGGCTGCAATGAGAAGGATTAGGCTGAGGCAGAAGTGTTAAAAGTGGAGGGTGAGAACTGAGGCAGGGATTGTAGGGATGGCCTCACTTCTTCCATCAGCCTTGACACGCAGATTTGCTTTTATTCGGGGTTTGAAAGAGGAAGAGAAAGAAGAACAAGCACTGAAAGAGCAAACACTTCTTCCAGGAGTTAAACTTACAGACAGAGCTCCCTGGGGAGCTGTGCCCAGCTCGGCTGAGCCTCCCTGCCAGCTGGAGATTTCCCATGGACTCAGTCAGGGGCTCTGGGAAGGAGCATTTCCCACCTCAGCATCCCTGCCAGCCCAGGGAGAGCCCAGGAGGGAGCCCCAGGCAGAGGAGCTCCAACACTCCCGGTTTCACAGGTGGGGATTGCACCCCAGAGACTGCTCTGCCACCCCAGCCCTGCCAGCACCTTCTCCATCCAATCCAGCTGAGGGAAAAGCTGGGGATAAACAGCACCTGCAATGGCATCAGACAGGTTCTGACCTGTACCTCATGCCCCACTCACCTCCATTCTCACTTTTTCATTCTAAGGGATGTTGCTTTTGCCTCGCTGCTGCCAAGTTTCTGTTTTTGAGCAGCTCTCCCAATTCATCAATGAAAAATGAATCAGGGAGCTGAGTCAGCCCAGAGCTCAGGCAGCTGATTGCAGGATCAGCCAGGAGCCAGTTCCTGCAAGGAGCAGCTCCAGGCACCCCGAGTTTCCCATGGGAGCAGCCTGGATCCAGAGCTCTCCCCGGGGATGCTGGACATTGTTTGGGGAGCAGGGAGCAGATCCCATCCCCAGGGAGCACAGCCCTCACAGCTGAGCACGAGCCCTTGCAAAGGCTTGCAGGATCTGTGGGAAGTTTCCCCGCTCCTGGTTTGCAGCCAGGAGCTGGGTCCTGGCTTTGTTTTGCAGGAATTGCTGGTGAATCACGTGGAGCTGCTGGCGCTGGGAGGATGAGCTGGCACAGATCCCCCCGGGGATGAAGAGGGGTTTTGTTGTGTGTGAGTGGCTCCTGGTTCCACTGAGCTCTCCAGCCAGCCCAGCAGGAGCAAATGGCCAAGCAATTCCAATTCCAGCTGCATTCTTTCCAGAGCTGGGAAAAGGGGAGAACAGGTGGTTGTGGCAGATGCTCAGGGGTTAAAAAGCCTCCAGAGCAGAGGAGGCAGAGGGGACCAGCACCATCCTCACTTGGGAGATCCTTCAGGACGTTCAGGTAACCTGAATTCTGCCTTGGCTCTGAGTTTGGGAATTACTGGGAGCATTTCTCTCCCACTTTTGGAAGGAAATCAGAAGCACTGAGCTAAAACTGCAGCCTGGGTTATGCCAGCATACAAAGCACGAGCTGTGAGCCACCGGGCTCAAACCTTTGTCCAGAAGCTCTGAATTCCTCCCCTGCATCCCCAGGGCTGTCAGTGGTGATGAAGTGACCAATATGAGGCAGGAAGAGAGCAGCCAGCAGGGCATGGATGGCACTCCCAGATGGAGCAGGAGCTGAGTGATGAACAGGGAAATGCTCTGGCTGGGGCTGCTCAAGCTGCAGAGTTCAGCCCAGATATTAAAAAGGGACGTGTTGGATGCTTTGGGCCAGGAAAGAGATATCAAGAAGATGCTCTGGACACGGTGCCTCATCTGTCAAAGGGACAGAAGCACAGGGTGCCCTGTCAGGGAGCTCTCCCTGGGCCCAGCGAATAGAGCTGCATTAATACTCTGCACATGGAGCAGGGAAGGACCCAACTTTGCAGCCTCAGTGCAAAAGAAGAGCCCCAGGAGCTGCGGGGAGCCATCCCCACCCCTCTCCTGGCTGCATCTCCATCTGTGGAGCAGGAGGGGCTTGGGTTGCACGTCCTGGTGATCATCCAGCAAGGCAGGCGTGTGGATTTTCACAGGAAGCACAAGGGAGAGGAAACAGTGATGCTGTTGGGGAGGGCTCAGAGCTGTGGGTTCTGGCAGGTGGGAGGGGTGGCAGAAGGAAGGAGTTCAGGTTTTCACAGCTTGTGGATATACTGAGGGGCTCCTTCCGTATCCAAAGAGCCCAGACAGCAGCTGGGGAAGGCAACAAACTGAATAAATCAGGAATCCTGCACCTTCCCTCTGTTCATGAAGCTCTCACCCTCTCAATTGCGGAGCAGAATTAACCTGGGCAGAGCTGGGAATGTTCTCGTGGCAGATCAGCCCCACTTCAGCCCTCAGCAAGGACAGACGGACAAATCCTCCTCACCCTGGAGGACCAGGACCTTCACATCCACTGGGGGCAAAACTCAGGGGACCCTTCCTCCTGTTCCACAGGGGGGCTCCAGGCACAGCCCCTGTGCTTGGTCTTGACTGTCCCCAGCGAAAGCTGAGATTTCTTCCTAACCAAGATACCCCGGGGGTTAAATCAGGCTGTGCTGGGTTTGGGCACCTGGGTACCACTGGGCACCTTTCATCATTCCCAGGGATGCATCTTCCATGGATCTGGGGGCAGGGGCCTGCCCTGGGACACTGATCCCCTCCCCAGCTGCCTGCCAGGGAAGGATATTTGATTTAATGCTGCCCTGAGAGTATTTAAGGAATCTTTTAGGCAGCTTTGCAATTTTAAAAGGTTCTCAGTGATGCAAACGCCTTCCCCTCTTGCCTGAACCCTCTGCCTGGGCTGCAGAGCCATCTTAGCCTGACCTGCTCTGAAATGGAGGAGGTTTTAAATCCCAAAACACCCACAGAAAAGCCCCAGCAGTGCCTTAATGGTGGCCCAGGTGGGTCCCTGTCCCCAGGCTCAGGCTCCTCTCCCAGAGCCCTGCAGGGTACGGGCTGGCCTGGCTGTTTGGGTGCTGCTGCTTGGCTGATGCAAACCAGCCCTGCCACACATCACTGTCCTCCTCAGGGACCAATTTGTGCGGCCCCAGCCTCAGAGCACGGCTCAGGCAGACAGGGAAGGCATTAATGGCAGTGAGAGGCACCTGGAGCCACCTGGAGCAAAGGCAGCAATGCCACTGCAGGTCACTGCCCTTCCACTCTCACTGCTGAAATGCTAGAAAACCAAAATAAACCAAAAAAAGAACCCAAACCAAATGTGGAAAAGCCGTGTTTGTGTCCTGCTGTTTGTCATAACCCTCCTGGCAGAGAAGCTCTGTAAAAGGTGAGGTGTCCAAGGGAGTTCCTGGGAAAGGAGAAGGGTGAACACCACCAGCAGCATCAATGGGCAGCAGGAATAATGCAGAATTTTTTTTTTTTTTTTTTTTTTGTGGGAATTAAGCCTGCCCCTTTTCCAGAGCCTTTCATCCTCTGCTTCCAGCTGAAGTGCCCTCAGCTCCAGGGCTTGGTCCAGGCTGTGTCTCCTTCCAAGACCCCTCCTAGAGCAGAGTTTGTGTTTACAGCAGGGAGATGAAAAGCCAGGGGGGGTTTTCATCTCTGCTCTGCCCCTCAGGAGCATCATTAACTGGGGCTCCAGCCCTAAATAAGCCCCCTGATCTGTCAGATCAGACGATCAGGTTGATCAGATGACAGCCAGGAGCCTGGAGCAGATCAGTGCCTGGGCTGGAGGAGTCCCCAGGGTGAGGCAGGGAAAGCCAGGCCCAGGGGTGTGCTGGTGTTCACAGGAGCTGTTGGGCTGGGGAAGAGACCAGGATCTGACTCCGTGGTTCAGACGGCTTGATTTATTGTTTTATATATATTACATTAAAACTGTACTAAAAGAATAGAAGAAAAGGTTTCATCAGAAGGCTGGCTAAGAATAGAATAGCAAAGAATGATAACAAAGGCTTGTGGCTCGAACAGAGAGTCCGAGCCAGCTGGGCTGTGATTGGCCATTAATTGGAAACAACCACATGAGCCCAATCCCAGACGCACCTGTTGCATTCCACAGCAGCAGATAACCATTGCTTGCATTTTGTTCCTGAGGCCTCTCAGCTTCTCAGGAGGAAAAGCCCTAAGGAAAGGATTTTCCATAAAACGTGTCTGCGACACGGGCGTTGGGCTGGGACTGACACTGCCAGGCCCTGCCTGCCCCGGCTGCCAGGGGGCAGCTCCTGCCCTGCTTTGGGGTTTTCCCTGGGGCACAGGGCAGGATTTTCTCTCTCCCAGCAGCACAGCCGCAAGTTCAGGGCAGGAAAGGCTTCCCAAAGCGTTCTGACATCCCTGCCGTGGTGTTTAAGGGCTCCCTTGTAGATGATTAGAGCCTGTTTGGTGATTAACAAGTTTGCTGAAGTTACCTGGGAGCCACGAAAAGTGCCGGTGGTGTCCTAGGGATGGAGGTGACTCCAGGTGGAATTTCATCTCCTCACAGCCATTAAAAGACAAGTTTATAAATCCCTCTCCCTCCATCCACAGACTTTCAGGAACCTACAGGAAGCCCAAAGGATCAATTAATCCACTTCATTACTCCTCAAGGAACAGACCAGCTTTGACATCTTCCCTTAGAAAGAAGTGGCTCAAAGTCTCCCAATCTTGGAAGATGTTGCATCAAAACAACTTTGCTGTGCTCTCGAGCTGTTTCAGGGTGTGAAAAATGGGTATTTTATGATTGGCTTTTCCCAAATATTCAAATGAATATTATATGTGTTGTGTTAGAAAGTGATGCTGTGTTAATTCTCTTAAGTAGTGTGTTAAATATAATTTTAGGTTATAAAAAATGTTAAAATAGAAATGATGCTATGTAGGGTACTTTTTTTAAAGAAAGGACTCACAGTGAGATAGCAGCCACAGGACACCTGAATCTTTCAGAGAAAAAGAATTTATTTTTTGCTCCCTTATCAGAAGAAATGAACTTCTTCCCACCTCGAAGGTGCTGTCAGGATTCGAAGGAAGCAGCTGACACTGCCCAGCCAGAATCCTGTGCTTGAATGGAATTTCTGCATCATGGATGAGGTGTATGAATATGCATCAGGCCATTGCTTTTAAGGGTTAATCCTCTGTTAACGTGGGTCCTCTTTCGGGCTTATTTTGCCCAGAAAAGGTACCCGGACTGTGCCCTCTCCTCTTCCCTTTTCCCCCAGATTCCTCTCACAGACACTGGGAATCCTGTCTGCCTTTGAGCCTGAGCCGACTGCAGGCTCCACCCTTCTCACCTTCTCTGCTCCTGTCCTCTTCTGTCACAGACACATTTTCTGAAAAACCCTTTCGTTAGGATTTTTTCTCCCGAGAAGCTGAGAGGCCTCAGGAACAAAATGCAAACAATGGTTATCTGCTGCTGTGGAATGCAACAGGTGCATCTGGGATTGGGCTCATGTGGTTGTTTCTAATTAATGGCCAATCACAGCTCAGCTGGCTCGGACTCTCTGTTCGAGCCACAAGCCTTTGTTATCATTCCTTTCCTTTTCTATTCTTAGCCAGCCTTCTGATGAAATCCTTTCTTCTAGTCTTTTAGTATAGTTTTAATGTAATATGTATCATAAAATACTAAATCAAGCCTTCTGAACCATGGAGTCAACATTCTCGTCTCTTCCCTCATCCTGTGAACACCATCACACTCTTCCCTCCATGTCTTTGGTGATGCCTGGGACAGTGAGAGCCCTGAATCCCAAACTCCCTCCCTGTCCCTGCCTCTCTCCTGCTCCAGAGGTGCTGGCCCTGGCTGGGCTGGGTGCAATCAGTGCCTGTCACCGAGCTGGAGTTATTAAACATCTCACCTCCCTGAGAGCCCTGACAAGAACCTCATTGCAAAGGCCTTTCAAACACTCCTTAGCCCAGATAAGGCTTGAAGGGTGAAGAGGCAACAAAAAGCAGCTAATCCACTTAACTGCCAGGGGAGACTTCAGCAGCCAAAAGAGCAAGTGGGTTTTTGGGATGACTTCTGGCCAGGCACATCCTGGGGATTTCCAGCAGCTGCACAATCCTCCCTGCCCGTGCTCGCTGGTAATGAGTACTAACGATCCTTCACTTCGATTTTAATTGCCTGCCCATCAAGCTTTGTTAATCTCCCCCATTTTCCTGAATCTTTCATCGTGTCACTTTTTTTTCCCCCCTGTGTTTCTTCTGTGTTGACAAGGCATTTAAACATTTCGCCAAGCAGAAAAAGAAATAAGGGAAGAAAAGAAAGAATGAGCGAAGAATGAGCGAGAGAAAAAGAAATCATCCCCTTTGCATCTGGAATGTTTTCCAGATTAGAAAATAAGTGGCTGTGGTGGTATCCAATTCAAGCTAATAGGTTAATAGCGAATATTGAGAACTCCATCCTTCCAGGAACACTGGGGGTTTTCAAAGTCAGACTGTTCCCAATCCAAACAGCCCTTGCAGCTCGGACAGGTTTCCTTGCAGAGGGAAGCTCACAGCATTTCAGGAGCAATTTCACCACGGGTTTGGTTTGAGTTTTGCTGAATGAGAAAGGCTTGGAGCAGAATCGTTGCTGTGGTACCCAGTTCTGCAGATGCTTGTTGTTTTTACCCAGGAACCAGCCTGGCAAGAGCTGCTCTCCCTGTGGATTTGCATCGTGGCCAGCCCAATTTCCTTTCAACTCCATATCCAGTGAGTCAGGGCAGGAAAATCCCTCTGAGCTGAGCATACCTGGCTGTTCCCACACCGCGCTCCCCCTGGCAGCTGCCAGGTCCATCTGAGAGCTCTCCAGGAGGATTCTCCTGGCCCTGGCCCTGGCCCTGGCTGGGTGTCCTTGCTCCAGGTCTCCTGTGCTTTCCCTGCTGCTCCCTCCTGCCTCTCTGCTCAGCCAAATGTGCTCAGGTGTGTTCACAGGGCTCTCAGGTTGAGGGAAGAGATGAGGATTTGACTCTATATTTCAGAAGGCTTGATTTATTATTTTATGATATATATTATATTAAAACTATACTAAAAGAATAGAAGAAAAGGTTTTCATCAGAAGGCTGGCTAAGAATAGAAAAGGAAAGGAATGATAACAAAGGCTTGTGGCTCGGACAGAGAGAGAGCCAGCTGGGCTGTGATTGGCCATTAATTAGAAACAACCACATGAGCCCAATCCCAGATGCACCTGTTGCATTCCACAGCAGCAGATAACCATTGCTTGCATTTTGTTCCTGAGGCCTCTCAGCTTCTCAGGAGGAAAAACATCCCAAGGAAAGGATTTTCATGAAAAGATGTCTGCGACACTCAGGCACTGCAAAGCTGCTGTGCCTTGCCAGGGAGCTGCTGATGGGAGCTGATGGCAGCCAGGGGAGGAGGAAACAGAGCTTTTCTTTCAGGGAATAGAAATAACTGCACGTGCAAATTGTCCAATTACAGAAATGCCACTACCACAATCCTAAGGTTGAGATCCCATCGTTTCAAACACATTTCTCCCTTCTTAAAACTCCTCCAGTCTCAATTACTGAGCCTCTCTCAGTGCTTTGACAGGTTTGTTATTGGCAAAACCTGATGTGGAGGTTTGGGTGTCCCATCTGCCTGATGGAGCTTTCCAGGGTGTCCTTACCTTGCTTCCTCCCACAGAAACAACTGAAACATTATTACTGAAACATTCTTTAAGGCAAATGAACTGGATTCTTGTTTGAGGGGAAGGTGGCATGGGGGTCCCAAACCAAGACCCTGTGGGGCCAGCCCAGCTCATGTCCTGTGCCCAAGGAAAAGGATGAGAATCCTCGTTTTAGAGGGAGGAGAGATGAGAGGAGTCTGCTCAGAGTGGCTGGAAGTCAGGCTCTGTTTTTAAACAGGACATTAAATACCTCCAGCGTGGGATTGCCTCAGCTCCCTTGCCAAATTTGCCATATTTGGGACTCACTGTGAGGAGTTCCTTATCTGCATATTGTGTGAGAGCAGCATTTCCATCCTCAGCTGAGGCTCTGGGATTCCTTCACTTTGTGCCCTTCAAGAGGAAAGGAGCAGAGATTCCTGGGGCTCTCTCATTGCTGGCCAAGAGACCTGGATTTGGAGCCACACAGAAATTGAGGGTTGCTCTGGAGACAGACATTGAGCAGCAGCAACCAGCAGAAATTAAAGCCACAAATCCTGGTTGCAGCTGCCAAAAAATCCTTGCAGGGGAAGGATCAAACAAGGCTTGGGGAGTGCAGAAATCACCGGGGAAGGGCTCTGCTTGCAGGGACCTGGGGCAGTTTCACTTCCCAGCCTGGCAGAGTGAGACATGGGAGGGTTCCAAATCTCTCAGAGCCGCAGATTTAGAATGAGAACGTTTCAAGGGTTGTTTTTCTTTTTTCTTTCTTTCTTTTCAGGAAAACCCGAGGGAGTGTTTGTGGCCAAACCCCTCCTCTGAGGGGTCTGCAGAGCCTGGGGGAGCGCTTGGAGTGATGCTGGCAGGACTCTGCTCCTGAAAGTCTGAATACTGTGGGCATTGACTAAAGCATTGGGCATCTTATTGCACAGCTGATGTCCCAGGACAAAAATCTCTAGCCAGCCCAGTCTGCATGGAATCTTCGTTTCTAAATGGAGGATCTGGGGAGGAAATTTAAATCCCACTCCTGGACTTCTGGGTGATGACTTTGATGTATAGATTACCCAACTGCTACTCTTTGTGTAGATCCACAGCATTGTCCTGTTGGAAGGAAAGCACAGGCAAAGAGTTTTGGGAAGAAATACTCTTTAAGGCCTGTTTGAATTCATGGTTTCACAGCCTCTTCCCAGCCTGGCAGAGTGAGATGTGGGAGGGCTCCAAATCTCTCAGAGCTGCAGATTTGGAATGAGAATGTCTTTTCTTTTCTTTTCTTTTCTTTTCTTTTCTTTTCTTTTCTTTTCTTTTCTTTTCTTTTCTTTTCTTTTCTTTTCTTTCCCTTCCTTCCTTCCTTCCTTCCTTCCTTCCTTCCTTCCTTCCTTCCTTCCTTCCTTCCTTCCTTCCTTCCTTCCTTCCTTCCTTCCTTCCTTCCTTCCTTCCTTCCTTCCTTCCTTCCTTCCTTCCTTCCTTCCTTCCTTCCTTCCTTCCTTCCTTCCTTCCTTCCTTCCTTCCTTCCTTCCTTTTTCTTTCTTTCTTTCTTTCTTCCTTCCGCCTTCTCTTCTCTTCTCTTCTCTTCTCTTCTCTTCTCTTCTCTTCTCTTCTCTTCTCTTCTCTTCTCTTCTCTTCTCTTCCTCTTCCTCTTCCTCTTCCTCTTCCTCTTTTCTTTCTCTTTTCAGGAAAATCCGAGGGGGTGTTTGTGGCCAAACAAGCCTGGGGGAGCCCTTGTAGTGATGCTGGCAGGGAGAGCTCTGGGCTGGGAGGGAAGCTCAGGAAAAAGCCCAGCACAGCTCAGGCTGCTCTGGGACAGCAGCTCCGTGGGCAGCAGAGTTGTTGTCACACCTGCTGTGCCCTGGGAGGCCCCAGGTAGCAGGGATGTGGCCCCAGGTAGCAGGGATGTGGCCCCAGGTAGCAGGGATATGTCCCCAGCTGCCACTGCTCCTTGTCACCAGCGCTGCTGCCTTGATTAAACCTGCTCGGGGCAGCTCCTTAATGAGGAGTTTAAAGCAGCAGCAATTACAAGCTCTTAATCCATCCCAACGTGGGAGTGGAGCAGGGTTTGCTCTCAAAAATAGTGCTGCAAACTGGGCCACAAAGCAGGGAAAGGAGGATCCTGGGAGCCAAAGGGGGTGATGAGGATGGGGAGGGAGCAGGGAGGGGAGCAAGGCTCGGCAGGAACAGCTGCCCTGAATTTTCAGCTGCCGTGGGTCAGGGAGTGCAGAGAACGATCTGGAATCATCTGTCAAGCCAGCAAGGACATTCATCAAGCTGATCACCTGCCAAGATCCGTGATGCTGTAAAGAAAGGGTTGAACATTCACACAAAAGTAGAATTTACTCCTCGTGTCTCTTCCCCTTCCCAGTTTTTGGCAGCCCAGTTTCTCTGCTGCCCTCCCACCTTTCGATCATGAAAACCATAAAAAATCTGAGGTCACCAGGGACAGGATCCCAGGGAATCGTGTCTGATGGCAGCTGGGAGCCTTCAGGAGGCCCTGAAGGGAGGAAGAATTATTCACTCTGCAGCGTGTCCAGCTTCTCCCCAGGACTGAGGGACGCAGGTGAATCTGTCAGGCTGCAAACACACCCAACCCTTCAGCAGGGGAGGAGCTGCTCAGATGTGGGAAGGGAGAGGGGAGTTTGCCCAGTTTCACACAAACAGGGAGCAGCTCCTCGTGTTCACCTGGGGAAACGTGTGTCCTTCACAAACACAGCCAGCGCAGCATTCACCGGGCAAAAAGGGCTCATTTCCGACAGAAGAAAGAAATTCAGAGCAGTTAAGGATGAATTTTGTGCTTCAGATCTTTAGAAAGCCTCTAGGAAGTGTTTGCGCTGATATTTAAACCCCAGACATCCCCAGTCTTCCATGGCTGTGTGGAAACCTTAGTTTGGCATCTGTAAGAAAAGAGTTTCATCTTATCTTGTTGATATGTCGCATTTTAATAGAGAAATGCAATCAAATGAAGAGAGCTGCAAAGCCAGTTTTCCTATAAAAGCAGAATTGATTGGTCTCTGGTTGAGGAGTAAGAGAAGGTCAAGGATCTTAAATCAGGAGCTCCTGTCAGACACCCCCATCTAATCCCCTAAAAGATGGGGGCTCCCTCATTTCTGGCTCAGGACAGAAGCCAACCCCTAAATTAATTAACTCAGAATGGGCTCAAGCAGTGGCTGTTGGTGCAGCTGCAGCCCTAGATATCAAATCTCTTAGGTTTTAATGCCTCAGAGGCCAATTCTGCTTCCTCTGCTGAAAAGGAAAGTGAAAAACAAAGGAGGGGGGAGGCCACATCCTCCCCCAAGCTCCCAGCAAAGGGCAGCTCATAAAGCACCTGCTTTGCTCCTTCTCAAAGGCAGGAAATTGGCAATTTTACCGCCTGGCTGGGAGCCTGCAGGATGGGGCTTCAAACCCCTGAAGGTGAGCCCTGGGCAGGTAAAAAGGCACAGGTAAAAAGTCACCTCCCTGCTCCACAATTACTGGCACAAGAGCTGAGTGTCAGCAAGGTCCTGAGACAGCGCTGGCTCTGCCAGCCTGCTCCACTTCAGCTGCACAGCTCAGAAATTGCTCAGTGCCACAATTAAATCCTGCCAGTCCCTCTGGGCCCGGGGCACAGCCTCTTCAGGAACCAGGAAGGGCTCTTGGAGCTCCTCTTTAAAAATCTAAATTACCCCGGGAAGTAGTTGCTAATTATTATTGCTATTATTATTTATTACTTCCCGAACTGATAAGGTGTGCATGATCTGAATGCTTCCAAATCCTGCCTGCACTGAGAGAGGAGTTTTTGCAGGCCAGGAGTCTCTGGGAGGAGGAATTCATTAGGAAATGAATTTCAGTTTTATTGCCAGTCCTTTGTTTTTTCCCCCCTGAATGGGTTCTGTGAGCTTTGCATTGATCATGTGGGGGGAGAGGCAATTAAAATACAGGCAATTAAAATGTGGAGGTGAGCATTGGTGCTATAAAACACAGCTAAGGAGAGGGAAGATGGATCTCCCTGCTGCTTCCTCAGGCAGGAGGGGGTGAGGGATGCTCTGGACTAAATGGGGCATCACTGCCAGTCAGGAGAGGGGTGCAGAGCAAGGATTTGGGCTCAGAAAAAGCATTTCCAGTGGAAAGGCTCCTCTCTGCCCCTGGGTCTGAATTCCCTGTGCTCATCTCAGCTTGCAGGAGGCAGCTGGGCTGTTTTCCCACGGAAACTCTCTGCCAGGCAAGGAAAAGAAACCTTGAAACCTTTATCAAACCTTTATCAAACCAGCATCTCCAAACCTTTATCAAACCTTTATCAAACCAGTATCTCCAAACCTTTATCAAGCCAGCATCTCTGTGTGCAGATGGAAAACAGCCCCAGAGGTGTGGCAGTCACTTGTCAGGTATTTGAACCATTCAGGGTGTGGAGGATTGAGTGGGTCAGTGTCACCCTGGTTTTTTAAGATTTTCTAAGCCTTCTGATGCTGACATTCTTGTAGTGAATTTTCTCACACACTTTCTGTAAATAACTCATTGCTTTGCATTCCTTTATGGAGGAGGAGAAATTGGATGGGCTGTTGGTTTGTGCAGTGTCATTGGAGAGGTGGCACTGTCACCCTCCAACCCACTGTCACCCTTGGAAAACTATAAATGTTAGAATCAGAAAATAAACTGCCCTTTCCTTCACCTTGAGAGCAGCGGTGTGTGCTTGTGTTTGTTTGTGTCCTACAGCCACAGGCCAGCACCCCAGGGCTGAGCCCTCCCACCTCTCCATCTTCTCCAGGGATGTTCTGCTGCTCTCTCAGGTGTTTCCTGCAGAGCCTGGCACTGCTGGGCCTCTCCCAGCTCCGTGGTGGCACCTCCAGCTTTGGGAATGCAGCCCAGAAGGGGCACGGGTGGGGCCCACACACACACACACACACACACACACACACACACACACATCCTCCAGGTCCCACCCTGCTCTGCAGGTCCCTTCTGGGTTTATTTCCTGCAAACAGAGGCCTGCAATGCCCTGGTTCTTCTGAGCAGCAGGGATGTCACTGCCAGGCACCTCCCAGCGCCCTGTGGCTGCTGCAGCTCGGGTGTCAGCTCTCCCATCCCAGCACGGGGGTGAGCCAGCACCTCTGCATGCCCACATCAGCAGCTGTGCCCTTCTCCTGCTCCAGAACCCTTTCTGAGCCTTTCTGAGCCCTTCTGAGCCTCTCTGTGCCATTCTGAGCCTTTCTGTGCCTCTCTGAGCCTTTCTGTGCCTCTTTCTGCCTTTCTGCCCCTTTCTGTGCCTTTCTGCCCCTTTCTGTACCTTTCTGAGCCTTTCTGTGCCTCTCTGTGCCATTCTGAGCCTTTCTGAGCCTTTTTGTGCCTTTCTGTGCCTCTCTGTGCCATTCTGAACCTTTTTATGCCCTTCTGAGCTCTTCTGTGCCTCTCTGAGCCCTTCTGAGCCTATCTCATCTTTTCTGTGCCTTTCTGTGCCTCCCTGTGCCTCTCTGACCCTCCCTGTGCCTCTCTGAGCCTTTCTCAGCCTTTCTGTGCCTCTCTGAACCTCTCTGACCCTCCCTGTGCCTCTCTCTGCCCCTCTGTACCTTTCTGTGCCTCTCTCTGCCCCTCTGTGCCTCTCTGTGCCTCTCTGACCCTCTCTGTGCCTCTCTCTGTCCCTCTGTACCTTTCTGAGCCTTTCTCAGCCTTTCTGTGCCTCTCTGTGCCTTTCTGACCCTCCCTGTGCCCCTCTCTGCCCCTCTGTGCCTCTCTGAGCCTGGGAACCTGGGCAGGGCCAGCTCCCCTCGCCACCCAGAGCGAATCAGCCCAGAAAGGATCTGGGATGTGCTCCAGGTCACAGAGCAGAGCAGTGGCCAGGAACAGGAGCCAGCTCCCACTTCCCTTCCCAGAGCCTGTCCCCTGTCCCCCCCTGTGTCCCCCCCAGGGCTGGCTTTAATCACCAGAGCCTGTTTGTTTTCCTGGCCCTGCATTCCTCACCCACACGACATCGACATCGGATCCTCTCTGGGCCAGGTGGGTGGACAGCAAGCAGAAAATCCTCTCTTTTTTTGAGAAAGAGAATTCTCCAAGCCTATTCCAAGCCTCCTGCTGGACTCCAGCACTGGGAATTTCCTTTGGAGGGGGGGTTTGTGACCCCTTATCCCACTCAGCAAGGAGGAAAAAAATGCGCTTTATTTTTGAGATAGAGAATTTTCCAAACCTTTTCCAAACCTCTTGCTGGACTCCAGCACTGGGAATTTCCTATGGGGTGGGGGGGTTTGTCCCACTCAGCAAGGAGAAAATCCTCTCTTTTTTTTGAGAAAGAAAATTCTCCAAGCCTTTTCCAAGCCTCCTTGTGGACCCCAGCACTGGAGTGCCCAGATTTCCTTGGGGAGGTTTGTGACCCGTTGTCCCACTCAGCAAGCAGAAAATCCCCTGTTTTTTTTTTGAAACAGAGAATTCTCCAAACCTTTTCCAAGCCTCCTGCAGGACCCCAGCACTGGGAATTTCCTCAGAGGGGCTTTGGCACCCCCTGTCCCTCTCAGCCTCCCCTGGCCAGGGGAGAGAGGAGCTGCAGAGGGTTCACCCTGAGCTGGCAGGCAGGAGCCGCAGGGCAGGGTGTGAAGGACACTGAGGAGGATGTGAAGGACACTGCTGGGATGTGCAGAGCTACCAGAAATGTGCTCTTGAACAGCGCTTAAATCGATGAATTACAGGTACAGGATCACCCCAGAGAGGGGAGGATGCCCTGGCAGCGCTGCTGCCCCCAGCCATGGGTGCCCTGCCTGGCAGGAGCCACCCACGCCGAGCAGATCCCACAGAGAAAGCCCAGACCGAGCCCAGCTGAGCTGAACTTTAGCTCGGAGCCCGGTGCCACATTGCCATGGCAACAGCATGCTGCTCTGCAGCCTCCATCCCGGCGGGGAATGGCAGACCCTGCGCGTCCCTCTGTCCGTCCTGGGCAGCCCAGAGCCTGGCACAGAGCCCGGGATGCCCCTGTGGGTTTGATTGTGACCCCTGGAGCGAGTCACCCACCTTAGGTGAAGATCTGCAAGCCACGACAGTTTAAGTAGAATGATGGTGAATTTATCACGGGGTGAAAAAGGAGATTTTGGGGTTTTTAGAATGGGGGTTCAGGGGGCAAGTGGAGGGATCTGGGTGTGTCCAGCCAGACAAATTAAGTAGAATGACAGTGAAGTTATCACAAGGTGAAAAAAGGAGATTTTTGTGGGTTTTTAGAATGGGGGTTCAGGGGGGCAAGATGGAGGAATCTGGGCGTGTCCAGCCTTTCTCCTTCTTCTTCTTGGCCTCCATCTTCTGCTGGGATGGTGGCACTTTGGGATTGGTTTAGAGTAGAAGCTCAGTGTCTAACACAGGTGATGGGTATTGGGAAGTTATGGTAAATATTGTACAGGTAGTTTTTAGTATAAAAAGATAACAACACCCTGAGGGTATCAGAGTGCCTCTGACTGTCGTGCTGAGTGGACCTCAGCAGGACTGGAGAAAGAATTTTATAGATAAGAAACAATAAACAACCTTGAGACGGAGAAATGAAGAGCTCTGACTCCTTCTTCAAGCGCCAGGCTGGGAAAAGAGACTTTGTGACACATCTGGGGTCACTGTGAGCAGCCAGAGATCCTGACAGGTTAAAGCATCACTTTTCCATGGGATCACTGAGCTTGGAAAAGTCCTGTGAGACCATTGAATGCAACCTGTGCCCAGCCCAGAGCCCTGAGTGCCACCTCCAGCCCTTCCCTGGGCACCTCCAGGGTCGGGCACTCCAAACCTCCCTGGAGATCTTCACCAACCCCAAAACCTCCTGTGACAACAAAGTGGGATGGGGACATGGGAGGGGATATTTGGAGACCCGGGGGCATTCAGGGAGTCCTGCACCCTGTCCCTGAGAGCTTTGGGTTTGTGAAATCCCCCTGGTGTGAGCTGGGCTGGGCTTGGAGGGGCTGCGCGAGGATGAGGATGGCGCTGCTGTCACACCTGGGTGCCTCTGTTGTGGCAGGAGGAGCAGGAGCTGGAGGCAGCAGCCTTTGAAGCTGCCTCAGAGGTGTGTGGGATGGGCTCCTGCAGGTGTTCCCTTTGTCCCATCAGCTGCCACGCCTTGGCACCAAATCAAAGTTTTTTCCAGAGCTCACTTTCATATCCTCTCACTTTTATATCCTCTCACTGCCTGATCACAGCGTGGTCAGTGGGGAATTCAGGCCAGAATTGCCTTTGGAGCAGGAAAGCTCCACTTTTTCCTGAGAAAACCTCCAATCCTGGTGCTCTCAAAGCCAATAAATTGGATTTGTCTCCTGGATGCAAATGCCAGCAGCCCGTGGCAGTTAATTGCAAGTTTTCCTTGCAGGCTGCAAGTGGTGGAATCTCGCTACAAAAGGCATTTCTGATGTTGGGTGCTCTGTAAATATTTATGTTCTTTCAGTGGAGGAATGCCTCGCAATCAGACAAACCACACAAAGGCAAATGAACTCATCAAAAGAAACCACAACTGAAATGTAAATATCATAAAAAAACAGGGGAGAAAAAAGCCTCTCTTCTGAGGGAGCTCCGAGCCCAGGTGCTGCTGTGGGCTTTCCTCAAGTGAGGATTTGGTTTTTTTTCCTAATCTGCAGGTGCTTCCAGATGATGAACAGGATGGGAAATCTGGCCCAGTCCACCTTAAATCAGAGAATTTAATGGAATTTCAGTGTTTTGTCAGGCTCAAAGGCTGTAATTACTGGCCAGGACATAATCACCACTCGCACTCAAACACTCCAACTTTCACCCGTGCCTTTGGTAAATTTCAGAGCTGCTCTGAGCCAAATATTTTGCCTCCTAATCACAGTTTACACCCTTTATTCCCAAACATTAGGTAGCAGCAGGAAGGGAGAGCCTGTGTTTTGTCAGTTAAAGGTTTCTTTATTTCAGCCTTGTTTTTTAACACTATCAGCTAATCCCCAGCACCAAAACAAGGTTGAAACTTTGTCAGGAGTTTGCTGCTGATATCCAGGAATATAATTGCATTTATTTATCTCCCACCTCCAAATTTTAATGGATTTTTTTTCCCCTCACAGATAACAACAAAGACACAATGGGGCATAGGTAGGCTGTAAATGTAAAATCTCAGTTTTCTTCTTTCTTTTGAGCTCCTCTTGGGACAGATGGAAGCAGCAAGTAGAACCAGGAGTTTTACTGCCAGGATGCAGCTTGCTTGTAACAAATCCTTCACTTTTCCAAGTTGGCCTCTGTCATTTTCTGCTGGGAGAGAGAAACCTTCCATTTTCAATTCCATTTTGGGCTTTTTTTTTTTTGTTTTTTGTTTTTGTTTTTTATTGGTTTTTCTGGAAAGACAGTCAGGGAATGTTCGAATGGGAATTATTCTTGCAGAAAGTCTTGCAGATTTGCAGGAGGTTAAACCAAGGAAAATTGGGAGCCATTATCTTCCCAAAGGCAGAAAATGTGTTGCCTGAATTAATGTCTGATTTCAGGAATACTCTCGGTAACGCCATCCATCAGAAATGAGATGCTGAATTACCAGCAGTAGCCCCGTTCCTTATTAAACACTTTGGTTAATTAGTCTGGGGACATTTCGCAGGCTGGGGCTCTGTGGAGAGCTGCAGAGGGTCAGAGCAGAAGGCAGCAGCGATGGATTCGTGAGCACCAGGACTCAGCAGCTCTGCTCAGCCTCTGAGATCCCACGGCCCGAGCTCCCCAGCCCCGTCTGCCCACCTGTAACCACAGCAAATCAAAGTGAATAATGATTATTGTGGCCAGGAGACCATGACAATTGTTCTTTCTGGAGAGGTTAAAGCTGCCAGTCTGAGCCGAGAACCACCTGCCCTGATTTGGTGTGAATTCACCACGTTCTGTGCTGGATTTACCCTGCAGTGGGGCAGGGAGCCCGCACTGCAGCCCCCACTGCAAACCACAAACCAGGGGGAAGAATAAATGCAGAATGAAGGGAATTCTAAATCCCTAAACACAGAATAAAGGGAATTCTACAGGGCTTGGAGCTGTGGGTTCTCACAGGTGAAGCTCCCAGCAGAAGGACAGAACCTCTCTCAGCCTGCAGAGCTTTTGGTGGTGCTGGCAGTGCCACCTTTTGCCTCCGGCTGTGTCCCTGCTGTCACCCTGATGGAGCACAGCCCCCTGTTCCTCCCACCCTGGGCCTCTGCCATAAATTAATGGCATTAGAGCTCCCCTAATGTCCTACATGAGCAGGGTGGTGCTGATCCCTTCCCTGGCAGGGGCCCAGGGCAGGTAATTACCCTGAGCCTCCCTGTGGGCCTGGGACACTCTGGGGCTGCTGGCAGCTCTCAGTGCCAAACACAAACCCCACACCTTGAAGGGCTTTCCCCCTTTCCTTCTATAAAAACATCCTTGGTGGGTTTTTTTGCCATCTTTGCTCCAGGATCAGTACTGCAGGGAGGGATGTGTTGGAGCCCCCATCTGGGATTTGTTTACGTCCAGCTCTGCCCTGACAAGGGCACTTTGTGCTGCTGGGGGTGGAGGGGGGCAGCAGGGAAAATGGTGCCTCTATTCATGGGGAAGCACCAATCTCCATCTGGGATTTTATTCCAAAAAGGCCAGAAATACAAAATTACTCCTCAGCTAAGAAAGTAGAAACCAGGCCTTGATGTACAAGGGATTGTTATGCAAAAAACCCCAACCCTGGGGCTGCATTACAGGAAAAAATAGGGTGAGTTGTACTTTTAGCTTAAATGAAGCAGATTGCAAACTAAAAATTCAGGGACAAATTCCATAATAATTTATTGCTGAAAATTATTTTTTTTCCCCTCATGAAGTCAGAAAAGAGTGAGGAAAAAACCCCAAGAGATAACAAAGTTATCACCTGGCTGATCAGAAATGTGATTCTCCCCCAGTTGTGGAGAGGTGCCCCATGTCAGCCCAGCTCACCTCACCCTGTGTACGCCCTAAATGAGCCGGAAACACAGCACAGAAACATGAAACAGAATCTTCTGCTATTGGATTTTCCTCCTCTTTGCTCCATTTGTGCTGTGATTTATATGGAGAGCACAATTTGGAGGATTGCATTGTGCCAGCAGTGAGACCACACTCCCTTTATGCCAAGATGAATTATTCTGCAGCTTTCCCATGCTGCTCAATCATAAACAGGGGCAATGGGCAGAAGATGAACCTGTGATTAAGCAGGATTTTATTTTTCTATGTAGATTTCCCAATTCTGAAATGTTTTTTGATTATATCATAGAAAATATTTCTGGGAAAAAAACCATTTCTCACATTTCCATCTTCCATGGCGTGAGCGACTTCCCAGACATTGCACAGGGCTTGGGGAAGAGTGGGAGGAGGAAGAGCCCCAGAAGAAAAGGAATTCATGGAGTTTAAAAATGCAATTTACGTGTTCAACCAGAGTCCTGCAGGAAGATGCACGTTCCACATGCATTTTAAAGGTCCTACAAATAAACAGCTTTGCTCCCTCTGCTGCATATTTTGATCTTGGTAGCAAAAATAGGAAATACCAGCCTGACACTAGGACTGGATCCTTCCCCTGCAGGGCCAGAAGGGTCTTTTGTAGTGGGATTGTTTCAGGAGTGAGGCTTGGTCAGACACCTAAGATGGAAATTTGAAATATTGCAGGTGATTTGAAATACTGAAAGTGATTTCCTTCAGTGCAGCAGCCCTGTTAAGTGTTTGACTGTTTCTAAGATAAAAGCTGATCTCAGAGTTAACCCCAGCTCAAATGGCTGTGTTTAATGGCCTGGTGCTGTGGTGGCTCTGACTCCCAGCCATGCTGGGAATGAAGCACAGTGTGGATATTGATTAGCCCTGGAATTGTGAGTCATTTCCTCTGATCCACTGCTGAGTGCTAGCGTGCCCAAGGGGCTGGTTTAGGCTTCAAAAAAAAATGATGGGAAACACAAAGGGAGTGTGGGCTGTGGAATGGCAGTGACTTTCATTCAGAAAAACATCTTTGCAGAATAGCTTGGCTTTGAGAAGGAAAATATTTACATCCCTTCTCATCTGGAACTGGAATAACAAGAAACAAAACTTGAAATGGCAAAAAAAAAAAAAAAAGGGAAGGGGGCAAGATCCCACAGTTCCAGAGGCTTTGTAACATTAAATATACTTGAAAGGAAAAATCCCAGCTTAGGTGTTAATTACTCACATTACTGCAATGGAGCTTTGGAGAGGGGCTTGAGGGAGAGGGAAAAGGATATTTTGTTTTTCTTGCATTTATTTCCATCCTGCTGGTTCAGGATTGGCCTGGTGCTCCATGGTTTGAGCTGAGGCTCGGGAGCTCTGATTTCAGCTCCCTTTGGCCACAGGTTTCCTACAGACACGTCACTAAATCAGACTGTGCTCAGCTAGGGTGACTTTGTTCAGCTTTTTTGGGCTGTGTCCTCAGCAGGGGCTGTGCTGGGAAGATGCTCCGAGTTTGGGGTTACAGAACAATGAGGACTTGGGGAAACCAAGTTCTGTAAAATGAGAAATACGAAATAATGGGGGAATGTGCTGAATTCCAGCATCTTGCCAGGGGTGCTGCTGGATTGCAGGGAAGCTGCACAAGCTGGGCTGTGTTCAAGGGTGATGATGTTGTTGTCTCCGGATTTATCACAAGTTCCAGGCCCTGGGTACCCCTCTGACTGCCAAAGGCAGTGTCTGTCCCCGACTGTCCCACCTGACTGGGATCAAAATGCCCTCAAAGAGGACCCTGAGCCTTAGCAAAGGTTTTTGTGCTGTTTTGTTCCCCTTCCATGACGAGCACAGCCCTTCTCCAAGAGAGGCCGGAGCAGCTGTGCAGATGGCAGACATCTGCCAGAGAAATGCATCATCTTCCATCATCTGGCACCGCTCCTGGCAGCACAGAGCCGCTGCTTTGTCACCCAACAATTCCTCCCCAGAGAGGGAACCTGGGTGAGCAGAGCTAAAGCCACACTAAGGATGCTCTCCTGATCCCACCTGGGGGGTTTCAGTGGCCTTCAGGCCAACCTGGGGCCTCCTCACCCTGATGTGGAGATGAAAACGCCCACATTGTTTATTGCTGAGTGCTTTACATGAAGAACCTGCCTGTGGAGCAGCATCTTGTGTTTACAGCATTTAACATCGCTTTAATTCGGACTGCAGCACAAGAGCAGCAGCAATCAAAACTCCAAAAACCAAGGACAGGTCCATGAGGCAGAGCTCTGAAAATCCTGGTCAGGCCTGGAGGGGCAGCAGCTGCCCTGGGGACTGGGGGTGATGCTCACCAGTGAATTCAGGCCCCCAGACTGGTGATGGCAAAGATTACATTCCAAAAGTGGTGCCCAAAGGTTTCATGGCTGAATTTCAGCATCCAGATGTGCCTGGGAAGCTGCCTCAAAACAACCTGGGTGTTGTAAATCCCAGAGACTCCATCCAAGCTTCGGTAACAAAGCAGAGGATGGATTCAGTTCCAGAAAAAAATGATTTTTGCCTCAACAGCAAGAATTTTCCAGGATCTTTTTCTTTCTCACTGCATTTCAGCACCATCTTAAGACCATTATGCAAAAATAGAAACACTCCTTTACTCATATTTTTATCCTCTCCACAATATTTTTGGAGAAATGTGAAGCTGACATAACACAGAGTCAGAGAGTGAGATTCTGTTACAAGTTTTATTCTTCTGTGCCTGAAACCCATTCACAACCAAAGAATGTTGGGGAAACATTCAGCTCTGCTCTGGGCTGATTTAAAAATGGAATTATTCCTTTTTTTTTTTCCCTTGGAATGACTGCCTACCTGCCTGCCTGGTGGGCAATCAGCATAATCCTGTTTAGTTGCCTCTCAGCAAGAGGAAAATTAAAGCACAGTTCTGCTCCAGTGGATTCGTCTTCTGCAGCCCTGACTGGCAAGGAGCTCCCTGTGGTAAGGAAAGAGAGGAGCAAAAAGTTGTAAATTACTCTTTTTTTTGTTGGTTTTTTGGACAGCTCTTTGCTTCTGGGGGATGGGGGAGCCTTTATTAAGTTTCAAAGTGAGTCCAGTGGTCATTGATGCTTTAGAGGCAGCTCTGGGGGTGGATGTGCTGAGTGTGGCTCTGGCAGGGCACCCCATGCTCAGGGAATGTGGCTCCTCAGAGCTTGCACATGTGCTTGAACATTCCTGCCAGGCAGATCTGTACTTCTTTTAAATCAAAGCAGCCTGAGGGATGGATTTTTTTCAATTAAAGCAATCCTGTATTGCTTGCTACCACGAGACACCCTCTTGTTTTAGTCTCTTCTATGCTAGTTTTGCACACACTGGTTTTACACTTGCATTAATGGGCATGATGTGATGGTGAGGCTTGGAATAAATATTATTATAAATAAAAGCAGCAACTAGAACAGCTGTTCTTTTAAAATAGACAGGTATTAGTGATGCTGGTGTCTGTTATTTAGAGGCACTGGGTGATGGAGGTGCTTTAAATACCCTTAATATTTTAAATTAAAACAGAAACCAGTGACATCATGGGGAGAGTGGAAGAGAACAGTCAATTAATCCTCATATACTCTGTACACTCCTTTTAATTTCTGTGATTCTGCTCAGCTGAGAATCCTTTGTTCCTTTGAATTGAAGCACCAGAGTTGACTGGGTAGGTTAAAAATATTAAAATGAGACATTTAGTGCACACTGGCAGTGTGGAATGGTTTTTTACATGGAAGCCTGCATGTTAAATGTAACATTTTGTCCTCAAGGATGGAAGATTTCCCGAATTCCCCCAAGTGCCAGGTGACTCCCAGGGATGCCATCAGCTGGGTGACATGTGAGCTGTGAGTCAGAGTGACAGAGCATGGCCAGGAAATGGAATATCCTTTCCCTGGCTATTTCCATGACCTACAGCTCCACATCCAAATGCTCCCAGCTCTG
The DNA here is from genome assembly GCF_012460135.2 of Molothrus ater. Classification (NCBI taxonomy): domain Eukaryota; kingdom Metazoa; phylum Chordata; class Aves; order Passeriformes; family Icteridae; genus Molothrus; species Molothrus ater. Next base: position 6,899,711 of record NC_050499.2, read on the forward strand.
GGCAGGAGCCATCCCTGGCTGTGGGCAGCAGAACTCCAGGAGAAATCCAGGATAAAGCTTGGAGCTCCAGGTATGGACATAAAGAAGGCCAAGTTCTGGGTGCTCAGATTCTGAATTTCTGGGCTGTAATTTCACCTCTCCGGTTCTGATGACTTCACCCTCATTCCTTGGTTTGTGACATCACCAGGGCACAGGAATATCTTTGTGAGCCACCTTGTCTAAAAAGGAGAGGGAGATACTCTTACTTTTCTTCTATATTAAGACTTTTAAAAATAATCCGTGGCAAAGAGAGGGATGTTTCAAGGGACTGTCTCAGCTTTTATTGCCTGGCTGTGAAGAATATTGATCTGAGGTCATTTTGCATAGTGTTGTTATCCATCACCATAAACATCTGCAGAGCACAGAACAATCCCCCTCTGGCCAGGAGGAATTCTGAGGTGCATTCCCTAATTCTGCCCCTTTTCCAGAGCCTCCAAATAAGGGAGGACTCTGCTTTGTGGTTTAAAAATCTGGGTCTAATATTTGTGAAATGCCTGTATAGTTAAAATTCACTTTTATTATATTTGCATAGCAGAAGTGGAATTAATTTGACAGATTCCACTGCTGCTGCTTTTAAATGTGGCAGAAAACTTCAAATTTCCTGCTCACTTTTATGCCAAGTACCCAGTGAAGTCAGGAACTGAGACTTGCACTTCAGTTATTGATTGATGGGATTTTTTTCCCCTTTTTATTTTATATATTAAATGCACAAGCATGGCCCATAAACCTCTGTTAATGGCCAAAAAAAAGGGAAATGTGTCAGGTAATGTACTTGGAGCACCTCATTCCATTTGGATATGCCTGGGACTCGTCTCCATTGGATTTTCATCATAAAACCCATGATTTTGCTTTTAAATTACTTGGAGGCTTAAATTCAGGCTAGACTCTTGATGTCTTTGCTCTGTGAAGTATTTTGAAGAGAAAAGCTCATATTTCAGGAATTCTGCTCCAGGTGAAATGGTGCCCCCAGATTTTCCTTTATTCTGCCCCATCCCTGAGCTGGAGGGGCTTTGGGGTGATTTTTCCTCTGCTGATTTCCATGCGAGCTCTTCCCCTGATCCACCCCGGGAGTTCAAACTCCCACATCAGGGACTAAAATATTGTTAAATAGGAATAAAGATCTGCTGATATCTCCAACACAAACAAGTGCTCCCCCACAGTACACAACAATTCACGGTATCTGTTGTGTGCAATATTCTCTCTTCACAGATCCTTCTGTTCCAATTTTTGGGGATGTCAGCTTGCAGGGAAGAAGAGCTGCCTTAATTGATGTGATGTTCTCTCCAAGACGATTGTTTACCACAGAGGAATACTCCTGCTTTGCAAGGCTTTGACTCTTTGGTTGATTTTTGTGGAGAAGACGACTGGGATATAAAATTGTTTATAAAATGGTGTCAATACCAGTCTGTGAACTTATTCTGGATGCTCTAAAGGTCATTTTTACAAGGCGACAGGGACGCCTCCCACTGTCCCAGGGTGCTCCAGCCTGGCCTTGGACACTGCCAGGGCTGGGGCAGGAATTCCCCCCCAAAATTCCATTTACACATCCCCTCTACAGGCCTGAAACCAGCGCCCTTGTCCTGCCACCATCTGCCCATGCAAATAAAAATAAAAACCTTGTGAAACCCTGCTTTGTTCTCTTCTGGGGTTGCTCTTTTCAAGCCAAGCTCATGGAGATTTAATCTCAAAAAGTTGGGTAATAATTGCTGCAAACTCAGTACCCTTCATAATAAAAAAATGTATCTAATACGTAGAAATCAGCTAATTATTTTCAGGATAGAAAGGTGTTTGTTCCTGAGGTTTTTATCCCAAATACTCCCAGGGCAAGGTTGGCTTTCTGCTGCAAGAAATAGATATAGCATATATCAACATATATAACATATATAAATATGTAACATATATAAACATATATATAACACATATAAACATATATAGCATATATAAACATATATACCATATACAAATATATATAACATATATAAATATATAGCATATATAAACATATATAGCACATATAAATATATATGCTCTATAAAATATATATAGCATATAAAAATATACATAATGTATATAAACCTCTATAGCACATACACAATATGCACTATTTTTATACCATATAATTATACTCCATGATACAATACTTACTTAATATGTTGTGTGTCATTATGTTAATTGCACTCTATAATAATTAATATACCGTTAACATTAGCATAATTACTATTACATTATCAATAATATGCTGTAATTGATAGAAGCTACATACAGATGTCTTTTTATATGGCATATAATACATAATTTATACATTTTTCTATTGCATATAGTACATAGTATATACAAATATTTGCATAAATATTAAACACCTATTTTCTATAGCACATAATACATATCATATACACATATTTACATACGTACTAAATACACATTATACACACATCAGAATTATTTATATTCTAATGCTTTAATATAATGATAATAATTAATGGAATGGAATGGAATGGAATGGAATGGAATGGAATGGAATAGAATAGAATAGAAAAGAAAAGAATAGTGTGATATATATTACAATTTATAATAACATAATATTTATTTTACATAAATATTAACTACCTACTTTCTATAGCACATACTACATATCATATACACATATTTACATACTTATTAAATACACGTTATATACACGTTAGAATAATTTATATTCTAATACTATAATATTATTTGATAATACTAATAATGATGTTATGATAATTGACGATAATGTGATAATAAGCAATAATGATATATGATATGATATGATATGATATTATATGATATAATATAATTATATAATCCTGCCTCCATATATAATTATAATAATAATATACTATATTATTAATTTTTAAATAGACGATATTATTAATTATAGCATGTAGTATAATAATATAATGTTATTTTATGTTATATTATGTTATATTATATTATGTTATATATTATATTATGTTACATATTATATTATGTTACATATTATATTATATTATATTATATTATATTATATTATATTATATTATATTATATTATATTATATTATATTATATTATATTATATTATATTATATTATATTATTACATTACATTACATTACATTATATTACATTACATTACATTACATTGCATAATAAATATGTAATAATATGCAATAAATATATAAAAATATAATAATGATCAGTAATGATGCTATGATAATAAACAACATGATGACAATTAACAATAACTATTTTCCTATTCCTCTGCTCCCTTACTCCCCAAACAAAGCCCTTTCCCCCCCCGCGCCTGGCGCGCAGCAGCGCGGCACTATTTCCCTTGGCGGAGGGATCTCGGCGCGTCTGGCAGCGCGCAGGGATCCGGGCGCTGCGCTCCGTCAGTCAGCGCCGTCAGGCGGCGCCGGGACGCGGCGGGCGCAGCGCTGAGCGGAGCGGCCACGCCGGGCTCGGCTCCCGCGCCCTCCCCGCGCCCGCAGCCCCGGCCCGCCGCTCCCTCCCGCCGGTGCGATGCTGCTGCCGCTCGCCGTGCTGCCCTGCGCCTTCGTCCTGCTGCGGGCCGCAGGTACGGCGGGCCGGGGGCGCGCCGCGAACAATGGGCTCGGGCGGACCCCGCGCTGCGGGGGCTCGGCGGGGCCGCGGGGTGGCGGAGACAGGAGGAGGAGGAGGAGGAGGAGGAGGAGGCGGCCGAACCGGGCTGGGCTGGGCTGGGCTGGGCTCCCCCGGGGCCGGGCTCGCTGCGCGGGGGGCGCAGACAATGGGCGCGGAGGGGATGCTGCGTGCGGGGTCGCGGCGGGCTCGAGGATGCTCCCGCGGCCGCCGCCCTCCGCCGCCCGCCGGGGCACGGACGCGGCCAGAGAGGGAGCCAGGGATGCGATCGCCGTGGAGCGGCTGGAATAATAAGAGGAGAAGGAGGAGAGGGAGAGGGGGAGAAAAAAAAAAAAAAAAAAGAGAAAAAGGAGGGGCGCGGGGCGCTGCCGTTGTGGAGCGGCCCCGGGCGCGCGCCGTGGTGCGGTGGCCCCGCTGTGGCCGCTCGGTAGCCGCGGTGACACCCCCGGGTCGCCACCGCCCCGGGCTCGGGAGCGGCAGGTGGGCTGGGAGCGGCGGGATGGAGCGGCCACACCTGCGCCGGCCCCGCCCCAGCCAGCATCCCTGCTCCGAGCTGCATCCCTGCTCCGAGCTGCATCCCTGCTCCGAGCTGCATCCCTGCTCCGAGCCGCATCCCCGTGTGCTCCATCCCTGCTCCGAGCTGCATCTCCGTGTGCTCCATCCCTGCTCCGAGCCGCATCCCCGTGTGCTCCATCCCTGCTCCGAGCCGCATCCCCGTGTGCTCCATCCCTGCTCCGAGCCGCATCCCCGTGTGCTCCATCCCTGCTCCGAGCTGCATCCCTGTGCTGGCCATGCCCGCTCCGAGCCGCATCCCCGTGTGCTCTATCCCCGCTCCGAGCTCCATCCCCGCTCCAAGCCGCATCCCCGTGTGCTCCATCCCTGCTCCGAGCTCCATCCCTGCTCCGAGCCGCATCCCCGTGTGCTCCATCCCCGCTCCGAGCCGTATCCCTATGCTAGCCATGCACCCATCCATCCGTCCGTCCGTCCGTCCGTCCGTCCGTCCGTCCCTCCTCCCCGGCGCTGTCCGTGCCGGCGCTCCCCGGGGAGCGCTCCCCAGCCGCGCTGCGCTCCGCCGGTGTTTGTTCCCTGTCCCGTCCTGTCCTGTGCTCCTCAGCCCTTGTCCCCCGTCCCCGGGGAGCATCCCGGGCCGGCGGTGCCATCGCCCCCTCGCAGCTGTCCCCGCGCCCGGCTGCGCTCCGGGATTTCCCCGGTGCCGTGTCCGTGTCCCCGCGCTCCCCGCAGCTGTCCGTGTGTCTGTCCTTGCCGTGCTCCCTCCCTGCCTCCTCCCCATGCTGAGGATTTTTATCTCCTTAAGCAATTACCGCCGCTGGGGCTCTGTCTGCGTTCTCGGTGACAGCGGCTGTCGCGGTGACAGTGCCACCAGTGTCCCCAGGGCTGCTGCCCGGCCCGAGCCACCTGTTTAACATCACCGCCCCCCCTGCGCCCTGCCCGGCTCTCCGTTTAGCCTCTGTTTAATTCAAATAAAAACCAGGAGTGCTCGTGAGGGGCTCTGTGCATGGCGGGGGGGGTCGCGCTCCCGTTCCAGCCGCTCCTGCCCTGCCCAGCTCCGCATCCTGCCCGGCCACACCCTCCCATCCCCGGGGCTGCACATCCCTGACACATCTGACACATCTGACACATCTGACACATCCCCGCCGCCCTTTTCCGCTGGGGGAGGCCACGATAAAGCGCCTTGCTTTGGGGATTTTTTGGTTCTTTTTTTTTTTTTTTCCCCCCCAGGGGAAATAAATGGGAGTAAGCAAAAGAAAAATTATCTGCATATCATCTGTTGCCCCACTCGAATACATGTTTATCCAATAATAATAATTATGAATATGGAGACTGCCTAGGGAGCTGCACAGCTGGATCTGTTAAATCAGCACAAAATGGAGAACACAAAAACCAAATAAAATATTAAAAAGCTAGAACAAAGCAGCAGCAGTGTTTATGGTGAAAGCAGCACCAAGCACATCCAGCTCTGCTTTCCACCCTAAAGGATGCTCTGCTTGTGTTCCTTCTTTTTTTCCCCACTCTGTGATGGAGGAGAAGGAATTTTGCTTTGAAAGCTGTGGAGATGTCAGTGCAAGAGGGTGTTTTATTTATTTTTATTTATTTTCTGATTGTGCTGCTATAAAAACCCTTAAGCTTAAATGTAAGAGGAGGCAAGAGGGAGATATTCATCAGTGAGGAATCCCTGAGGAAACTGTTGTGTGAGCACAGTTGCAGGGTGGGCTCCCAACCAAACCGTGTCTTTTATGGCTTTTAGAATAATTCCACATTTCGTGTGTACCCCCGTGGCCTGTGGTAGTGATGATTTATTTTATTTAGTCTGCTGTAAAATTAAAACGTTCTCTGATAATGTAGAAGCTGATTTATAGACAGAGCAGATGGCTCTTCTCCTTTCATGTGCATCCTGAGAACTGTGGTTTCCTAAAGAATAGAGAGGATTTTGTATCAACTTTATCCCCTTGACACATGAACTTGAAAATTCCCCAGCTGACTCTTGGGCTGGGTTTTGTTTTTTGGTTTTTTATTTTTTTATTTTGGGTCTTTAGCGTGTGGGTTTTGTCAGAGGTTTATTTTAAGGACATTTCACATGAGTAACTCCACAACTACCCGGTTTTTAAGTGTTAAACATTGTGGCTGCTCTCCAGGCTGAAAGTGCCTTCACTTTTCCTGGCTGGGCTCCAGAAATGTATTTTAAGGATAACTGCTCTGCCTGGGTGCAGGCGCTGGGCACAGAACGCCAGGGGGGTTTTTTGATGGTTTTCCTGCTTGTTTGGGGTGGGAGGGCGATGCCGTGGGTTTCCTGCACGGGCTGCCAGGGAAGCAGAACCAATTGCTGGGGGAGGAGGAGGAGGAGGAGGAGGAGGAGGAGGAGGAGGGGATCCTGCATCTGCTGCCATCAGTCTGCGAGGAGCAGAGGGATGGCTCGGGGAGGAGACAAAGCCCAGTTCATTTCCTATTTTCAAAGGCCATGCTGCGGTTTTCCTCGTTGTTTTACACACCTGGTGATAGGAGAAAGGCACATTTCTGGGGTTTTTTTGGTGGGTTTCTGAGGTGGTTTTGGAAACATCATCTTTGCAGTGCGTTCAGCGGGAGATGGGCGCTATGAACTTCCCCAAATGCCTCTGCAGGCAGCCTGGGAGGAGCTGCTTCCCCTGGAATTGAGTCGTGGCTTTCATGCAGGGAATTCTGAGAAAGCTCCAAGGATCTGATGCCAGCAGGGCAGTGTTTTCCAGGTGCTCTGAAAAGAGGGCGTTGATTTCTTTGTTTATTTCCCAATTCTTCCCTTTCCCACGGATGTGAGACAAGCAAAGCCACTCGCTCGTGAATGCTCACTTTGAGAATGACAAGGAAACAGAAATGTGCTTTCCTTGCTGTTCACAAACTGGGAGAATGGGGATAACTGGGCTGAGGGTGTGTCTGGCAGGGAACTACGGCTCCCAGCAGCTCCTCTCTCCTGGCTGGTTCCTTTGCGCATGTTTTTCGGGAATTAATGTCATTAAAAAAAAAGAAAAAAACAAAACAAAAAAAAAAAGAGCCACCAGGCAAATAGACTCTGAGGCATCCAAATCACAGGAGCAAATGTGAAGGTCAGCTCTGGGCTGGCTGTGGCTCCTTTTGTTTAGGAAAACACATTAGCATGGAGCAAAGGGCTGGCTGTGCACGGGGATGGAAATGAGCAGGGCTTGGCAGCAGGGCCCTTCTGGGTTCCTGGTGGGGAAATGCAGCTGCTCATTAGCAACGATGCCTTTTGAAGTGACCCGGAGCCAAATGGCAGCTCCTGCTCCTGCCTGCCTCCGGGACTGGCTCAGGCAGCCACTGCAGGGAGGTTTTCATGGGGGTTTGGGTGTGCAGTGCGCGTGGAACGGAGGGAAATAGATCAAAATCAAGGATAAAATTCAGATTAAATAAATGTATGGCTTTAAATCCGGTACTTTTCGCTGCATTGATGGTAAAGCAGATAATCCCTCTCCATAGGGTTGGTGATGCACATTCCAGACCTTCCCAGGGTAAATGACACACACAGGAGGGAGTCACCATCCCTGGAAGTGCCCAGAAATGGCTCTTGGGGCAGGGTTTGGTGCTGAACACGGTGCTGTTGCAGGGTTGACAGTGACACTTGATGATCTTAAAGGTTTCTTCCAACCTTAACAATTCTCAGTTTCAGCAGGAATTTCCTCATGGGAAGGGTTAAACCCGGGCAGGGCTGCCCTGGGAGCTTTGGATTCCCCATCCCTGAGGTGTCCAAGGAATTTCTGGGCAGGGTGGGGACTGCTCACAGCTTAGACCTGATGGCCTTGGGGGGCTTCTTCAGCCTCAGTGGCTCTGACTCCATGGCAAACCTCGTGCCACAGCACCTTGGGCTGTGCAAGGATCTGATGCTGCCAGGGCTGCGTTTTCCAGGTGCTCTGGAATGGGGGTGTTGATTTCTTTGGTTATTTCCCAGTTCTGTCCTTTCCCATGGATGTGACTCACTTGTAAAGATGGACCTTTGAAAATGACAAGGGAGCAGAATTGTGTTTTCCTTGCTGTTTATAAACTGGGAGAATGGGAATAACTGGGCCCCCAGGGGAGGACTCCCCACCAAGGGAGGTGCTGACATCTCCTAAAATGCCCAAAGCCACCTGAAAACGTCCCCAGAGCATTTTTTGGACCCTGTTACAGCTTTGGCTTCTGAGGTTGCTTTTGACCCAAGAATTTGAGTACTGGAGGTGCATCAGCTAAATTCTGACTGGGACAAATGTGGGGCATCAGCAGCCTCAGCCCAGCTGCCGGAAAAGCTGATTTTTGGGGAACAGCACACAATGGGAGGTTTATCCTGCACAGCAAGTGCAAATTGCTTTAAGATTCCTCTGAAGAAGCAGCAGCAGCAGCTGTGGGGTAGAGTCACATAGAGCTGTGCTTAAGAGCAGGGGGAGTTATCTGAATTCTTCAACGTGAATAATAATTAGGATGGAGAGCTGAGCAGCAGAAATCACAGAGCAAGAGCAAGATAAAAATTGTGCTTGTGCCTGAAGATGAATGTCTCCACTTGCCTCTGCAGAAACAGAGCTGGGCTTGGGAACTGGGGGGGATTTTCAGGAATCTGTGTTTGCTCTGTAATTGCTCAGTGTGGGTTCAGTGCTCCTGCCCTGCCCAGGGATGGAGGCACCAAAGGTCCCAGGTGAACTCAGGCTGAAAACCAGGTCAGACACGGGGCAGAGCCCAGGCCTGGCAGGCCCTGATCCCATTCCTGCTGCTCTGGCCCAGGCAGGGCCATGTCCCACCTCTGATGCAAGGAAATCCATTTGGGGCTGCAGGCAGTAATGGGATCTGTGTCAGGGCTGATCCATCCTCTATTTTCATCCAGATCTTGTGACAGGACAGATGCAGGGGGTGTTGGGAAAATGGGAGTTGGCTGGTTCAGTACAGCCTGGGAAGAATAACGTGGAAAAATATTTGGGAAATCCATTGAAATGGTCGATTTCTTTAAAAGGGAAGCAGATTTGATTTATTTTGAGTTAAAACAAATGTCCACCACTTCACCAGGGCATCACTGGCCAGGACAAAATCCATTTAAAGAACCTCTTGACTGCTTGAATTGTTGCGGAATTGTCAGTCTCATCATGTCTTGAACAGAAATATTTATGTATATATTGTCTTTCTAGCTGAGTTTTTAAGGCTGTTACAGCCATTGGGTCAATCAGGGTAGGTGCTTTCCACAGCTGGTTGTTAAAATCAGACGAGTTGGGTCAATTCTCTAAAAATCCACCTGCCTCTGAGTGCTGAGGCCACGTTTGGAGTGTGGGGTCCAATTGTGGACCACAACCAGTGGATTTCCTGCAGAGGGACTGGAGGAGCATCTTTGGTGTGAGAAGAGGCTGAGAGAAGGCCCCAGGGGACGTGGATGTGGACAAATCCCTGCTGGCAAGGAGTGAAGACTGCCAGGATCTCCCAGCAACAGAGCAAACTGGAATACAGCACAGCAAATCCTCTCTGCACAGATGAAAACACACCAAAATCCCTTTCTTCTTTTTCTTTTTCTTTTTTTATTATTATTTTTTTTTTTTGTTGGATGACTCCTGGACCAGGCTGAGTGGGGAAATTGTGGATCCTCCATGCATGGACCTTCAGAACACACCTGGCCAGACCCCTGGTGACCTCCTGCCCTCCCCTCCTGCATTGGATCACCTCAAGATGTCCCTTCCAACCCAATCATTCTGTGATTTTCCTACCTCTACTCTTATAAAAACAGTTATAATAGAAGCTTATTTGAATATTTAATCCACTTTTCCTTCTTTGTTTACGTTCATGACATTTATCACCCTTGAACCTTTCGGATGAACAAGAATGTTAATTGTTTGTTGCTGGTTTATGGTTAATTGTCATTTAGCACATTGATTAACTTGAAATATGACTGCAAAGACATGAATGGGAGTGTGTAAATCTGTTACAGAAATGGAGAATTGTGTGAAAGGAAGGGTTAGAGGAAGAAATGAGCCAGGTGACATTGAGGCCACGTTTTGGGCAGAGTTTGGTCAGAATCAGTGAAATTCAAGGTCCTTTCCAGAGGAGAGCCCTGGCTGAGCTGGGGAATTGGGCAGGTGATAAATGGTGAAATAAAGTGATGAAGATTTTAGACAATGGAAATAGAAAATCGTTACCTCCATATTTGAATGGGCTTTCCCAGATGTTTAATATCTCTTGTCCCAAAAGCAACTGTATAAAAAATACTTTAAAATGTTACTACAACTGCAATATATTCCTGCAGCATTTAGTTAATTGTCCCTGAAATCAAACTGTAGGATTGTAAATGTCCTTGTTTTATGGAAAAAAAAAACCCTAAAAATTTTTTTACAAAGTGCAGTTCTTTTTACAGTGAAGACTGATGTGCATTAAGCATTCAAAAATTGAAATCCCATTTTTTTCCCAGCACCTTCTTATGTGGGATATTCAGAGCTGGGTTTGAATAAAACCAAAGGAGAAGCAGCCAGTTTGGAGGTGTTGGCACAATATGGGCAAACTGGGCTCTGATTATGGAATTATTGCATATTTTAAAATAGGAGCAGCCAGATTGGTGGTGTTGGCACAATATGGGCAAACTGGGCTCTAATCTGTGGAATTATTGCACAATTTCAAGCAGGAGCAGCCAGTTTGGAGGTGTTGGCACAATATTGGCAAACTGGGCTCTAATCTGTGGCATTATTTCATAATCTAAAATAGGAGCAGCCAGATTGGTGGTGTTGGCAGAATATGGGCAAACTGGGCTCTAATGCATGGAATTACTGCACAATTTAAAACAGGAACAACCATATCGGTGGTGTTGGCACAATATGGGCAAACTGGGCTCTAATGCATGGAATTACTGCACAATTTAAAATAGGAACAACCAGATTGGTGGTGTTGGTATAATATGGGCAAACTGGGCTCTGATTATGGAATTATTGCATATTTTAAAACAGGAGCGGCCAGATCGGTGGTGTTGGCACAATATGGGCAAACTGGGCTCTAATGCATGGAATTATTGCATATTTTAAAACAGGAGCAGCCAGATCGGTGGTGTTGGTATAATATGGGCAAACTGGGCTCTAATGCATGGAATTATTGCATATTTTAAAACAGGAGCAGCAAGATCGGTGGTGTTGGCACAATATGGGCAAACTGGGCTCTAATGCATGGAATTACTGCACAATTTAAAATAGGAACAACCAGATTGGTGGTGTTGGTATCAAATGGGCAAACTGGGCTCTAATCTGTGGCATTATTGCACAGTTTGAAACAAACACAGCAGGGATTGAGGGCAGCTCGGGCTGGGGATGCTCGTGGTGGTTCCTCAGAGCCCAGCCTGTCCTTGCATATTAATCACCCTCTCAAAGGAGCTCTGATGTGCATTGTGCAGGCTCTGGGATTGTGGTGCTCAAAAGGGTTTTTATTCCATTCAAGTGGAGGGGCTGAGAGCAGCAGAACCCGGGCAGTGGCTGGGGAAGGACTGCCCCGAGCGCCCCGGAGCTCTGCCCTGCCAAATGGGCACTAAATTCTCAAATATTCACCCCCAGGTCTCCCTGGCTCTTCTGGCAGCTGGGGCGTAAAATTAAATATTGGGCAGCTGAGATTTCAGCAGGCCAAGCTCGAGGTCTTGATCCCGTTGGGAAACTTGGAGGGGGTAAAGGTTGGGGAAATGGCAGATTTGTGAGTTTGGAAATAACAGGATTTCTCCCAGGTAAAGAATGGGGAAATGTCAGATTTGTGGGTTTGGGAATAACAGGATTTCTCCCAGGTAAAGGGTGGGGAAATGGCAGATTTGTGGGTTTGGGAATAACAGGATTTCTCCCAGGTAAAGGTTATGGAAATCTCAGATTGTGTGGGTTTGGAAATAACAGAGTTTCTCCCTGGTAAAGGTTATGGAAATCTCAGATTGTGTGGGTTTGGGAATAACAGGGACTAGCACAGCATTCCTCTGGTGATGTGGTTTTGTGTGACTTCAGCTGCTGCTCTGGGGCAGTGTGAGGTGAGGTGTTAATGAGCTGTGTCTGTGAAAAAATCCAGAAAAGGGGAGATTTTGGCTCCTTTTCTTTGTACAAATCTCAAAAACCCTGTAGATACTGAAACATGGACTTGAGTGAGCAGTAGGGATGTTTCAGTGGGTGATGTTGGTATTCTGAAGGAGACAATGGGCAGATAAAAAAAAAAAAAAATATATATATATATATATATATATATATATATCTGGATGGGTACAGATGTACATACAAATGTTCTAGTCCAGGAATTTTGTACAATGAGTAGAGAACTGGGCTGCAGACTGTGCTTGTGAGTTACCACCAGCCCATGGTGTGAAGAGAGGTGAAAACTGATCCTGGTTGTGCTGGAGAAAACCTTTTGTTGGAAGGAAAAATCTGCATTTCAGACAAGCAGTGAACCTATCCCTGTGCTCCCCAAATGCAACGCTGTTGTCCTGGCTTTGTGTTGAATCAATATTATTGAGCTGTTTGCTGAGCCCTCGGTGTCTCTCTGCTCCCGCTTTTCCTCCTTTTATCAACTCTCGGGCACATTTGCTTACACTTGATTATTTGGTTCTGTGAGAGCACTGGCAGGGTTCCCTGCTAGGGTGAATTTCAGCAGTGAACTTGTGGAAAGGAGCAATTCCAAACAGGCACCCCGGGAGCTGAGAAAGCCTTGAGGGACGATGTTCAGCCTGGCCTGAGGTTGGCTTTAAGGTCTTTGTGGAAATGAGTCACTCCAGTGGAGCTTTTGGTGTGTTTGTTGTTGTTTTCTGTGCACAAAATGGGATTTTCTGGGCATGTTTGTAGGGAACACAAGGGATTTTTGTGTGATTTGGTGACATGGAGAGCGTTTTTCTGCTCAGTGTTCATTTTTGCTGTATTTGAGTGAGAATTGTTGGGTTTAGGTGTGCGTGTTTTGGGGTGGGAATGGGTGGATTTTCATGGTGCAGCAGAGCCCTGCCTGACACAGGCAGAAAATCCACCCATTCCTACCCCAGACCACCCCTGCCAGCCAATGCTGTTGTTCTCCGTGTTCAAAATGGCATTTTCTGGGTATTTTTGTTGGGAGCACGAGGGATTTTTGTGTAATTTGGTGATGCTTTAAGGCAGCAAGACAGGGAGAGCATTTTTCTTCATTTTTGCGGCATTTGAGTGAGAATTGTTGGGTTTTTGTGTGGATGGTTTGGGGTAGGAGTGGGTGGATTTTCTGCCTGTGTCACTGCAGTCAGAAGGAAACCCCCAGACCATCCCTGGCAGCCAATTCCCATTTATTTCCCTGATGATCCCGTTTAAAGCCCATTGCACTTGCAGTGTTTGGAGGTGAAGTGTAGCAGGAAATACTGAATACAACCAATTCTGGTATTTCCCTTTAGTGAGAGCTGCCTTCAAATGGTTTTGAATTAATTGTGTGCAGGCTGTGGCACTGCTCTGATAAAGCACTTGGAGCCCACCTGGGTGTGCTCTGAAACCCTCAAAATAACCAAAATAAAACTTATTTCAAATTTCTTAATGCGCATCCCAGATCCCATGCAGTCCAGGGGATCAAAATGCTCAATCATTATTGGCTAATTATAACATTGGAGGATTTAATTTTGCATTTTTCACTGTGCTAACGGGGAGAGGAAGGCACTTTGGGCATTTTAGCAAAACACAACCAACAGCTGCTTGGCCAAGGAACTTTTTTAATTCTTGGGAGCTGCGGGAGCCAAAAGAACAGAGCTGGGGAGTGTTGCAGTTGTGTCTGCAGCAGATAATCCCCCAGTGCAGCGTGGAGCAGACACAGGAATTACTGCACGCTCCTAAATCCTGCTGCACTTTAATCTCCCCATGATCTCTGGGAACGCTCACAGCATTTATTCCATTTATTCCATTTATTCCTTTTATTCCTGGCTGGGGTTTGTTGGGAATGAAGGAGGGAAGCTGGAATACATGAAGGGAATAAAATTTAAATTTATTTATTGTAGACAGCTTGCAACAACTTTTTTTTTTTTTTTTTTCCTGTAAAAAGAGCTGCAGATCAGAGATTTAATTTATATTGATTCACTTCTGGCTTTGCCACTGGGTTTTATTTGGGGTGGGCTTTGGCTATTTTGCTCTCTGATTTTTCTCCATTTCTCTGTGAAATGAATATTTCATGAAATACAAGCAAACTTGGAGTGGTTTGTGCTTCATGGACAAAAATAACGTAGTGCTGCAGTGATTGTTTGTAATTTTAATTTCCCACTGCAGGCTGGCATGGCTGTTAGCTCCAGAGCAAGAAATACTGTGAAATATTTCTGTTTAGAGTAAAAGTTATTTAGTATAAACACTAGTAAATAAAAATTTATTTAGTTATAAACACTTTATATGGAATAAAAGTTATTTTTGTCTAGCAGTGGGTGTTTCTGTTGCTTTCAGGATGCTTTAATTCCTGGCAAAACAAGGTGGGATTTTTGTGGTGTGCAGTTTGGTTTTGCACAGTATCAGGCACCAGGAGGTAAATCCTGCTTTTATCCAGTCCCAGGGAATACCCAGGGAGGAATCCAGGAATTTTTCTCCCCTGCTCTCAGGTACTGAGGGATCCCTATGAAAATTCCAAGTGCCTCCTTGAGTAAAAATCAATGTAAATCTGCTCAACGACCATTTGTTTTTAAATAAATCGCTTGTGCTGATCTGTCTTACACCTGGTGAAAAACCAGGCTTTTCATTGAAAGGGAAAATGTGATTTTTTCTCCCCACCCAGGCCCTGCCTGGCTGCTCCCACTGCAGTTAATGCGACCTGCTGTGTGGGTGGGGAGGGAAAACACAAAAATTGATGTAAACTCTGCTTTTTTCCTTGCTGGGTGCTCTGAGGAGCTCTGGGAGGGTTTGAACCAATCTCTCAGCATTTTGTGTGTCCCACACTCGGTGTAAGAACAAAAAATCTCAACATCATCAGCAAAGCCCTGAGCAAACCCAGCCCTGAGGTATTTTTTCACTCAGTCTCTTTTCCAGGAGAACACTGAACTTCAAACCCTTTGATTTTTTAAAAAAATCTCTTTAAAACACTCTTTTTTAAAACCACACAATTTCTGGAGCAGCTTTTCCCATTATTTTATTGAATATTCAAAGTGAAAAGGTGCCCTTGGAGCAGTCCCTGGAGTGTGTTTGCTGTGGGTTTTTGATGCTCTGGGCAAACACACTTCAGGAATTTCTGCTTTTATCAATGGCAGTGCTTGGTGTTTGCTGGTTAAACAACAGTAGAAATAAATGCTGATAAAAACAAGAGTAGAAATAAATGGTTTATGCCCAAGCCTGTGGGATTGCATTATTTTAATGTGAAAATAATACCCTGTGGGAGATGGGGGAACTCTAAAGGCTGCCTTTAGGACAGTCTCTGTTAGTGCTATCTAATACAATAAATTACAGCTTTTTTTGCTTTTTACTAGGTGTGCTTCAGTTTCTGATAACCTGGCTCTGTTTTAGTTACATTTTACCTATTAATCCCCCCAAAAAAGCAGAATGTGCCAGAATGTGCAGATGAAATCCCAAGTTTTGAAATCCATCTTATTTTGGTTAAAAGAAGCCATTTTTATATGAAGAATTCTTGCTTCATGAGACTGGATCTGGATTTAAATGCAACCACAGAGCCATTGTGGACCATTTTTGTTGTATTCATCCCTGAATTTCAGGACCATTTTTGTTGTGTTGTGCCCTGAATTTCAGGACCATTTTTGTTGTGTTCATCCCTGAATTTCAGGACCATTTCTGTTGTGTTCAGCCCTGAATTTCAGGACGATTTTTGTTGTGTTCATCCCTGAATTTCAGGACCATTTCTGTTGTGTTCAGCCCTGAATTTCAGGACGATTTTTGTTGTGTTCATCCCTGAATTTCAGGACCATTTCTGTTGTGTTCATCCCTGAATTTCAGGACCATTTTTGTTGTGTTCAGCCCTGAATTTCAGGACCATTTCTGTTGTGTTCATCCCTGAATTTCAGGACCATTTTTGTTGTGTTCATCCCTGAATTTCAGGACCATTTCTGTTGTGTTCATCCCTGAATTTCAGGCTCTGGTTTGTAGCTGCAGGCACTCTGGCAGGTCTGGAGGGTGATCAGTGCCCTATCCCAAAGCTCCTGTGCATTCTCAGGAGCTGCTTTTTATCAGCCTAAATTGGTCCATCCAAAGCAGCCTGGAAATAAAAATAGAAATCCCCGACTCCTGGTTTGGGCCCTGCATTATTGATGGGTTCCTGCAGTGTCCTCTGTGTCCAGGAGATTTATGGGGTGTGATTTATTATTTAGTGGCACATGCAGAAGCACCTCCAAGCATTAAAGAAACAAAAGATATTTCCTTATCAGGTGAAGGGTTCTCTTATCTCCTTTTCCTTGGAGATTGCAGCAGCAGTGGGAGCAGAGGAATTCAGCTGGAGTGGTGAGTGAAAGCAATGCTGCTGATTCCCTTGGAATTTAGCACTTTAAATGGATTAGAACTAAAAATATCCCTGCCTGGCATTGCGTCAGAGCCTTCCAGAGTATCTGCATTTCCATGTTTGATGGCAATTTCGAAAGATTCCCACGTGGGAGCTAAGTGGGAGCCAGGGTTGGGAATAACTGTAAAATTCCTGGGGGTTGCTAAAGTGGGAGCAGCGCTCGGGAAGGAGAAGGTGATTTTTGTTATGGACAAAAAAGGTGCTTTTTGTTCCAGACAGGTGTGGAATTGTGTCCTTGGACATGTGGGACAGCAGTGGGTTTGTAACTTTGGGGTGGGACCTTGCAGCATCTGCTCCACCACATCTTGTTGGTCAGTTCTGTTGCCAGTGAGTTCACTCATTGCTGACGGTTTGGGGTTTTTGTTGATAATGCTGTGTGAACACTGCATTAGGGATTATAATCCCAAACCCCAGAAATGGTTCTGTGGAAAGGGAAATAATCACATTTGTGCTTACCTAAAGCCTGGAGTTTCACTACCATAAGGGAGGGGTTTGATGGAGCTTGTGGTGTGTGCTCCTGCTCTGTTTGGACAAATCTGACTTTCCTAGAGCAGAGAAGTGATCTTGTGAAGGGGCTGAACCAGAGAAACACAGAATCCCACAGTGCTTTTAATGAAATGTGGTGGTACCACCATGTTAAACATCCTCATGCATTATTAATTCTAAACTGCTGGAAAATCCCTACAAACCAGTGCAGGATTTCTTCCCCTACACTGAACATTTCTGTTGATTTTTGGCCCATATTTTGTGTGACTGCAGAGCTCTTGGCTGCACGTTCAGGAGCTCCAAAGGTGAGTTTCTGCTGATGCTGGAGGTGTGTTTTGGGCCCCAGGTGTTGGTCCTGCAGCTTTGTGGAAGGTGAGGGGAGCTGAGCAGTGTTAAACTCCTCAGTTTGCTGGATCAGCTGCCTGCACTGCAGGGAAGGCTCTTTGAGAGGCTGTGAATTCCAGACAGGTAAGATTTGGAAGCTGTGGTCCAGGTTAACATTTTGGACTCCACTAGATGGCACTGATTTATTGTGCTGTTGATAAAAAACCATCAAATGCAGTGGGAGACTTTTATTTTTTGAACAGGAACCGTAAAGGAGGTGACGAGGATGCTCAATATTTATCTGTTTGTCTGCTGGGTGCATTGATAGTTTCCTTCATGACCTCCTGCTTCTGATGAGGAGTTTTGGATGGAGTGGGTGTATCTTTTAAATATTTAGCACTGGGAAGACATCTCTAAATAAACACTTGGTTTTTCTTATCCTCTTTGTGTGGAAGGAAGAAGCTGGGCCAGTCTTGGTGCAGGCATCTGGGTTTGCCATAACTGTGTCTCAAACCATCACAGAATCCAGGATAAAGAGAAATTCTTCTCTTTCTGATAAGAAAAGAGTGTTCCTGGTGGGTTACAGTCCCACAGTGCCACTTCTGGGTGACACCAAAGTGATTTCACTGTGTTGGTGCTGAGGGCACTGGCTGGGAGCAAATAATTAATGATTCCAGTTCCAGGGGCAGAAATGGCTGCCCCTGAGAGCTCTTTTGGTAAATTTGGTGCCCAGATTCTCCCCAGGACCTTCTGTGTGCTGCTGCCCAGGGTGGGAGGGCAGAGAATCTGTAATTCCATCTCTGCTGTCCTCTCCCTGCATCCCCTGTGCTGCCCCTGGAGCATCCCACATGGAGCAGGAGCTGTTCTGCTCAGCATTTAGGACACTCCATGAGGATCAACCTGGGCTTAGGCTTGGTTCCACCTGGTTCTCCTCCTGTAATCTCCTTTTGCTGGCAGCTGAGGGGAGCTGAGCGGTGCTGCAGGTTGGCCTTGCCTGACTCCGGCACTGGTGGGCGTTTGGATACGAGAGGAGTTGTTCTGCAGGGAGTGTGCATCTCTCCCTCTCCACACGAAATCCTGCCTGTTTCCTTGCCTTCCTTCCAAGGGATCTGCAATTCAATGGTTTCCCAAGAGATCAGCCTCTTTCTCTATTGCAAAGATCAGTTCTGTGCTCGTGCTTGGAGGGGTGAAGCCTTTCAGGAGCCTCAGATGGATCCAGCAGTGGCTCCCCAGAATTCAGCGTTTTGTGGGTGCTGCTGCCTCCTCCAGCTGCAGTTTTTGGGGCTGTGTGTGGGGTTTCTGCAGCTCTCTGTGTGTTTCCCTGGGGAATTTGTGTTTCCCCTCCCCAGAAGCTGCATGGAGACGTTGGCAGGGCTGAGCAGCCAGGGCACTGCAGGGAGGCACTGAAACCCAGTTTTGTGCAGCTTTTGTGGTTTCAGTGCCACAGAGCTGGGGCTGATGTGCTGATATTCCCTGTCTGCTTTGGGGGTTCTTGGTGGTTTTCCCTCCTCTCCAACTGGAGGTTCAGTTGTTATTTGGCCTCAGTGATGTTTCTCAGCCCCAGCTCACTGCAGTCTCTGGGACTCCTTCCTGGGACATTGGCAGGGTTGGCTTTTTCTAAATATTTTTTTTTCCTTTTGACACCATGAATTTTTACATAAATGTATGAATTTTACCCTTGGTGGGGAAGTATGGGGTGATGTGTTCTGGCTTTGAATTAATTCCTAAAACCGTTGTTTCCTAACTCTGTGATTTATATCTATTCCATTTCATTCTGGGCTTTATGCATTATTAATTCCTAATTCCATTATTCCCTGACTTTTTCCCATTGCCTTTTTTTTTCCTTCTTTTTCACAACGTTTGTCTCTTGTTTGCTGCCTACCGAAGCTTTGATGTTCCTGGATAAATGGATTATTATTAAATTGAATGGATTATTAATAAATTGATCATGTGCAGTGCCTGGGAACAGCCTGGCTGTCCCCAGGGGTGGGTGGGGACCAGGTGCTTTCTGTCCCTTGGATCTCACAGGTCTGGTTTATCCTCAAATAAATTCATCCAATAATAATAATAATAATAATAATTATTATTATATATAATTACAATTAAATATAATAAATAATTATAATAATATAATATATATAATTAATAATAATTATATTATAAATAATTATAATAGAAATAATTTTATCCTAATATATCCAATATAAATAAATGAGGGTGAAGGGGAAAATTGTCCTCATTGAAGAGGGGAAAATCCAGCTTAATTCAGAGCAAAGTGCAATTAAGGGGGAGAGTAAATTGGCCCAAAAAGGGGGGATTGAGTGGAGCATGGCTGGGCCTGTGGGGTTTGTGCTGGTGGTGGGAGAATCAGGCAGGGCTGGCTGGGGACTCCAGGCTCCCTTTGCTGTTCTGTTTTCCAGCACAGAAGGTGGAATAGTAATTTATTATCTGACATTCTTGGCAAACAGATGGAAACCACTCTGCCTGTGAATTTGCAAGGGAAAGGATTCTGGGAGCAGGCTTTGCATATGTCCTTCCCCCCTTGGTTTTTGTGCATACTTAGGAAAACAACAATGAAGTCATTCCTTGTTGTTGGAAGGAAACTTGTGTGGTGTTCCCACTCCTGCTGTCAGGATGGGTAAGAGAGACATCCACTCTGAACGTGGCAAAGGGATGGAAGAGATGGGAATAAAATGAAGCTGGGAAGTGCAGTGAGCTCTGCGAGTTCTGCTTGGTTCTCATCCCACATTTGCATTTTGCAGTGTAGAATAAACCTCTCTGTTTGACGGTGAAGAAAGAAATGTTAAGGCTAAAACCATCTAATTAAGAAGCGAGCAGGAGTGTAGAATAAACCTCTCTGTTTGACGGTGAAGAAGGAGGAGATGCGAAGGCTAAAAGATCTAATTAAGAAGTGAGCAGGTGAACAAAGGGCTCAGATCAGTGAGCGGTGAACGTGCCCTTTGCAGCACTGACATGTTTGTGTTGTAGTTCGCCTTTGTTTGTGCTTTTCTTCAAGAGGGCAATTAATTAACTTGTTTCTTTGTTTTGCTGGGCGGGTTTTGCCTTTAGTGAGTTTCACACCAGGGAGTTCTCAGCCCGCAAAGATGAGAAAGGGGCTCTGGCTTTGGGAGGGCAGATAAGAGCACTTGGGAACGGGGATTTTGAGTTTTGGGTAATTAATTGCCCTCTGGGTGTGTGCCCTGTGTGTGACCAGGCACTGCAGAGGTTCCTAAAGCGCTTGGATTGCTCAGCAACAGCAGCCAGGGTTTGTGGCTGGGGCTGGAGCTTTTCCCCTGCAGAACACAAAGCCTGGAGGAGGCACTGGAAGGAATCAGCCAGATGGGTGCTTAACCTAAATCCCCTGAACTCCCTGGGGACACCTGGCCCAGGCTGCTCTCCTGGCTCCGAGCTGCTGTGGGAGCTCTGTGAGTGCTTTATTCAACATCCAGGGTACGTGAAACGGCCCTGAGAGCTCCTGGAGGGGGAAGAGCTGCTCACAGTGTCAGGGAGCCATAGAGGAGATGGCACCAAGATCTCCTGGGCAATCCCAGCAGGAACCGGGGAGATTCCCACTCACAGCTTTGGGGATGTTTGGCTTTCCCTTCTGGCTGAAAAAACAGCCATGGCACGAACGTTGACTGAAGATCAGTGGGAATCTCCCATCCATGCACCACCAGTGCATTCCCTCCCATTTTTTACATCAATCACTTGGATCTATCCATCCCATTTATAGTGACTTGGATCTGTCCATCCCATTTATAGTGACTTGGATCTGTCCATCCCATTTATAGTGAGATACAGAGATTGAAATGAACACTCAGATATTTTCACCATCTCAGTGCTCATTTCAGTCTCTGCACCTCTGCCTTTCTGCTCCCCACCACAGGGGAACAGGACCAGTTGTCTCTGAATTCCACCCCTGAATTTCTCCCTGTGCTGCCTGGAAGAGGCAGAACAGGAGATGCCAGCACAGTGATTCCCCATGAAAACAGCAGCTCCTGCCTGACCCAGGGCAGGTTCCTGCTGCAGGAGCAGAAAATCTCCTTCCAAACCCTGGTGCCAATTCAGCAGAGCCGGGCAGGACCCTGTTCTTGTTCTGGTGCCCATTAGGAGCAGCTGCAGGCTGGACTTTGATGTCCTGCAGGACAATGGGGTCGCTGTTCCAGCTCCAAATGCCTCTCCTTGCTGTGCTCTTTGTCCGGGGGCTCTGGGACTGGGGAGAACGTGAGGGGCAACACGAGATGGAAATCCCAGGCAGGAAATGGCTCCCAAATGCCATCACTGGGATGTCAGGGTTTCAGCAGGGATGCACTGGGAGGCAGCAGAATTTTAATGCTGGCAGATAAATGAGGATGAAGGGGAAAATTGTCCTCGTTGAAGAGGGGAAAATCCAGCTTAATTCAGAGCAAAGTGTAATTAAAGGGGGGGGGGGGAAACTTCTGGCGTAGATGGAGAGAGCTGAGAGATGGCAGGAGGAGTTCTTGTGCACAGATGAGATTTATCTATTTCTGTCTGGTTTTCCTAGAGAATGTGCCCACCTTTTCCTGGGGTATTTTATGCAGTGGACAGACAGAAATTCTGGGTGATCCCCTCCTGATTTGGGCAGCGAAGGAGGAGCCTCTGTGCAGGAAATCTGAATTTCTGCAAATTGAGGTGCTTTAAAAAGAGCAGGAAAAGCAGAGGTGGTGGATCCTTGTGGTTGTGAGGAGCAGGAATTGGGAGGGATGGGGATGGGATAATTGGGTGACAGAACCCCCATCCAGTGCTTCGGGTTAGGGCTTGCTGTGAAATAACACCAAAACATATTTCTGTCCCTTTTCTCCCTAAAATCTCTCATAATTTGCCCCAAACCCTGGCTCATTAATCTCAGATCCATTCTCCTTTGTGTTTTCCCCAGAGCTCTGTGGCAGGATCCCAGTGAGTCACCTTCTCCCAGGGTTTTGTTGCCGTTCCCTCAGTGACAGGAGTGACTGAATTCCTGCTTGCAGGCATGTAGGAGATCCCACATCCCTGCTGCCATCTGTTACCAAACTTTGAGGGTTCTGTTTTTCCCAGTTTGCAGCAATTTGAGGGAGAGTAGGGGAAACAGAGCAGGTGATTAAAAGGAGGATTCGAGTGGTGCAAAACATGGGTGGAATGACCAGGAAAAGAAGAGTGCCTGCAGTGGGGCTTCAGGAAATTCAGCAGCCTCTGACAGAAGATGGTTTTAATCAGATATTCTGACTGTATTCCCCCTGTCATGAACCAAATTTCAGTTTATTTATTTCTTTATTTTCAGTGGTGTGTGGCTGTAATTGCAGCTCATTATCTCTGTTGTGGTGAGGGCAGGGCTGTGGATGTCCCAGGAGGTGCAGGCTGATCACAAAAATCACCTTGCACGTGAGCTCTGAGTGCCAGCCCGGCCTCCAGAGTGCATTTTTTAATGAGCTCACCCCGTGGAAAGATCCATTGTTCCCTGCACAGACAATTGCTGGCTTGTGATGTTTGCAGTTCCCGGCTTGGCCACAGTTCCTGGCTTCTGTGGGAATTATCCTTTGGGTTTGGCTTTTTCTTCAGCAGATACAAAAAAAGGAATAAAATACATCCAAATACATCTTTAATTATTTGTGTTTTAGTCATACAAAGCTCCCACTTCATTATGTGGTGCTCAAAGCAGACTTTTTGAGCATGGATGAGCAAACAACACTTTGTGTTTTTCCCACAGGGGAAGAAAATGTTTCTTCAAACTGAAATAATCCCCCGTCATTCATGAGTCAGGGCTGATTTTAGGAAGGAGTTGATTGGACATGAATTACGTAGATGCTACTCCAGAGTTGAAATTATCTTGGGTTACTGTGGGTATTTTTATCTGTGCAGCTGCAGGATTGAAGGCAGAACTGTGCCTACAGCTCTGCTTTCTGTAAAGAGGAATTTATAACAGAACATTTTAATTTTTCCCTTCAAATATTCAATTAGCAAGCTTTGATTTTTTATCTTTTTCTGTCGCACAGACAGATTCCACCTGCACTTTGGATTCCCTGACCACGCTGACTTAGGCACCAAATCCTTTTTCCCCCTCATTGCCGGAAGAGTGTGAATCCGCTGGGCACATCTGTCCCCAGATGTGGGGGTCAGCTTTGGTTCAAGGTCCTGCTTTTGGCTCTTGAGCTTGGGGTTATTTTGGGTATCTCAAAGTGGAATTGTGCTTAAACCTGAGACAGGAGCAGCTGGATCTCAGCAGGTCCCATGTGGGGCTCCTGGGGCTCCTCAAATTCTGGTTTCCTATACCCTAAACCCTTTTATCTTCTTACAGCCTTGATTTTTTAATTTTTTTTTTTTTTATCTTCTTACAGCCTTGATTTTTTTACTTATTAATTTTTATCCTCTTACAGCCTTGATTTTTTTTATTTATTAATATTTTTTTCCCTAGAAGGCACAATACATTTATTAAGAGCTGTGAATGATCTTGTTCATGTGTTTTTGAACCCTTTGGGGAGGAGCAGCCTGAAGTTGTTCCTGTTGTGTTCTGATGTGTCAGTGAGTGCCCAGAATTGTGGGCATGGCAATCACAGATCAGCTTTGGCTGCTGTGCCCCGTGTCAGGTATTATTAGCTGTGCTGAGCATCCAATCCATCCAAATCCAGCAGCTAATCCCCTTGTTTGAGGGAAATTTTAATGCTGCCCGGTGTCAGAAATGTTTGTTGGTGCTTCTGCGCACGTCGTGGGGCTCCTGAGGGTTCGGGTTTGACTTGAGGATGGTTTTGTGTGGTGGAATGTCACTTGGACTGGGCTGGGTGCAGGAGTTAAATCAGAGTAACAGTGACAGCTCTGGGGAGGACAGACCTGGCTGCTGCTGCTGCTGTGTTGGAACTCAGCAAGCTGAGCATTGTTGAGGTGCAGAGGGTGAGCAGAAGAGCCTCAGCCAGGGGAAAGTGATGAACTGAGGAAAATGGTGAACAGGAGAAAATGATGAAATGAGCAGCGTTGTTTAAAGAAGCCCTTGCAGGCCTCCCTGGTGCTGTCAGTGTGGCAGGCACAGTCTGGAGCAGGGAGTGCTGTGTTCTGCAGGAGATGTGTGTGTGCACCTGCCTGACGTGCCACTGCAGCAATCCTTCACCTGGCAGCCAAGAGATCAGAAAATCCAAATATCTGGGTGGCAGGCACAGTCTGGAGCAGGGAGTGCCGTGCTCTGCAGGAGATGTGTGTGTGCACCTGCCTGGCGTGCCACGGGAGCAATCCTTCACACCCTTCCCTTAGCAACGAAAAGATCAGAAAATCCAAATATCTGGGTGGGTTCAGCCCAGAATGAGCTTTGCTGAGCATTCCCAGGGAGGGTTCCAGGGCCCTGCACTGTTGCTGAGGGCCCTGCACTGCTGCTGAGGGCCCTGCACTGCTGCTGAGGGTCCTGCACTGCTGCTGAGCCTCCTGCACTGCTGCTGAGGGTCCTGCACTGCTGCTGAGGGCCCTGCACTGCTGCTGAGGGCCCTGCATTGCTGCTGAGGGCCCTGCACTGCTGCTGAGGGCCCTGCATTGCTGCTGAGGGCCCTGCACTGCTGCTGAGGGTCCTGCACTGCTGCTGCGGGCCCTGCACTGCTGCTGGCCCAGCCTGCAGAGGCTGCTCCTGATGGAGCAGCTCCTGAAGGGGCTTTGTGCTGCACCCAGGGGTTTTTCCTGCATCCCAGAGGAACCTGAACCCCACAGTTGAATTCCTGCCTCCCCTGCCACCCACAGGCTTGGCCAAAAATGCCATTTTTAAAACCTGTGCTCAAATGGTGTAAAGTGAGCATGAATCTCCTGCTCAGCACAGATGCCCTTTTCCAGCTCTGGGGTTCCTTGTGCAAGGAAAACCATCCCATGCAGCCAGAGGAGGAAATTATGGGATGCCAGCAGTGCTGTATAGGAGCCTTTCAGTGCCTGCCCACAGAGCACTTCCAGAAAAACTCAGAGCCAACACTTCCCTTGGCAGCAGCTGCTTCATTTTTATTTTTTTTTTAAGTTAATTTAAATTATCATCTCCTGCAGAAATCCTGACTCAGTGTCCTTGGTTTGAGGCTTCTCCAGCCCAGGCACACGAGGCTGTTCCTGTTGGATGTGAGCAGCTTCAATCCCTGTCAGTCCTTGATTGTGGGGAGCATTTTGGCACTGCTGGGAGTTGATTTATTATTATTTTTTCCCCCCTCCCAATAACGTGATGTTGCTGGAATTTTCCATGAGTGGGAAAGCTTGTCCTTGGCTAATTTTTGTTTGGAAGTTTTGTGGTTGAGGGGGTTGGGAGCACAGCCTGGAATAACTGAGAGCAGCTGGGATATCTGAGTGGGATGGGGAGGCTGCTGAGTCCCTGGGGATGGGGGATCCCTCCCAGTGTCCCCCTGCAGCATTTTGGGGTCACAGTTGGCTTCCAGGGTTGTTATAACTGGAGATGCAGCTGATTTTACCCATTTTTCCCTGCTAAAAAAAAGCCATTTCTGAGCCCTCAGCCAGGCTGGTGTCCCTGGGCACAGATTTCCCAGTTCTGTGTGCAGGGAGGGAGCTGGGACAGCTCAATCCTGCAGGGAATTTCTTCATTCTCCCAAGGTGTGGGGAGCCCACAGAGCTTCCCTGCGTGTCCAGAGTCTGCCAGGGACAGACGTGCAAATTGTGGTTAAAAATTGATAATTGTGCCAACAAAACAGGCACTGGGCTGTGAAGGGAACAGAGTGTGCCTGTTCTCAGGGCCAGAATTGCAGTGTTTGGGTTTCTGATGGATTTTTAATTGCTATAAGCAGTGCCCTGTGTGTGTGTGTGTGTGTGTGTGCAGGACTCACAGGGGCTGTGTTTGAAACATCTTCCTTCCCATGAATTTCCAGTTGGTTTCTTTTCTCTTCCTGTGCCAAAGGTGTTTTCTTCCTTCTGAAGGGGATTTCGTGATTCATTCAGGCAGAGGCTGCAGGGCTGCTGCCCCTTTAGGATCACTTCCCAGCCTTTTTTCGTTTGGGAAGTGCCCCTTGGATTATTCCTGGAGGAGCTGCAGTTCTCCACCCGCTCTCACCAAGCCTGACCATCATCATCCTCACTGGCCAGAAATGGGGATTCTCTGCACATCTGCCTGGGAGGGAGCCCTGGGAGTGCTCGTGGCTGTGACCCTAATGAGGGTGGCAGTGTCCCACAAGGACAAACCCCATTTCCATTTCCCTGTTGTTCCTGTCCAGTGGAGGCTCCCAGAGCTGGGGGCAGGATTTGGCTGCACTCTGTGCCTTGTGATGCCCCAGAACGAACAAGAGACCCATTCATGGCTGGAGTTTCCCTACAGAGACAATAGGGAAAATAAGGAAATTGTGTCACTTCTCATCCCCAAACATATTTCAGTTTGAATTTTCCTTGTTCTCCCTCTCGTCCTGGGTTATAAATCAGATTGCCTCTCTGTTTTTTGGGCTGCTCCCAAGGGCTGCATAAGATTTTTAAAGAATAGAATGGATATTCAGTGCTTTTAAATGACAGAATGTATATTCAGTGCTTTCAAATAACAGAATGTTTATTCAGTGCTTTTAAATAATAGAGTGTACATTCAGTGTTGCAAAAAACCCTTGGGATTGTATCTTGGGAGTCAGTGGCTGTGTGGGATCCTTGACTGTGACATTTCTCAGTGAGAAATCTGCGTGCTGAAATGGATTATTGAATGGGACTCACTGGAAAACAAGCACAGCTATATATCATTTACTTTTGAAGGGAAAGAATGGTAAAAAATGGCCTAAAACCAACCCAGAACTGCTTTAGGCTTTAACAGCTCCACACCCAGATAGGAAATGTTTGTGGGCTTGGGGAAGGCGCATGGATTTTTAATTAATGATCAGGAATTCCAATTCCATCAGCTGTGCCCCTGCAGGATCCCTTCTGCACAGCCTTTCCCTTCCCTCTTCATTTTCATTGCAGCTCATTTTTTCCTGGTGTTTCATTCTTTATCATCTGTTCCCTTTTCAGAATAATTAAGGAATGAAACATATGATTTATGGCAATTATCTTGCACATTAGAGGGGGGAAATACACAGTTTGTCTAGTTGCTTTGGTGTTGCAGTTTGCAGAGTTGATAAGCAGCCCCAATTTCCTGACACATTCATTTTTCAAGTTGTTTCAAGAGAATCTGATGTGACACAGTGAACAAAAGACTAATCTAATTTATCCTTTTTTATTTTTTTCCTCATCTCTCTCTCATCCCTGTAATGTTTCTGCTTGGCTGGCTGCATATGCGGATGGGTTTTGTGGTGGCGTTTCAATTTTGGGGTGGGTGCTGAGGCAGGGAACGTGTCCTCCCCTTCCTTGTGGTTCCAGAGTGACACCAAAGCCTCTCTGGCTGTGAATTCCAGAGCCAGGGATCAGTCTGAGAGCAAAACTCTCTCTCCCTGCAGGGAAACACTCGTGGGGTTTTGTAGGATCAGTCTGAGAGCAAACCTCCCCTTCCTGCAGGGAAACACTCGTGGGGTTTCCTGTGATCATTTCCAGTGAACAGCAGCTGAATTGATCAGGTTCTGATCAGTGAATTATCAATGAATCAGTGAATTACCAGGTTCTCATCAGTGAATTCTTGAGGTGCTGATCAATGCATTGATGAGGTTCTGATCAGCAAATTGATGAGATGCTGATCAGTGAATTGATCAGGTTCTGATCAGTGAATTACCAGGTTCTGGTCAGTGCATTGATCAGGTTCTGGTCAGTGAATTATCAGGTGCTGATCAGTGAATTGATGAGGTTCTGATCAGTGCATTGACCAGGTTCTGATCAGTGGATTGATCAGGTTCTGATCAGTGCATTGATCATGTTCTGATCAGTGCATTGACCAGGTTCTGGTCAGTGGATTGATCAGGTTCTGGTCAGTGAATTGATCAGGTTTCAGTCAGTGCATTGATCAGGTTCTCATCAGTGCATTGATCAGGTTCTGGTCAGTGCATTGATCAGATTCTGATCAGTGAATTACCAGGTTCTGATCAGTGCATTGATCAGGTTCTGATCAGTGAATTACCAGGTTCTGATCAGTGCAGTGATCAGGTTCTGATCAGTGAATTACCAGGTTCTGATCAGTGCATTGATCAGGTTCCCAGTGCCAGAGGTCCCTGACAATCTCTTTTACACCATTCCCAACTTCTCCACTGCCTGCCCCTCTTGTCCCTTTATCACCCCAACCAAGTCTCAGCTGCCTGCAGAATCAGCTTGGTTGGGTTTTAATTCCTTTCCAAGGGGTGAGGAATGAACTGTGTGTGTGGAAGGAAGCTCTGCAGACAACAAATGCTGTTTATGTGCTGCTGCTTTGCACCAAGGCTGGGCCCAGCCTTAGGAAGTAGCTGAGCCCTGAAAGGAAAGACTGAGGGGATTTTTCCTAATCCTGTTTTATCTTGGCAGCAAGAATAGATTTTGCAACTTCAATAATAATAGATTTTGCAACTTCAATAATAACAATAGTAGTAATAATAATACTAATACTACTAATAGTATAATTTTATTTACTAATAGTATAATTTTATTTACTAATAGTATAATTTTATAAACTAATAATTTATTATTATTATTATTATTATTATTATTATTATTATTATTATTATTACTATTACTATTACTATTGCTATAATAGTAATAATAGATTAGTAATCCCGTTTTACCTTGTGGCAAAATCAGTTCTTGGCAGGAAGAATAGATTTTGCAACTTTAATAATAACAATGGTAATAGTAATATAATAATAATAATAATAATAATAATAATAATAATAATAATAATAATAATAATAATAATAATAATAATAGCAGCTTTAATAGTGCTGGCCCCCAGGCCTTAAACGCAGGGATTTAGCGGTGCCTGGTGACTGTGATGCAGGGAATGCCATTTTCCTTGCTGAGCTGTCAGCAGTGCAGTGGGGTTTGGTCTGTGTGTGCTCATCTCCACGATCACAGGGATGGCAGGGGATGGGGGCGTGCTGAGGGACAGGATTGCTGCTGGCACTGGGCTGTGGCTCCTGTTCCTGGCCAGAATTGCAGTGATTTGGGTGTCAGGAGCCTCCAGTGCCCTGGCAGGACTGGTGCCCTATTGGTTTTGTCACCAGCATAAAGGAAATATTAAAATAACCAGCCAGGCTGAAGCAGCACAGGAGGAACACAAGGCTGGGCAGGGTTTTGCTCAAGGTAAAGCAGAATGTCAGAGTTCAGAACAGCTTCATAATTCCAGTAATTGAGGCTGGAAAAGCTCCTGTTCCACTCTGCTGTCCCCTGAACCCAGTCTTCACGCTGCTCTCAGATACTGGGTATTAGATAAGGTTATTTCACCACTCCTCTTGCCTGGCAGAATTTGCCACTTATGAAATGATTCCATTTAGCAGATTAGTTTCTGTAACTGCATATTGCTTTTCATTAAAATTTCATGGGGCTTTTATTTAACATGCACTGGAGCCTTGTTTATGTGGGACCTGTTGAAGACAAAGTGGATTAGGCCATTTAAGCCATGTATAATCCATTCCCCATGGGCTGGTGTGTGCTGCTGCCTGCCTGCTCCTCATCCCTGTCCCTCCATCCATCCATCCATCCATCCCGAGGAGCAGCAGCTCTGCATTTGCTGCACAAGGAATTGGCAGTGCTTTAATTGCGTGATAACGAACTTGTTCCAGGCCTCTCCTCAGCTGACTTCCAAATTTTGCCCAGTTTTAGCCCTGGAATGGTGCCAGTTCTTGTTTGTAGGAGCTGGCTGCTCCTCACATGGAGATTTCTGCCCTGTTTTCATGGGTTGAGGGCAGGTGTTTGTTACTTTGGAGGCTCCAATTTGTTTAATGCTTTGTGGAATTTTTCTTCACTCGGGGTCACCAAATGTGGTGGTGTTTGAGGGTCCCCAGGATGAGGGAAGAGATGAGAATCCTGACTCCATGTTTCAGAAGGCTGATTTATTATTTTATGATATATATTATAGTAAAAGAAAATTGTATATTAAAACTATACTAAAAGAAAAGAGAAAGGAGACATCAGAAGGCTTGAAAAGGAAAGGAATGGAATGAGACTAAAATCTTGTGACTGACCAGAGAGTCTGAGCCAGCTGGGCTGTGATTGGCCATTAATTAAAAACAACCACATGAGACCAATCCCAGATGCACCTGTTGCATTCCACAGCAGCAGATAATTCCTGTTTTTCTTTTCATCTGAGGCTTCTCAGCTTCTCAGGAGAAATCTCCCGGCAAAAGGATTTTTCATAAAATGTGTCCGTGACATTCCACTGTGTTCAGCTGAGTCAGGAAGGCCCTGCTCGGGTTTATTGTGTTTATTCCCACCTTATTCAGTGCCTGTCACACAGCCCAGGGCTTCTGGCACTGAACTGGGGCAGGATTTGATCCAGTGTGGGTTGCACACATTGGCAGCACGGGAAGGAGCCCGTGGGACACGAGCTCGGGGGCTTTGTGCCCAGCTGGTTCCATGGCCAGCCCTGTGTGTGCCCCAGCACGGAGAGGATGCTCCAGGAGGCTGGGATTAGTCTGGGCTTCAGCTTGGGATTCACTTTGGGGTTCAGTTTGGGACTCATCTGCACTTCAGCTTGGGATTCAGTTTGGGGTTCAGTTTGGGACTCATCTGCACTTCAGCTTGGGCTTCAGTTTGGGGTTCAGTTTGGGACTCATCTGCACTTCAGCTTGGGCTTCAGCTTGGGATTCACTTTGGGGTTCAGTTTGGGACTCATCTGCACTTCAGCTTGGGCTTCAGTTTGGGGTTCAGTTTGGGGTTTACCTTGGGGTTCAGCTGCACTTCAGTTTGGGGTTCAGTTTAAAGTTCAGTTTGGGACTCATCTGGACTTCAGCTTGGGGTTCAATTTGGGTTTTAGTTTAGGGTTCAGCTGCACTTCAGTTTGGGATTCATCTGAGCTTCAGTTTGGGGTTCAATTTGGGGTTCAATTTGGGGTTCATCTGGCTTCAATTTGGGGTTCGGTTTGGGCTTCAGTTTGGGACTCATCTGGGCTTCAGTTTGGGATTCAGTTTGGGTTTTAGTTTAGGGTTCAGTTGCACTTCAGTTTGGGGTTCAGTTTGGGATTCATCTGAGCTTCAGTTTAGGGTTCATCTGAGCTTCAGTTTAGGGTTCAATATGGGGTTCATCTGAGGTTCAGTTTGGGATTCATCTGAGCTTCAGTTTGGGGTTCATCTGGGCTTCAGTTTGGGGTTCAGTTTGGGGTTCAATTTGGGGTTCAGTTTGGCATTCGTCTGAGCTCCAGTTTGGGGTTCCTCTGGGCTTCACTGGTGATGGTGGCACCTGCAGGAGTGGTGAACGATGGAGAACTCCTGATTCATGCTTTTTTTTTTCCCTGATTTTTTTCATGCTTTTTCCCTGGTTTCCCCTGCTTTTTTTTCCTACTTTTTCCTGCTTTTTTCCTGCTCCTCCTGAGTCCTTGCGGTGCAGCAGAGCCCGTGGAGGAGCCCTGTGCTGCTGAAATAGCGCAGCCCTGGTGCTCCTGGGGGGTGCTAAGAGCTTAATTGTCACTTGCAGCTCCTCTTGATTTTCAGCTTCTTTATCCTCTGAAAGGTGATAAAATAAGGCCAAAAAATCCAGAGGCATTTTCCTTTCTAAGCCTCCTTTTTCCAGGCTTCTGAAATGTATTTATGCACAGGGCTCCTCCTAACAAAGGCCTCTTTGAGGGTCCTGTGGTCGTCTAACATTCCCTCCTTTCACATGAAATTAAGGGCTGTGATTTACTGCAGTGACCTGAGTGCCTGAGTGCTCTCATTTACAGCCAGCACGGCTTTTTTTTTTCCCCTCCCCTTTCTTTTTCCCCTTTTTTTTCCTTTTTTCTTTCTTTTTTATTTTCTATTTTTTCTAATTTTTCCCTTTTTTTTTCCTTTTTTTTTTCTATTTTTTCTCTCTTTTTTTTTTTCTCTTTTTTCTCTCTCTTTTTTCCTCTCTTTTTTTCTTCCCTTATATGGGATCTGTAGGATTTTTCCTGGTTTTTTCCTTTCCTTATGTGGGATTTTTCCAGGTTTTTTCCTCTCCTTCTATGAGACCTGCAGGATTTTTCCTCTTTTATTTTTTTTTCTTTCCTTCTGTAGGATTTTTTCCTGCTTTTTTTCCTTTCCTTATGTGGGATTTTTCCAGGGTTTTTTCTCTCCTTCTGTGGGATCTGTAGGATTTTCCTGGGTTTTTTTTTTTTTTCTTTCCTTCTGTAGGATTTTTCCTGCTTTTTTTCCTTTCCTTCTGTACGATTTTTCCTGGTTTTTTTCCTTTCCTTCTGTAGGATTTTTCCTGGTTTTTTTTCCTTTCCTTCTGTAGGATTTTTCCTGGTTTTTCCTCTCCTCCTTTTCCCTGGCAGGTGCTGGAGGAGTCCTTTGAGAACCCGATGGAGATCCCATTAAAACCTGGGTTAATTGGGAGCTGTCTGCACTGCTCAGCCTGGCTCTGAGGAGCTCCACAGCTGCCTCTCCTGGGAGCTGCTTTATTGCAGCAAATACAAATTCAGGACAAGGACTTGCACAAGGGAAAAAAGGCCAAAGCTGGACTGGGCAAACAGGAATTGATTCCTTTCCTTTAGTCATGGCCGAGTTTGTGTTGGGTGCAGCTCAGACCAGAGTGTGACGTTGCTTTGCTGATGTTTTACGCTGCCTTTAGCCAGATTAGCTGTAAAATAACAGGTGAAAATGCAGGTTTTTTAGCCAGATTAGCTGTAAAATAAAAGGTGAAAATGCAGGTTTGTTAGCCAGATTAGCTGTAAAATAACAGGTGAAAATGCAGGTTTTTTAGCCAGATTAGCTGTAAAATAACAGGTGAAAATGCAGGTTTTTTAGCCAGATTAGCTGTAAAATAACAGGTGAAAATGCAGGTTTTTTAGCCAGATTAGCTGTAAAATAAAAGGTGAAAATGCAGGTTTTTTAGCCAGATTAGCTGTAAAATAAAAGGTGAAAATGCAGGTTTTTTAGCCAGATTAGCTGTAAAATAACAGGTGAAAATGCAGGTTTTTTAGCCAGATTAGCTGTAAAATAAAAGGATGAAAATGCAGGTTTGTTAGCCAGATTAGCTGTAAAATAAAGGATGAAAATGCAGGTTTGTTAGCCAGATTAGCTGTAAAATAAAGGATGAAAATGCAGGTTTGTTAGCCAGATTAGCTGTAAAATAAAGGATGAAAATGCAGGTTTGTTAGCCAGATTAGCTGTAAAATAACAGGTGAAAATGCAGGTTTTTAGCCAGATTAGCTGTAAAATAAAGGATGAAAATGCAGGTTTTTTGCCGAGTCCCAAGCCAGCACAGGGGCAGCTGAGAGCGTCCCTCTGCCCTGCTGCAGTTTATTATTCTTGGCATGCAGCACAAACCCACTGAGGAGCGCTGCAGTCACCCTGGGCAGGGAAATTCCTCTCTGTCCTGCTCTGTGTCCCTGCCTTTGCTGCAAGAAGTTTTTCCACTCCCGTTTCCAGCCGGCTGCTCCCCGGGATGTGGCAGTGCAGTTGCGCTGCTCTGTCATCCTCTGTCTCCTTTTCTTCCTCTCGTTTTTATCTGTCCTTGTCCGTCTTGTCCTTCACTCCAGCAGGAACAAAACTCCCTTTGTGGCGGCAAACGCGGTGCCAAATGCTCGGAATAACTGTAGCCGTGCACGAGTGAATGTAAACCATAAAAGGGCCAGTAAATTCCTTTTAATGCCATCCTATAACAACCAGAATTCCCATTTTAATAACTGGGGCAGGGCAAGGCTTGACCTGGTTGTTTGGTGCAAGCATTCACTTGCTTGGCTGGGTTCAGAGATTGTGTGTTCAGCTCTGCAGCCGTTTGCTGTTAATGATGCTGCATTCATTAACATCCTAATGAGAGCCTGGGCTCCCTTCCTGGGGCAGATCCTTCCCTTACCTGAGTCCCTGCTTTGGAGTGCAGCTGATTTCTTGTGTCTGGGCAGGGGAAGGGCACTGGGGGCACATGGATCAGCCATTGCTCAGAATTTATTATTTTAATTATTATTAATAATAAATAATGCACAATTATTATTATTATTACACTATATGTACATATAATATAATACATTATAATAATATATCATAATACATATATACATATTATTATTTATACATTATATGTACATATAATATAGTACATTATAATAATATATTATAGTACATATATACATATTATTATTATTTGTACATTATATGTACATATATTATAGTACCTTATAATAATATACTATAATACATATATGCATATATAATACATGTATGTACACATATATACATATATATTACAATACTTATAATGCATTATAATAATATATTATAATACATATATACATATATAATACATGTCTGTATACATATATACATGTATACATATATTATAATACATATAATATATTATAATCATATAATACATATATACATACATAATACACGTACATATACATATATACATCTATAATATATTATTACATTGCTGTTTGCAGTGTTGCAGGGGAATCTGCTGTGGCATTTCTGGGGTCACCATGCCCAAACTGAGGCCATTCATTATTCAGGGAGGATTTGCTCTTAGTGCCAGCTCTGCCTCCTGCTGTGGAACTCCTGGGTTGGGTTTGCATTTTGGGCTGACCCAAGCAGAGCAGAAGGAGTTTGGGATGAGTGGACAAGTTTTCCTTTGCCATCAGTGGCTCTGGGGAAAGGAATGTTGGTTATTTTACCTCTCTCAGTCTGCATTGTGCTCGTGCCTCTTGCAGCCTGTCCCAGCTGCTTTTTTCTGCTGGGGAGGGGCCACGTTGATGGGATTTCATTGTGGGACCCAGGAATACAAAAATAAACCCTCCCAGCCCCACTGTGGCCTTCATTCCAGCAGCAAGCAGTTGTTAGTGGCAGCAGAAATGTGTCCCAGAGATGCAGAAATAGCAGTGGCAGAGCTGGAGCAGGCTCTGGGCAGGGGCCCCATCTGCTTCTGATAAAAATGTGGGGAGAGAAAATGCAGAAAATACAAAAAAACCAGAAAATACAGAAAAGTGGTGGCTGCTCCCACTCCTCCCTTTCTGTGTCTGCCCAGAATCTCAGGATATCCTGAAGCCACCAGGATCAGCCAAGTCCAGCTCCTGGCCTGCACAGACACCCCAGAATCCCAGCAGAGAGGGTTGTTTGTGCAGCAGAAAGTGAATTAATGTTGCTTTTCCACTTGCTGCACTTTCCAGCTTTGATGCCAGCTCTTTCTGCCTCCTAAGGCATCCTGGAAAATGGGAACACCAAGTCCTTTTTGCCCTTCCATGGCCATTAACCTTGTGCTGTGTGCCTGAGCCCAAGTGTTTTCTGAATTAGAGTGGGAAGTGCTGCTGTCCTTGGGTGCAGTGGTGGTTCCTGGCTCTGTGTGTAATGCATGGCACAGGTTTGTGCTGGGAATTTTGGAGAACTTCATTTGGGTGGAAGAGGGCAGGGTTGGAATCCTGTGCTGTGAGCGCCTGACTTGCAGGCACAAAGAAATTGGGTTTAATTTCACTGAAATTTGGTTTCATTTCACTGAAATTGAGTTTGATTTCACTGAAATTGCGTTTAATGTCACCGAAATCGGGTTTAATTTCACTGAAATAAAGGCAGTTTCTTGGCTGTCCTGACCTGTCAGAATCCAGATTATCCCCAGTGAATATTGGGGCTGAACTGAGCCATTCCTGCAGGTTTTGCCTTTATTCCTTTCTGGATCCTCTGAAGGAGCAGATCAGCAGAGTGGTGCTTTCTGACCTTAAAATACATGGTTTAGGAGGGCAGAGCCCCCATCCATGTGTAATTCAGGAAACTGGCAGGAATCCCAGTTTTCATGGGCACTTACAAAGGATTATTTCATGTGCTTGCTGGGCAGGGGATGAAGGGAGCAGGGCTGAAGATGTTTTCCTTTTTATTTTTCTCTAAGGAATGTTCAGTTCTCCACTTTCATTGCCACTGAAGAATGTCAGGGACATTGCTCATCCTGTCAGGATTTTCTGCTGCAGCCTAGACCTGTTCTTTGTCCTTTCTGGCCTTATTTGCCCCAGTTTACACCAGTATTGTTTTTATTATGAACCAAAAAAAACTGCATTGCCCTTTTATTGTCAGATAAACTCAGGAGGTTCTGATTTGTGTGGGGTTTTTTCCTCATCTGTGTTGATAGGGGAGGGTTTTTATATCCAGGTTTTCTCAGGGAAAAGGTGACATCCTGAACTCTGTTTCTGGGAGATGGTGAGAAAAGGGCCTTGCAAATAACCAAAGGAATGTGGGTAACAAAGAACACAAGTTATTATTTAATAGGAATTGTTGGGAAGAAGGTATTCCAGTTTCATCCCTTCCAGAACCTTCTGCCATGGCTGTTTTTGTGATGCCTGTCCACACATTTGATGGGGAATGTTGCGCTGTCCCAAATGAAGTTTTTGCACTGATCAGATTCCATTTTTTAGCCTGAAATGATGGGGAGAGTTTGCAGTGTTGATTTCCCCTCTTGTTCCTGCTTCTCTGTACAGCCTGGGTGAGGCTGGGGAATCAGGGCTGGGATTTGGGCTGGAAGAGCAGAGATGGGCTCTGGTGGTGGGGATGGCAGCAGGATGTTGGATCTGGGGTGGGTGGGCAATGTTGTGTTGTCCCAACTGAATTTTTGCACTGATAAAATTCCATTTTTCAGCCTGAAACGATGGGCAGAGTTTGCAGTGTGTGGTTTCCCCTCGTATTATTCCTGGTTCTGGAGTCAGGGCTGGGATTTGGGCTGGAAAAGCAGAGATGGGCTCTGGTGGTGGGGATGGCAGCAGGATGTTGGACCTGGGCTGGGTGGGCAATGTTGTGTTGTCTCAAATGAAGTTCTGCACTGATCAAATTCCTCTTTTCAGCCTTGAACAATGGGGTGGCAGCAGGAAATTGGATCTGGGATGTTCAGCTGTGTCTCTCAGTGCTCCCTGGGGATGCTTTAAAGCAAAGAGCAATTAATGGTGGTGATTGCAGGAGGGTTTTAGTGGGGCAGGAGTGCTGGCCAGGCTCTGGCACTCCGCACATCGATCCCTGCTGCCTCTGGCTCTGCCTTTGTCACTCTGGGGACATTTCCATTCTGCTGCTGCTCTCAGAGGACGTTTCTCTGACTCCTGCTGCCTTTTCTGGCTGTTTTCTGCATTCCAGAGCAGTGCTGCTGTTCTTGTGCTGTCATTTCACACCCAGGGGAGGAGCAGGGAGTGTGGGAGGGGAGGAATTCAGCAGGAATCCTCAGGTGCTTTAAAGGTCTTTGCCCTCACAGATCACTGAGCATCTCCTTCCCTTCCCGTTCCCTTGCAGTGAGTGCTTCTTACACTGTAATTCCAATTAAAACATTGCAGGGACCAGGAAAACGTGGCAAAGCTGATTGGATGAGAGCCCTGTTGTTAGCATCAGCCAAAGACATCAGTGTTCAAAGTCATCTCGGGATTTGGGGAGATGAATCTCTGTGGGTGCCTTCTTCATTTTATTGGGGTTTTTCAGAGTGTCAGGCGCCCAGCAGCAGCAGGAGTCTGATTCCCTTTTCTTCAGTTTTCCCTCTATCCTGGATTTTACTGCAGAAGGAGAGGTGAAAATCCAGTTGTGTTTGGAGATCACTGGAGGTGTGAAAATCCAGTGAAATTCATTTTGTGTTTGGAGATCACTGGAGGTGTGAAAATCCAGTGAAATCCATTTTGTGTTTGGAGATCACTGGAGAGAGAGGTGTGAAAATCCAGTTGTGTTTGGAGATCATTGGAGGTGTGAAAATCCAGTGAAATCCATTTTGTGTTTGGAGATCGCTGGAGATTGTGTCTTGGTGCTTTCTTGCAAAAATATAATCTAGTATAATTTAATTAAATTAAATTATAAATTTCATAAAATTTAGTAAATTCTTGCAAGTAGGAGTAAGTTATCCAGTTGTGTTTGGAGATCACTGGAGAGAGAGGTGTGAAAATCCAGCGAAAATCCATTTTGTGTTCGGAGATCACTGGAGATTGTATCTTGGTGCTTTCTTGGAGTAAATTCTTGCAGATCTTGGAGTAAATTCTTGCAGGCAGGAGTAAGTTATCCAGTTGTGTTTGGAGATCACTGGAGGTTTTCTTTTGGTGCTTTCTTGGAGTAAATTCTTGCAAGTCTTGGAGTGAATTCTTGCAAGCAGGAGTAAGTTATTTCAAGGAGTGTCTTGCTTGTAGAGACCAAGGGAGGTTCAGAGCTGAGCTCCTGAATTTCTCTTAAATTCTGGGCCACAAAAGCTCAGCTGAAGCCTTCTTTGTGTGCCTCGCACAGCTGATGGGTTGCAGTGATTACATTTCTTGTGCTGGCGAATTCCCCCTGGGTTTCCAGGAGCCTGCCCGGAGGCCAGGGATGAGGGCTGAAGGTTTTTCCTGGCTCCTGGCAATCCTGGCAGTGTTTATCCTGTCACTCCCAGCTGATGCTCAAGGCTTTGCACCCCCTGGCCGGGCTCAGATTCTTTTTGTTCCTCCCTTGGCATCACCTGGTTTTGAGCTTCTGTAAATGATGTCTAAATCTGGGGTTGTGTGAACTGTTCCTGTCATTGGAGGGGCTCTGATTTATTGCCTTCACCTTGGCTGTGCTGTGCAGACAGCGCTGGAGGGGTGAGCAGCAGAGAGCAGTGAACAAGCTCAGTTCTCCCTTGCCTAAAGGGATTTTTGCTTCCTATGCTTGCTGAGCAAATAGAGCAGTGGTTCAGCATGTTGTTCTTCCCAGCCTTCTGGTTTGGTTATAATAATATTCCAGTTTTTATTAATGATTCTGATAGCCCTGATTATGTTCTGGAGGTTCTTTCTCTTGCAGTTAACATACACTGAAATGTTACCCACAAATTCCAGTGGCACTGCAGAGGACATCAGAGAAAAGAATGAGAAATAATTCTGATCTTTTCTTGTTGTACTTGTTGTGAACTTGGGAGATGTGTTATGGAGATTTGATTAGCAAAGGGTGCTTTCTTAATTTGTCAGTGGTGACATTCTACAAATTCTACACATGAATTTCCCAAATTCTACACATGAATTTCCTGAATTCTGCGCTTGAATGTCCCAAATTCTGCACAAGAATTTCCCTCATTCTACACATGAATTTCCCAAATTCTAAACAAGAATTTCCGTCATTCTACACATGAATTTCCCAAATTCTACACATGAATTTCCCAAATTCTGCACAAGAATTTCCCTCATTCTACACAAGAATTTCCCTCATTCTACACATGAATTTCCCAAATTCTGCACAAGAATTTCCCTCATTCTACACATGAATTTCCCAAATTCTGCACTTCAATGGTGATGGTGTTTGGATTGCAGGACCAACTAGGTCTCGTTGCAATGTGTTTATGAGAGTAATGGGTTTTTTTTTAATAGAGATTGGTTAGTTTTCTGTGAATCATGAAGTTCATACTAATTATTGCCCCTTGCAGCAGCACTTGAGGGTGAAATCTGGGGCTGGCTGGTGGCTGGGGAGGAGTGGGGCTTGCAGGGAGCAGGGGTTGCTGCCTCTGAGGAAGAGGAGCAGCTCCTCCCTGGAGCCCCTCCTGCCTGACAAACAGGAATTTTGTGCTCCCTGCATGTGAAAAATGAGTATTTTATGATTGGCTTTTCCCAAATATTCAAATGAATATTATATGTGTTGTGTTAGAAAGTGATGCTGTGTTAATTCTCTTAAGTAGTGTGTTAAAGATAGTTTTAGGTTATAACATAATGTTAAAGTAGAAACTGTGCTATGTAAGGTATTTTTTAAGAAAGGACTCGCACTGAGATAGCAGCCACAGGACACCTGAATCTTTCAGAGAAAGGGAATTTATTGCTCCCTTATCAGAAGAAATGAACTTCTGCCTGCCTTGCTCAGCCTGAAGAGCTGTCAGGATTCAGAGGAAGAAGCTGACACTGCCCAGCCAGAATCCTGTGTTTGAATGGAATTTCTGCACCATGGATGAGCTGTATGAACATGCAACAGGCTGTTGTTTTTAAGGGTTAATCCTCTGTTAACGTGGGTCCTTTTTTGGGCTGCCCAGAAAAGGTACCTGGACTGTCCCTAACTCTTTATTTCTATTGTCTCCTATTGTCCTAATCCAAATTGTCCAAATTATTATTCCTCTAATTACATTGCTATTTTTATAACCATTTGATTACTATGAAACTGTTGGAATTTTAAAACCAAGTGATTGGCGTTTTTCACACTGCAGGATGCAGTTTGTGCTGCTCTGCACCCTGCCAAGACAACCTGGCTGCTGCAAGAGCAGCCTCGAGTCCTGAGCTTTTACACATCCTGCTTCTCTCATCTGCTCCAGGTTCTTCCCTCTCACCCACCCAGATTTCTCTTCCAGCATGAGATTGTAACTTGCTTGGTTTTTAATTAAAGTTGTCCATCCTCTGATTTAATGGCTCCATAAAGCATCCTGGCTTACCCTGCCTCAGGTAAATGAAAATATTTGCTGTGGTAAATAGGACTATTAGTTTTATGATCCATAGCAATAAAAAGCTTTTATCAAGAATGTCATCAAAAGAGGCATAAAATTGTGTTCCATGTAAAAAACACTGAGATGTCTGGGAAGTTTTACTGCAATTCATAAATTTCTGTAGGGAAAGGTGTTAATAGGATCATTTTTTGCTGTGCCTTGTGGTCATTTAAAAATTAAAAGCTCTTGTGAGCAGATATCCTGTACAAGGAAGTGATGGGGTCACAAGGTGGACATAATTGGAATTATTCCCTTTTCCCTGCACAGATTCCCCACATCAGCTTGGCCGTGTGGCTTTGCTCAGGAGCAGAATAATCCTGACTGGGATGGAGCAGAGGAGGAGTCTCTGAGTGCCCTGCCTGTGCTTTTGTGCTGCCACAGCTGCCTGGGCCCTGACTGCAGCTGGTGGCCAAGCCCACCCATCCCTGGCACTCTGAAACCATCCCCAGGGATGGGTGGGCTTGGCTGGGAGAGCCCCCCTGTCCCTTGGGGGTGTGTGCTGGGTGAGACCCCCAGGCCAGGGGGCTCCTCAGTGCCCAAGCTGGGCCCTTTGATAGAATAATTTGAATTTTGTCAGCTCTGGAAGTGAACGGCAGTTGTTTCCTCAGTGCCCAGGCTGGGCCCTTTGATAGAATAATTTGAATTTTGTCGGCTCTGGAAGTGAACAGCAGTCGGTTCCTCAGTGCCCAGGCTGGGCCCTTTGATAGAATAATTTGAATTTTGTCGGCTCTGGAAGTGAACAGCAGCTGGTTTTCCTGCAGCAGGGACTGAATTGCCCTTCTGCCACCCCCAGCATCCACCAGGTGCTGCTGGGAATGGGGAATCCCGGTGGCAATGGGGATTTTCCTGCCTGCCGTGGGCAGGGCAGACAGGAGGGTGGCTGGAGGCAGAGCTTTGCCAGCAGCAGAGCTGCCCTGGCCCTGGGGGCTGTGCCAGAGCCCAGTCCCTCCCCAGTCCCCCTGTGGGTTTGGGATTGGGCTGGGGCAGGGCAGGGGGGCTCCCCCTGTGCCTGCTGCGC
The DNA here is from genome assembly GCF_012460135.2 of Molothrus ater. Taxonomy (NCBI): domain Eukaryota; kingdom Metazoa; phylum Chordata; class Aves; order Passeriformes; family Icteridae; genus Molothrus; species Molothrus ater. The sequence continues at coordinate 6,941,473 of NC_050499.2, forward strand.
TCCTGGGGTGCTCAGCAGGGTGGGGAGCAGCCCCCGCAGCCAGGGCCACCAGCTGGGCTTGGGCTCTTTGTTTTGGGGTCTCCCTCCCCTGCAGGTGCCTTTGAGCACACTTGTTCTTATTTTGAGATGTTCCTCCCCAGAGGTGGCTTTGCTGTCTTTATTTTGGGGTGTCTCTCCCCTGCAGGTGAATTTGGTGTCTTTATTTTGGGGTGTCTCTCCCCTGCAGGTGAATTTGGTGTCTTTATTTTGGGGTGTCCCTCCCCTGGAAATAGCTTTGGGCACATCTTTATTTTGGGATGTCCCTCCCTGAAAGTGAATTTGGTGTCTTTATTTTGGGGTGTTCCTCCCCTGCAGGTGAATTTGGTGTCTTTATTTTGGGGTGTCCCTCCCTGAAGGTGAATTTGGTGTCTTTATTTTGGGGTGTTCCTCCCCTGAAGGTGAATTTGGTGTCTTTATTTTGGGGTGTCCCTCCCCTGGAAATAGCTTTGGGCACATCTTTATTTTGGGGTGTCCCTCCCTGAAGGTGAATTTGGTGTCTTTATTTTGGGGTGTTCCTCCCCTGAAGGTGAATTTGGTGTCTTTATTTTGGGGCATCCCTCCCCTTTGGGCACACCTTTATTTGGGATGTCCCTTTCCTGAAGGTGGTTTTGGTTTCTTTACTTTGGGCTGTCCCTCCCCTTTGGGCACACCTTTATTTATTTTGGGGTGTCCCACCCTTGGAGGTGGCTTTGGGCACACATTTATTTTAGGGCATCCCTCCCCTTTGGGCACACCTTTATTTCGGAGTGTCCCTCCCATTTGGGCACACCTTTATTTGGGATGTCCCTCCCTGAAGGTGAATTTGGTTTCTTTATTTTGGGGTGTCCCTCTCCTGGAGGTGGCTTTGGGCACACATTTCTTTATTTTGGAGCGTCCCTGCCCTTCGGACCCCTTTATTTCGGGCTGTTCCGTGCTGCTCCTGCCCTCTCTCCAGGTCCTGCCATTCCCCAAAGGGCTCCTCCATCCCCGCCTCCCGTTCCTGGCAGATTTAGGAGCGGTTGCCATGGCGACGGGGCAGGAATGGGATCCGCAGCCCAGCTGGGATCAATCCCAGCTGCTGCCGCTGCCTCCTCCTCCTCCTCCTCCTCCTCCTCCTCCCGAGCGCTCGGCGCATTTTTAATAAAGTGACCGCGCACAGGAGCCTTGTCTTTGTCTTGTTAAGCCTTTGTTGTGCATTAAACCCCCGGGGCTTTCACCGTAATCTGCTGCAAACCCCGCCCTTGCTCCATGTGCCCGCCGCATCCAGGAGTTGTTTCCTTCCTGGTGGTTTTTATTCCTGGAATTGGGTTGAATTGGTGAATCGTTGCTAGAAATGAAGGGAATTAAAGGTGCAGCCTGTGAGAATGGAGCCAGGGGTTCGGTGACACCTGAATTCGTCCCTGCTGGGCTTTGTTTGCCCAGATATTCTGGATGTTTTGATTTTGGGTTTTTTGATTCTGGATTTTTTGTATTCTGGGTTTCTGGGTTTTGTTGATTCTGTTTTTTTTTTAATTCTGTTTTTTTAATTTTTTTTTTATCCTAGGTTTTTTTGATTCTGGGTTTTTTGTTTCTGTTTTTTTGTTTTGTTTTTGATTTTTTTTTTTTATTCTGGGCTTTTTTTTATTCTGTTTTTTTTTTTTTTTTTTATTCTGGGGTTTTTTGATTCTGAATTTTTTTTTTTTTTTTTTTTTTTTTTTTTTTTTTTTTTTTTTTGATTCTGGGTTTTCTCTGGGCTTTGTTGCAGTAATGCATCATTTCCTGGGTTACCTGTGACAGAATTCCTGCTCCTGGAGACCCACTCCAAGGCAAAGCCCATCCAAATTCCCTCCTGGGCTCAGAGTGGGAGGGAGGGAGAGCCCTTAGAGCTTAGAGGGAGGTGCAGTGTGGGCACATCCCTGGGGATGTGAGTGTGGGGAGACCCCAGTGCTGGAGTGGGGTGAGGATTCCAGGAGGTGAGGGTTTCAGAAGGTGAGGATTCCAGGTGAGGATTCCAGGAGGATTCCAGGAGGTGAGGGTTTCGGAAGGTGAGGATTCCAGGAGGATTTCAGGAGATGAGGATTCCAGGTGAGGATTCCAGGAGGGTTTCAGAAGGATTTCAGGAGGTGATGGTTTCAGAAGGTGAGGATTCCAGGAGGATTTCAGGAGGTGATGGTTTCAGAAGGTGAAGATTCCAGGTGAGGATTCCAGGAGGATTTCAGGAGGTGAGGATTCCAGGTGAGGATTCCAGGAGGATTTCAGAAGGATTTCAGGAGGTGATGGTTTCAGAAGGTGAGGATTCCAGGTGAGGATTTCAGGAGGTGAGGGTTTCAGGAGGTGAGGATTCCAGGTGAGGATTCCAGGAGGATTTCAGTAGGTGAGGATTCCAGGAGGATTTCAGAAGGATTTCAGGAGGTGAGGGTTTTGGAAGGTGAAGATTCCAGGTGAGGATTCCAGGAGGATTTCAGAAGGATTTCAGGAGGTGAGGGTTTTGGAAGGTGAAGATTCCAGGTGAGGATTCCAGGAGGATTTCAGGAGGTGAGGATTCCAGGAGGGTTTCAGGAGGTGAGGATTCCAGGTGAGGATTCCAGGAGGTGATGGTTTCAGTAGGTGAGGATTCCAGGTGAGGATTCCAGGAGGGTTTCAGGAGGTGAGGATTTCAGGAGGTGAGGATTCCAGGTGAGGATTCCAGGAGGATTTCAGAAGGATTTCAGGAGGTGAGGGTTTTGGAAGGTGAGGATTCCAGGAGGGTTTCAGTCCTCGCTGAGCTCCAGGTGGGCCCTCTCGGGGTCTGTGCTGAGCTGCTGGGGCTGGAAAGGAGCAGTGCTTTTGTGGGAAGGGAGGGATGCGAGGGGCTGAACTCCATTTGCCTGAGGGAGTAGAAGCCCACAGTAAATCCCTACCTGGGTGTGTTTAGCGTTCCAGGATACTCCTTTGGAGCCAGAGCAGTGTGAGCACTCGTATTCCTGTTCCAGGTGTGTCACCTTTGGAATTTGGGCAGCCACAGACCCTGTTGCCAACAATTTACTTTTTTTACTTTATTTCCTTTATTTCCTGCCCAGGTACAGCCTCCTGCCTTAAGCTCAGCCTGAGCCCAGCAGGGACACAGCCTCCCTGCCTATTATCAAAACCACGGCTTAATTTGAGCTCATTTCTTTTGTTGAGATGCAAAACTAATTATATTGAACTACAGATGAACAGGAAGTTGCATTAGCAAATTTGTTGTCTTTTCTTTTTTTTTTTTTTTAATCAATGGGGAATTATTCAGCATTTTTTGGGGGCTGGGGAACTTTATAACCAGATAAAAGATATGGGGGAGGGCAGAGCTATAAAAAGTGTTATTGTGTGATTATGAAGAGGGCCTTTTAATGCAGTTATTATGTGATGCTAAAAAGGCCTTTATTGCTTGAAGTTGGAAGCAGAATACAAATGGGCTCGCAGTGTCTATTAAACGAAGAGTGGAAAAAATAGTCCCCATTTCCCTGAGCTGCAAAGCAAAAATAACGATTAAACAGCGATTAAAATCAGCAGAGCTGGCTTTGTGTGTGAGCTGAGGGTGGGCATGGTTGGTGAGATTGCAGGTGTGAAAAACGCCAATCACTTGGTTTTAAAATTCCAAAAGTTTCATAGTAATCAAATGGTTATAAAAATAGCAATAGAATTAGAGTAATAATAATTTTGGACAATTTGGATTCAGACAATAGGAGACAATAAAAACAAAGAGTTAGGGACAGTCCAGGTACCTTTTCTGGGCAAAATAAGCCCGAAAAAGGGCCCACATGAACAGAGGATTAACCCTTAAAAGCAACAGCCTGTTGCATATTCATACAGCTCATCCATGATGCAGAAATTCCATTCAAGCACAGGATTCTGGCTGGGCAGTGTCAGCTTCTTCCTCTGAATCCTGACAGCTCTTCAGGCTGAGCAAGGCAGGCAGAAGTTCATTTCTTCTGATAAGGGAGCAATAAATTCCCTTTCTCTGAAAGATTCAGGTGTCCTGTGGCTGCTATCTCAGTGCGAGTCCTTTCTTTAAAAAATATCTTACACAGCATAGTTTCTATTTTAACATTATGTTGTAACCTAAAACTATATTTAACACACTGCTTAAGAGAATTAACACAGCATCACTTTCTAACATAGCACAAATAACATTCATTTGAATATCTGCCAAAAGCCAATCATAAAATACACATTTTTCACAACAGGCACAGCCCCTTGTTCTGGGGACTCGTGTGTCTCGGTGACAGTGGCAGCAAACCCAGGCTCTCTGGTGTGAAGTGAGGACAGAGGAGCTGGGAATGTCACTGTCACAGTTTCCGAAAAATCCCTTCACCGGGATTTTCTGAAAAATCCGAAAAATTTCAGAAATTTTTCTGAAAAATCCCTTTGCCAGGATTTCTTCTCCTGGGAAGCTGAGAAGCCTCAGAGAAAAATGAAAGCAATATTATCTCATTTGCTTCTTGTGTGTTTGGCTGCTGTGCAATGTGGTTTGGACGTTGTTTATCCAGCAGGTGGTTCTTTGATTGGTTTCATGTGAATTGTCTTAACTTAATGACCAATCATGGTCAGGCACTGTCAGGACTCTGGAACCAGTCAGGAATTTTCCATTATTATCTTTTTAGCCTTCTGTCTGCATCCTTTCTGTATTCTTTAGCATAGTTTTAGTGCATTAAACCCCCAGGGCTTTCCCCATAACCACGGGCTCTGCAAATCATTCTTTATTCTGTATTTGCAGTGAGATGGTCCCTGCTTGTGCGATTTCCTCCTGTTGTGTGCAGCTGGTGTGGCACAGCCAGGCTGAAAAAAGCTGTAAAGGTGCAGCCCAGGTGCTGAATTGGGGGTGATGGAGAGTTCAGTGCTTTCCACGGAGCCTGGAGCAGAAATCACCTGGGCACGGGATGAGAGGCATTGAGCAGCCCCGCCAGGGCTGCGTTTGCAGCTGGGGAGAGAAATCTGAATTTCTGTCAGATCCCAGAGGGTTCCCATTTCAGCAGCTCCCAGTGCTGAGCAGAGAAGTGCTCTGGAAGCCCTTCCTTGGGCTGGTTTTCCCAGCTCAGGAGCTCCAGGGGTACCTGAATGTCCCTGTCTGGAGTCACTGCAGGATGTGCAGCCCCTGGGTGACCCTGGGCAGAGCTGGAGCCCTCAGCAGTCCCAGCTCTGCTTCCAGCCGGCTCCTGGCTGGGTTCTTGGGGTTTTGGGTATTTGGAATTTATCAGGACAGCTGCTGAGCTGCAGAGAGGAGAGCAGCAAAGTGCAGGGGCCTTGCACTGGGGTTATCCCAGCTCCCATTATTGCTTCTCCTGGAGAGAAGGGCCGTGGCAGGGGGGGTGTTGGCCACAGGAACGTGCTCAGAAAATCCTGATATTGCTGTGCTTTCCCCCTGAGGGCAGGCAGAGCTCCCCCACTCCAGACTCACTGCCTGACCCCCTCAGCCCTTTAGGGAGTGTTGCCATTGGCACGCACAGCCAGGTTTTCATTGCCGAAGCAGTGCTTGTTTCTCATAACCCCAGGTGTGCTTGGCAGCTGGAATAATGCCTCTGTGGTCTGGAGGTAAAATTAGCTGCTCTGGGAGAGAGATTTTCAGCTTTTCGTGCACTACATGAAAGCACAGAGGGTGTTTTCCAAAGAAAACCTATTTTGGCGTCCTCAAATTCAACTTGACCCGGGCTTGTTAGGCCACAGATCTGCTGTGGAATTAAGCTATAGCTGGAGGAGAGCCAGAATCCAATTACATTTTCTGCCTAATGGGTCATAATTTATGCAATGGAGAAGGAGGCATGGATGGTGCTGGGGGAAAAGGGCACTGGGCCTGCGTGGGTGTGCACTGGGAGGGGCTGCTGGTAAATCGGAATGGACAGGGCAGAGGTGCTGTCCTTTGGTTTAAAAAGCTTTAAAATCTTTCTCTGGTGCTTCACAAACCTTGTTGTGGTGTTGAAAACCTTGTTATGGTGTTTAAAACTTTGCTGTCATGTTTAAAACCCTTCTCTCACGTTTAAAACCTCTGGTGTTTAAAACCAGCAGTTCAGATCACAAAACAGGTGTCATCCTGGACTGTGAATTGAATGAGGGATCCATGGGGATTGTAAGGCTGGCAAAGGTGTTTTGCTGGGGCCCACAGCCCGTGTCTGACTGTGCTCATTCCCTTCCCAGCCTCTCTCCAAGTGGACATCGTTCCAAGCCAGGGGGAGATCAGCGTTGGAGAGTCCAAGTTCTTCTTATGTCAAGGTGGGTGCTGGCCGAAGGCCCCTGGGTTTATTTATTCAGTTTGAAATGAGACAGACCCTGCTGGGATGGAATTGCTGCTGTGGGGTCACTCAGACCCTCTGCAGTGGGGTTTGGGGCAGACCCTGGGGTTTTGGCAGCCCCTCAGCACTGGGGTTTGGGGCAGACCCTGGGGTTTGGGTCAGACTCTCAGCACTGGGGTTTGGGGCAGACCCTGGGGTTTTGGCAGCCCCTCAGCACTGGGGTTTGGGGCCATGCAGTCCTGGGCTGTCTCACTGAGCTGTGGGGTCAGTCAGCCCCTCAGCAGTGGGGTTTGGGGATGCTGCAGTCCAGACCTGCAGTCTCACCCTGCTCTCTCTCTCTGTCCCCTGCAGTGGCCGGGGAGGCCAGGTCCAAGGACATCTCGTGGTTCTCCCCGAACGGGGAGCGGCTGAGCCCGGGCCAGCAGCGCATCTCGGTGGTGCGCAACGATGACTTCTCCTCCACGCTCACCATCTACAACGCCAACATCGACGACGCCGGCATCTACAAGTGTGTGGTCAGCAGCCCCGAGGAGGGCGACTCCGAGGCCACTGTCAACGTCAAGATTTTCCGTAAGGAACCCCCACATGGCCCTTTTCTTGCCCCCCTGGCTCTTGTCATGCTCCCCCTGGCTCTTTCCTTTCTCCCCTGGCTCTTTCCTTACCCCTCTGGATCTTCCCTTGCCTTCCCAGCTCTTTTCTTGCCCCTTCACTCTTGTCTTGTCCCCCCCAGCTCCTTTCTTGCCCCCCCTGGCTGTTCCCTTGTGCCCCTGTGGTGTTTTCTGAGACCCCCGACATTGGAAGGAATGAGGGAGTTGAGAATCTGACTGACTCCATGTTCTTAGAAGGCTGATTTATTATTTTATGATATTATATTATATAAAAGAATGCTCTACTGAAACTGCACTAAAGAATAGAGAAAGGATACAGACAGAAGGCTCAAAGATAATAATGAAAACTCGTGACTCTCTCTAGAGCCCCAACACAGCTTGACCATGATTGGCCAATAAGTAAAAACAATTCACATGTTGGATAAACAATCTCCAACCACATTCCAAAGCAGCAAAACTCAGGAGAAGCCAATCAGATAATTATTGTTTTCCTTTCTCTCTGAGGCTTCTCAGCTTCCCAGGAGTTAATCCTGGGCAAGGGGATTTTTCAGAAAATGTGACAGTGACACCCCCCTGGCTCTTTCCTCTTCCCCCTGTGTAGAATTTGCAGCAGCCCTGACGAGGGGAGAGATGAGTGAATCTGACTCCATGTTCTTAGAAGGCTGATTTATTGTGATATGATATGAAATTATATACTAAAACTATACTAAACTATAGAGGAAGGATATATCAGGAGGTTAGAAAAGAATGAATAATAAAAACCTGTGACAGACTCAGAGAGTCTGACACAGCTGGCTGTGGTTGGTCATTAAAATAAAACAATTCACATGCTGAGTAAACAATTCTCCAAATCACATTCTGAAGTACCAAAACAGGGAGAAGCTGAAGCTTCCCAGCTTCTTAGGAGAAGAAATCCTGGTGAAGGGATTTTTATAAAATATCACAGTAAGAGGCATCCTGTGGGCAGTGATTCACTCCCACCTCGATCCTCCCCTGGGAACAAGGAGATCTCTGGGGTTTGGGGGTTTCTCTGCTCCAGCTGTGCTGAGGAAGCTGCAGTGACCCTCTCCATTCCCATTTTCCAGAAAAGCTGATGTTCAAGAACGCTCCCACCCCCCAGGAGTTCAAGGAAGGGGACGACGCTGTGATCGTGTGCGACGTGGTCAGCTCGCTGCCCCCCACCATCATCTGGAAGCACAAAGGCAGGGATGTCATCCTCAAAAAGGATGGTAAGGGCTTGCTTCTTGTCCATCTCCCTCCCACACACAGTGCTGGTGGTCACAAGGGATGGGGAAGCAGCTGTGCCCGACCCAAGGCCATGGGATGTGGATTTAGTCACCCCAGGTGCTGTGGTTTGCCTGTGGCAGGGCAATCACGTTCCCACTGAAGTGGCCACCAGGCTTTGGCACCAGAATCAGCCAAGGAATGCTGGAAATAAAATACAGATGAAAGAAATGCCATCAGACAGAAAAGCTGGGTGTTGTGACACCCTCCACCTTCCTGAGGAAAGGGGCTGGAAGCTCCTTGCAAGAACATTTCCCTTTCTTCCCAAGTGCTCCAGCCAGCTGTGTCCAGAGGGGCTGGCACAGGCCCTGACTCCAGCTGAGCAGGTTTCCCACACCTGGCACACAGGTGGTGAGGCTGGAGCCCTGGGCAGGGGCATGAGTCCCCAACTGCTCCCTGGCTGGTGTGATGCAGTGTGAATGTGTCTGTGGCACCTCGTGGTGGGGCTGAGGTCACCTTCTGCTGCGGCTTAGGCTGGGAGCGCAGAGCCCACGCAGGGAGGAGAATCTGAGGCTGAAAATCCTGTTGGTTGAGATAAAAACAGTTTAACAAAGCAAAGCAGACCAAACCAAGGAATTCCTTCAGTGCACCCCATCGTTCAGCCAGGTCTGCTGTGTCCCCCTGGATCTGTTCACCTCCCTGAGCACAGCCCCAGGGCAGGGGCAGAGGCAGAGGCAGATCCAGCAGCAGATCCAGTTCTGGTGGGGAGGGAGAGGAGAGGCTGAGTGAGCTTCCCTTGCCTTTCTTTGTGCTTTGCAGTGCGCTTCATCGTTCTGTCCAACAACTACCTGCAGATCCGGGGCATCAAGAAGACAGATGAGGGCACCTACAGGTGTGAGGGGAGGATCCTGGCCCGTGGGGAGATCAACTTCAAGGACATCCAGGTCATCGTCAACGGTGAGGGGCTGGCAGCAGCACCTCACCCCAGGCTGCTGCAGGAGCTGCTGCCTCACACTCACACCATCCTCTTCCTCTGCTGTGTCCAGTAAAATGTCCATGGAACACAGGGAATATTTGCCAGGTGTTTACAGGAAAATAACCCCTCGAGGAGCCTGAGGGTTCGAGTGAGGAGCTGAGCTTGGTGGCACTCACGAGTGGTTCTGGCCACCACAATGATTTCTTTTTTGTCTCCCCACCCACTTCCCTTTCTCCCCTGTGCCGATGACTTTGGCCATGCCTCAAACTCGCTGATCAAACCCTGCAGGAGGTGATGCTGACAGGGTTTGGGTGAGTGGTGCCAGAGGTGCACAGGGGTTCTCTGTGGTTCATGACTTTGGCCATGCCTCAAACCTGCTGTTCAAACCCTGCAGGTGATGGTGCTGACAGGGTTTGGGTGAGAGGTGCACAGGAGCTCTCTGTGCTGGTGACTTTGGCCATGTCTCAGACTCTCTGGTTATGACTGATCCACCCCTGCAGGTGATGGTGCTGACAGGGTTTGGGTGAGAGGTGCACAGGAGCTCTCTGTGCTGGTGACTTTGGCCATGTCTCAGGCTCTCTGGTCAAACCCTGCAGGTGGTGATGCTGACAGGGTTTGGGTGAGAGGTGCCCAGGAGCTCTCTGTGGCTCACACCTTTGTCCTGCCCAGCTCACCCTGGCTCTGCTCTCTTGCAGTGCCTCCCTCTGTGCGTGCCAGGCAGAGCACCATGAACGCCACTGCCAACCTCAGCCAGTCTGTCACCCTGGCCTGCGATGCTGACGGCTTCCCCGAGCCCACCGTGTCCTGGACAAAGTAAGATGCTGTGTGCAGGGTCCTGCTGGGCCAGGGCTGCTTCCCCTGCAAAGGAAAGGGAATGTTCTGGCTGGGATGAGCTGGTTTTGCTCACAGCAATGGCCTTGTGATGGGGCTGAGGTCACCTTGTTGTATTTTCTGGGTCAAAGGAAGGAATGTCTGAGGCTGTGTTCTCAGAAGGCTAAATTATTATATTATATTATATCATATCATATTATATTATATTATGCTATACTAAAGAATAGAGAAAGGATACAGACAGAAGGCTACAAAGATAATAATGAAAAACTCAGGACTCCTTCCAGAGTCCTGACACAGCTTGGCTGTGATTGGTCATTAAGTTAAAACAATTCACATGAAACCAATCAAACATGCACCTGTTGGATAAACAATCTCCAACCACATTCCAAAGCAGCAAAACACAGGAGAAGCCAATCAGATAATTATTGTTTTCATTTTCTTCTGAGGCTTCTCAGCTTCCCAGGAGCAAAATCCTGGGCAAGGGGATTTTCCAGAAAATGTGACAGTGACACCACCTTCTGCTGTGGGTCAGGCTGGGAGCACAGAGCCCACCCAGGGAGGAGAATCTGAGGGTGAAAGTGCTGTTGGTTGAGATAAAAACAGTTTAATAAAGCAAAGCAAACCAAGGGATTCCTTCAGTTCTCCCCATTGCTCAGCTGTGTCCCCTCCCAGCTCCCTGCACTGCTTTGCCAGGCAGTGATTCCCACTCCAGGGACTCTGTCCTTGGAATTCTGCAGCCTTTGGTGAAGGTTAGGAGCACAGAGGGACCTGGAAAGGCTGATGGCAGCTTGGAGTGTTGCCTTGGTAGGCAAGAAACCACCTTTGGGGGGGTTACAGCTCTGTGCTGTGCCAGGAGGTGAGAGCTGGGGCAGGAAGGGGTGGGAATGGGTCTCCAGCTGAGCTCTGGAGCCCACGGGGAGAGGAGAAGGGGCTGGTCCCTCTGAGCTGCAGGGCAACGACTGCATGGCCAGGCCTGAACCAGGCTGGGCTGGCTGCTGCCACCACAGCCCCCTGTGCTCTGTGCCCCCAGGGATGGAGAGCCCGTGGAGGAGGAGGAGGAGGAGGAGGAGGACGACAAATACAGCTTCAACTCGGACGGCTCCGAGCTGGTGATCCACAGGGTGGACAAGAGCGACGAGGCCGAGTACATCTGCATTGCTGAGAACAAGGCTGGAGAGGCTGACGCCACCATCCACCTCAAAGTCTTTGGTAACAGCCCCTGGCAGCCCAGCTGGGTGCTGGGCACATGGGGGGAGCTGGGGGAGCTCTTGGTCCCGGTTAATTCATGTAATTCATGCCTGCTGCTGTGCCCCTGTGCCGTGCCGGGTGTGTTGGAGCTCCTGTCCGGAGCCATCCATCCTGTCCATCCCAGCTCCTGTCTGCTCCAGCACAGCCAGGGCTGCTGGGTCACACCCACAGCCTGCTGGAAGTGCCCTCCAGGATATTTCCTGGAGTCCTGATCCACCAAAGCTGCTGTTAAAAGGGGTTTAGCACTTGAGTGGGGCTTGCTGCAGCCTGGACGGGGAGGTGAGCTCCACCCCAGCACTGTGGGAGTGACCTCAGGCTTGCAGGGGTGAATCAGGAGCTTCCCTCCCTCCCAGGGGTATGGAGGTGCTGGGGAATGCGGGATTCTCCCTCCCTCCCAGGGGTATGGAGGTGCTGGGGAATGCGGGATTCTCCCTCCCTCCCAGGGGTCTGGAAGTGTTGGGGAATGTGGAATTCTCCCTCCCTCCCAGGGGTCTGGAATTGTTGGGGAATGTGGAATTCTCCCTCCCTCCCAAGGTCTGGAAGTGTTGGGGAATGTGGAATTCTCCCTCCCTCCCAGGGGTCTGGAGGTGCTGGGGGATGTGGAATTCTCCCTGCCTCCCAGGGGTCTGGAGGTGCTAGGGAATGTGGAATTCTCCCTGCCCTGTGTGCAGCCACCTGCCCAAGCTGCTTGGCAAAGGGCCGATTTGGGCAGGGGGGTGGAAGGGGGAGCTGGTAATCCCAGGGGAGAGCATTTGTGCCCTCTGAACTGGCTCCTCCTTGGAGCCTCAGCTGTGGGAATGAGCACGAGAGGTTCTCCAGGTCCTTCCCTTGTGCAGGAGGTGCCCTGCTGAAAGCCCCTGTGCCCCTTCCCCAGCGGGCAGGAGATGGTCCCAGATGGTCCCAGCTCTCCCCAGCGCTGCTCACCCTGAGCCCCCCCGAGCCAAGGCTCCTTTTCCTCCTCCTCCTCCCCAGCCAAACCCAAGATCACCTACGTGGAGAACAAGACAGCCATGGAGCTGGAGGATCAGATCACGCTGACCTGCGAGGCCTCGGGGGACCCCATCCCCTCCATCACCTGGAGGAGCTCCAGCAGGAACATCAGCAGCGAGGAGAAGGTAAAGGTGTAAAGGTGCAGCCCTGCCAGGCCTGGGGGGCTCAGCACAGCCCCTGGCCCTGCATGGGGGCATGAGGGGGCTGTGCTGCTGCTGGGGGGGCACTGCCACACCTGGGGCACACCTGGGGCACACCTGGGGCACTGCCACTCCATGCAGTTATTGCACTGCAGCTCGGAGGGACCAGCCCCTTCTCCTCCCATTATGGAGGAGTTTTCCATAATTTAACCTGGGGCTCTGCCACACCTGGGGCACACCTGGGGCACTGCCACACCTGTGACAGTGACACAACTGGGGCACACCTGGGGCACAGCCACACCTGCAGCAGTGCCACACCCTGAGCAGTGTCACAGCTGGGGCACACCTGGGGCAGTGCCACACCTGGGGCAGTGCCACACCCTGAGCAGTGTCACAGGTGCACACCTGGGGCAGTGCCACACCCTGAGCAGTGTCACAGCTGGGGCACACCTGGGGCAGTGCCACACCCTGAGCAGTGTCACAGGTGCACACCTGGGGCAGTGCCACACCTGCAGCAGTGCCACACCCTGAGCAGTGTCACTGGTGCCACACCTGGGGCAGTGCCACACCTGTGACAGTGACACAACTGGTGCACACCTGGGGCACAGCCACACCTGGGGCAGTGCCACACCCTGAGCAGTGTCACAGCTGGGGCACACCTGGGGCAGTGCCACACCTGGGGCAGTGCCACACCCTGAGCAGTGTCACAGGTGCCACACCTGGAGCAGTGCCACACCCTGAGCAGTGTCACAGCTGGGGCACACCTGGGGCACAGCCACACCTGCAGCAGTGCCACACCCTGAGCAGTGTCACAGGTGCCACCCCTGGGGCAGTGCCACAGGTGCCCTCCTGTGAGAGCCACCTGGGCTCTGAGCACCTCCTGCAATTCCTGCTGTGTTCACTGGGGGGATTCAACTGGGGACACCCCAAACCCTGTTCAGAGCAGCTCCTCCAGCTGCAGGGAACATCTGGCAGGGGGGATGAGCCCCCAGAGCTGGGCAGGTGCAGGTGAGGGCTGCTCCCTCTCCAGGAGCCACAGTGAGCCTGTCCATCCCTGCTCCCTGCTGCCCTCTGACACTGCACATCCCCAGAGCACAAAAGCCTGCCTGCCTTTTGTGCTCACCCGTTCTGTTGATCCCATCAACACCATTTTGTTCTTAAAAGGCAAAAATAATTAGCAGTTTTTTTCCTTCTTGAAAGAGAGTGCTGGTGTTGTTATTGCTCCTTTAATTAGAGCAGGCTGGGTGTGCTGCTGCTGCACTGGAGATGTTTCATGAGTGATCAGGAGGCAGAATTTGGAGCCAGAGAAGGCCTAGACAGAAGCAGGAGTGAGGAGTTGTTGCTAATTAATAATCTCCTATTAACAGGATGATGTTTCAGGGCTCAGCTGCCTTGGCCATGCCAGGGGCTCTGGCTCAGTGTGACACTCTGAAAGTCTTGGAGCAACAGAGGTGTCCACTGTCCCTGCTCCCCACAGCTGCCCTGCAGCTCCTAAATGAGCTTTTTTAATTGCCCCCATGACGTCAGCCCCTCCCCTCGTTGTCCATGTGTAACTTTATTAATCAGGGTGCCAGAGTTCTGCAGCTTCAGTTCTTTCTCAGCATCTCTTGGATCCCAGGGCTGCTGTGAATCCCTGCAGTGTGCAGGGAATGTTTCCTGTGCCTGCAGAAGCTGCGGCCTGCCTGGGGCACCTGTTTGGGCAGGATTGGAGGTTATTTATTCATAGGTTTGTGTCTCTGTTAGCCCTGGGAGGTGCCAAGGGCTCCAGTGCTGCTGGCTCTGCAGTTTGGATCCCAGCCATGGACAGACTTGTGCAGGGAGGGGATGCAAAAGCTGAATAAGTGGTAGAGGAGCCGCCCCTCTGAGGCCAGTTAATCCATCACAGCCCAGTGCAAAACTGCTAACTCATTTTTGCTGGTTTTTGAGACTCTGCTTGCTGCTCTCAGGTGGGTGATCAATAGCAAGGGGAATGTTCATGCTCTGACACTTGAGATGGGGGAAAAGCCAAGGTTTGAGGTGCTGCCATGTGTTCATGGGCTGGTTCAAACCTTCAGGACAAACATTGTTTTATCATATCACGTGCACTTTCTAGGCTGGATTATTTTGTGTGTGTGTGTGTGCATTTTGTTTTGGTTTGTCTTGTACTTTTCTCATTCTCTCTCTTGTGCTCTGAGTTGAGGGAAACCTTTCAGATGTCCAGAAAACCTTGAGGTCAGAACAGCTCTATAAATACTCTACTACAAATTCTATTAGAATATTTAATTCTATTAAATATTCTGTTCCAGATGCATATATTCAGTTTATTCTCCACTTTCTTTCTCTGGGCCAGCACAGGGAAGTGGATGGTCTTTGATGCAGGACAAACAATGCTATTTTAGGAATTTTCAAACCCACTTTTGAACATTTCTGTTATCCAGGTACTTGGATGCTTCTCTCTTGCTTTGTGTTGTTTGCTCTTGTAATGATCCCTCAGTGAAGGTTTTAGAGGTGTAGAGATGCCTCACCTCCCAAAACATTCTGGAAAACCCACCCAAAGCCCCAAAGGAAGAGGCAGGTTTAGTTCAGCTGTGTCTCCTGGCAGATTTGGGGCTGTCCCAGCTTGGGAGAGCTCAGGCAGTGCGGGGACATGGCTGGGTTTGTCACCCAGCAGTGCAGCTCAGCCTATGGGGATGGGAGGGAAAAGCTCTGCAGGTCCCTGATCCTTTATCCAGGGCTGGATCTCCTGGGAGCTGCTCCCCCTGCTCTCCATTCCCTGCAGGGCAGAAAACATCTCTGAAAACAGTAAAGGACTGAGGAGCAGAGGAATCAGCTCTGAATTCCCCCTCCTGCATCCCAGACACACATCCTTGATCCTTTATCCAGAGCTGGCTCTCCTGAGAGCTTCTCTCCCTGCCCAAAATTCCTTGCAGGCCAGAAAACAAGGGAGCATCTTCTCAAGAAACGAGTGAGGAGCAGAGGGATCAGCTCCCTCCTGCATCCCAAACTCAGTTTAACCCCTGTGGTGTCACTGGGCCTTCCTGCAGGGCTCCCTGTGCTCCTGTCCCAGTGCCAGCCCAGCCCATTGTGTCCCCTGTGTCCCATCTGTGCTATCTCAGTGTCCCCTGGCAGCAGGGCTCTGTTTCTGATCCTCATTCCCTGAGCCTCCATCTCCATGCCTGTCACCCGTGTGTGCTGTGACCCCCCCACAATGTCACTGGGCCTCTCAGCCAGTGCTGCCACCCTGGGGATTTTTGACTCCTGAACAAATCATAGGGAGCTGAAATATAAATTACAGGGGGGGAATGGAGCACAGCAGCCTGGCTCTCTGTGAGCCACAGGGAGCGTGGTCCTTGCTGCTGGTGGCTCTCTCTGAGTGGGAAATATTTGCTTTGCAGTGAGCTTTGGGCATGTTCCACTGCTCTGGGGCTGGGTGCTGCCATCCCTGAGCACAGGGAGCTGGGCTGGGGCTGCTCCTCCTCCTGGCACAGCCTGCATGGAACCAGGCCTCCAAATGCATGATGAGCACTTTAATTAGCATTAATTAATCGGTGTGGGGTGGCAAACGGACCAGGGGCACAACACTGGGGCTGCCCTCAGCAGCTCAGTGGGCAGAGGCGCTTCCTGAGCACCAGGTGTGTAGGAAAGGTGAGATGTGACAAAGGAAACAGTCCCTGATGTAATAAATCAGCCTTGAGGTGCCAGCAGCCTTTTTTAGCTATTTAAAAACCAAAACAGAGGCTGTGAAATGGCGAATTCCAGCCTGAAACTGATGGGAGAGGGAAGCTGTGATCCCCCCACCCCACACAGAGGAGATGTTCAGCTTGGAGCCTGCATGTGCACCCAGCTCAATGTGCTGCAAACACTGGTACCTGAAAGCAACCTTTGACAAACTTTTATTGCTTTTTTTCTGTCGTTGTTGTTGTGTTCTATATCTGTTCTCTCCAGGCTTCGTGGACCCGGCCCGAGAAACAAGAGGTATCAGATTCTCAGAGCTTTAGCAAAACTTCTTTAGGTTCTTGGTTTTTGGTTTCTCTTCTAAGCATGACAGATTAACAAATCTCTAGTGCAGTAACCAACTAAACAAGCATTAATCTGACCCACTTGAATTACCAGTACATACAAGAAGCAGCTTCTAGAGGTAGAAATTGCTTGGCATGTAGTGATGCAATTTTTGGATGAGCAAAGTGGCTGTGTTGGGAGTGAGGAACTCTGCTCATCACCTAAAAATGAAAGGAAAGGCAATTAAAATGAAAAGAAAATGTAAAAATGTTCTTTTCACCATTTTTTTTTTTTCTGTGCTGCCAGTGTGAATCATCCTCTCGTTCAGAGAGGCAAGAATTAGCACTACCCTGCATTTTGGGAAAGTCATTTTTCCCCAGGAAAGCCTCCTCTGCTCCAGCCAACTCACCTATTTGCTCATGGCACTCCTTCAGTTTGACCTTCTGTGTGAAGGAAACTGCATCATGCTCCACTTCCAAACCAATGCAGAGAAACCTTGCACGAGGGGCATTTCTGCAGAAAATGCTCCAAATTGCTCAATTATTTCCATTTGTCTTTGATTTTTAAGGGTCAGCGAGGGGGAGGTGGGATAATGCAGGGACTGGGGTTGGTGCAAATTTGGTTTGATTTTATTTGACATTCAGTGCTGTGCTATAATAACAATAACAATAACAATAATAATAATAATAATGCAGCTGATTTGTAGCCCTCTTGCTTCAAAATGGACCAGAAGGAAAGTTCCCAAGCAAATAACAGGGGTCAGGTGGAGAACAAAATGAGCTGTCAGAACTGGGTGACTTGGATTTGTATTTTTAGGATCAACTTAGTGGAGGCTCTGATTTTTTAAATCGTTTTGAAGCCATCCCAAATCCCAGAGAGCGAGCAAAGGGAAGCTGTAACTTGAGCACCACCCAGCTGTGTTTCATGGGGAGATCCTGCCCATTCTCCCTTCAGGATAATCTGCTGGGCTGTGGCAGGAGGAGGCATCGGATTCTCAGAGCAGTTTGCGCTGAAGAATTCGGAATTTGAGTCGCTGCATCTCCCCAGGCCTCAGAGGAATTCCCGTCCCAGCTGTCCCCTCCCTGCCCCACTGTTTTCTCTGTGCTCTCTCTCTCTCCAGCTTTTGATTAATATGAGCACTAATACTATTAAGTTTGCTGTCTCTAAATTTCTTACTGCCTCTGTGTCTTAAAATACCCCAGCGGGGTGCAGGGCATCTCTCTAAAATTGCTTTTAAATTGCTTTAAAGTTGCCTGGGGGCTTTTAGCAGTGGATTCCAGCAGCAAAAGGAAGGTCAGGGAATGTTTGGCATTAAATATTTCACTTTTACTGAAGGAATTTCGGGTTAGGAGGTGGAGTCAGTCCTGGCAGCATCTCTGGGTACCCCCAGTGACACCCCAGACTGGTGACTGGGAATGGGTGCAGCATTAGGAGCATTCAGGGCTGCAGTTAAATGCAAATATCAAACACTGCTCTGCAAGCACAGAGCAAGGAGAGACCCCTCCTCTTCCTCAGTGCAATTCCTGCCTGGGTTGGGGTTTTCAGGGGTTTGTGGGGGTGTGGGAGTGAGGGGCAGGCAGGACTGTGCAGAATTTATCCCTTGTTTGGGAAAGCTGAAAGCTCCAGAAGGTGAAGGGCAGGGGATAAATGCAGTTTATTTGTCTCTGCTCTCCCCCTCTGGCCCTGAGCTCTGATCACAGTGGCTGTGCCCCAGGGCATGGCCAGAATTTGGGGGAAATGCCTGCAATAAGATAAATTGCAATAATTGGCAATAGAGAGAACATCCTGCTCTGTTCTGAGGAGTGATCCACCGAGCTGCTCTCCCCAGCACTAGGAGTTTGTTATTTGGATCCTTGCAGTTGGGGGATTTGAGTAAAAGGGTTGCAGATGTCAGCATCTGGCTCCCAAATTCCTGCCTGTCCTGTCTGCTGCAGCAGGGAGAGAGAAAACCTCAGTGTGCTTTCTTGGCTAGGCCTTGTTCTCTTCCTTAGAGTGTTCTTCCTGATCTCTCTTTTTCTTCCCTTTTGCCTTCCTGCATTAAAAACCCCAAGCTTTATTTTCAGAATGAGTGGCATTGCTCATGGAATCCTCCCTGACCACGATTCCCTGGCTCTCCTTTGGGGTGGGAGAAAGGCAGGAGCCATTTGGGTGTAAAAGTGCCTTTTCTAGAATCACCTCTGGTGATCCCACACCGGTGTTTTGTCCTTTCCACTCTTCTGGGTGAGGTCCCAGAGACAAATATTGAGAATATTCCCAGGTCTGGAGTGCTGGTGCTGCTGGAATGAGCTGGGCTTGGGAGGGAAATCCAGACTCAGACAGAAGGAGAGCAGGGCAGTGAGATAAAAGCAGGTTTTAGTGGTGTGGCAGCACAGCAGCTTCATGCCAGGCTCTGAAATGATGCCCACAGCACCACATGTCCATGGAATAACTGCTCCAGGGCAGGGATGGAGTCTGTGGCTCGTGGCACTGGCCAGGGATTGCAGCAGGGAATTGCAGGGGAGAGGAGAGAAATACACCCAGTTGTTTGTGTGTTATCAAAAGATGCTATTTTCATGCATTTGAAATTGGCCTGGTGCCCATGAGCTGGTGCTGGAGCTAACTGAGGTGACAAAGGAGATTTATTTGTAGAAGCTTTGCCTGTCTCAGCACAGAGAGAGGCTCAGGCCCAGAGATCTGAGACACCAGAGATGCTTTTTGTGCACTTGGCTGTTGGAAATCCTCAGGGTTTTACTCATTTATCAGCACTTGTCCTGCACCTTGCAAGGAAACAGATGCTCCTGGAGGGTGGCAGGATGCAGCAGCAGGCACAGCCCTGACAGTGCCAGATTTACTCCCTGGTGTTTGTGCTGCAAAATCAGAAATTACAGGAGGGAGTTGGTGCTTCCAGGCTGAGGCAGGAGCAGCAGGAGGGAGAGGGGAGTCCCTGGCTTTGTGTTTTCATGGATTTGGTGACAAACTGGAGAGGGAAGCCAGCCTGGGGTGGCTGGGTGGGTGCAGTCCCTTGGCAGTCCCCGGGGATTTTGCATTCCTTGTTTCTCTCTGTCAGTGGCATCCCCACACTCTCTTGGTGTGGGAAATGGTTCTGGAATTTTCTTGGGGCAAGGCTGACTCTAGAGGCTTTCTTGCCCTCTTCCCTGCCCTTTCCTCTCTTGCTGTGCCACGTTCAGGTGGAAGTTCTGAGCTTCCTTTTTGCCTGATTCAGCTCTGAGCTCTGGATCTGATCTTCCTTCCCCATTTCAGGGGCACTGAGATAAAACCAGTATTGTTGGGAGGACAGGAAGGGCTGGGTTCTCTGTCTCTGTCTGGGAGCTTTTGGGGAGGTTTCCTTTCTTTTCTTTTCTTTTTTTTTTTTTCCTCTTTGCTCGCTGGCAAAACTTTTTAACCAGAGCTGGATCTCTGCATTTCCCACCCTGGGGAGAAGCTTTGTTCTCAGTTTGTGTGGTGTTCTCAGCCGTGTGGGAGCTGAGACTTTGCTCCTTCTTCTGATGTTCCCCCTTCCCCTGAGTGCTCTGAGCCACTGCACACGCAGTGACAGGGGCTGCCCCTGCTGCTCTCACCTGGCCTCAGGTGAGGGATCTGCAGTGCTGGGGGCTGGCTCAGCCAGGGGGTGTCACATCCTGGGGCAGGGTTTGTGCCATCCTAGGGCATGGTGTGTGCCATCCCGGGGGTGCCCTGGGGCTGGGAATATGCCATTGTGGGGCAGGCTGTGTGCCCAGCTGGGGCAGTCAGTGTGCCCTGCCCTGACGGGCTGTGTGCCCTCCTGGGGCGGGCAGGGGCAGGGGCAGGCTGTGTGCCATCCCAGGGCAGTTTGTGTGCCCTGCCCTGACAGGCTGTGTGCCCTTCTGGGGCTGTCCTGGGGCTGCCAGGGCAGGCTGTGTGTCCCAGGGCTGCCCCTGACGGGCTGTGCTGCTGTCACAGACGCTGGGGCTGCCAGGGGCAGGGGCAGGCTGGGTGCCATCCCAGGGCAGGCTGGGTGCCATCCCAGGGCAGGCTGGGTGCCCTGCTGGGGTGTCCCTGGGTGCCCAGGGCTGCCCCTGAGGGGCTGTGCTGTGTGCCCTGTGCTGTGTGCCCTGCCCTGAGGGGCTGTGCTGTGTGCCCTGAGGGGCTGTGCTGTGTGCCCTGAGGGGCTGTGCTGTGTGCCCTGCCCTGAGGGGCTGTGCTGTGTGCCCTGATGGGCTGTGCTGTGTGCCCTGAGGGGCTGTGCTGTGTGCCCTGTGCTGTCTGCCCTTATGGGCTGTGCTGTGTGCCCTGTGCTGTGTGCCCTGCCCTGAGGGGCTGTGCTCTGTGCCCTGTGCCCTGATGGGCTGTGCTTTGTGCCCTGTGCTGTGTGCTCTGTGCCCTGAGGGGCTGTGCTCTGTGCTGTGTGCCCTGATGGGCTGTGCTGTGTGCCCTGTGCTCTGCCCCCTGCCCTGACGGGCTGTGCTGTGTGCTCTGTGCCCTGATGGGCTGTGCTGTGTGCCCTGTGCTGTGTGCCCTGACGGGCTGTGCTGTGTGCCCTGTGCTCTGTGCCCTGTGCTGTGTGCCCTGCCCTGATGGGCTGTGCTGTGTGCTCTGTGCCCTGACGGGCTGTGCTGTGTGCCCTGTGCTGTGTGCCCTGTGCTCTGTGCCCTGCCCTGATGGGCTGTGCTGTGTGCCCTGATGGGCTGTGCTATGTGCCCTGTGCTCTGTGCCCTGCCCTGACGGGCTGTGCTGTGTGCCCTGTGCTGTGTGCTCTGTGCCCTGATGGGCTGTGCTGTGTGCCCTGTGCTGTGTGCTCTGTGCCCTGAGGGGCTGTGCTGTGTGCCCTGTGCTGTGTGCCCTGTGCCGTGTGCTGTGTGCCCTGTGCTGTGTGCCCTGTGCTGTGTGCTCTGTGCTCTGTGCCCTGCCCCTGCCCTGAGGGGCTGTCCTGTGTGCTGTGTGCCCTGTGCCCTGCCCCCCGCCCTGACGGGCTGTGCTGTCGCAGACGCTGGACGGGCGGATCGTGGTGCGCAGCCACGCTCGCGTCTCCTCGCTGACGCTCAAGGACATCCAGTACACGGACGCGGGCGAGTACATCTGCACTGCCAGCAACACCATCGGCCAGGACTCGCAGGCCATGTACCTGGAGGTGCAGTGTAAGTGCCCTGGGGGGGCTGATTCCTTCCCTGTTCCCTCCCTGTGTTCCCTGTTCCCTCCCCTGGGTGCTGCTGAGGGTGAGGGTGCAGAGGGTGAGAAGTGTTTTCATTTAAACCAAAAACCAATTTATATTATATAAGGAAAAAAAAGGTCAGGTAGATAGTCCATTCATCACCATTACAAAGGGCTGTAGCACAGTGATGAAAGGAAAGAGAAATTAATTACAAGTCAGAGGCTGCAATAACTCTCTCTGTAGTTGAGAAGCAGCTCAGGCTGGTGAAAGCCTCCATCTGAGAGGTTTCAGGATGTTCTCTGTGCCTGGGTCTTCTTTGCAGCTCACCACAGATCTGCTGCAGTCCCATTTGTTGGGAGTCAAATTCTCCTCTGGAGCACCTTCCCAGCCCCATGCTGCTGTGTGCTCCTGCCCTTCTCTTGGTGCCCTTCAGCAGGAGATGTTCCCCATGCCCTGCAGGAGAGGACAGCTCCCCTTTCCCACATTAGATTCCCTTTCCCGCATTGAGGTGGACTCCAGCCAAGGGATCCTTACAGGGAGGCTTTTTTTGGGAGCTCGGCTGGCTCCAATTTTCTTCCTCAATGTGTCTTTCAGATGCCCCCAAGCTGCAGGGCCCTGTGGCCGTGTACACCTGGGAAGGAAACCAGGTGAACATCACCTGTGAGGTGTTTGCCTACCCCAGCGCTGTCATCTCCTGGTTCCGGGATGGGCAGCTGCTCCCCAGCTCCAACTACAGCAACATCAAGATCTACAACACCCCCTCAGCAAGTTACCTGGAGGTGAGGAAAAGCCAGGAGTGCCATCAGAAAAGTGATGATGAAGGAGTTCAGTCTGGTCTCCTTGGTAGAAGTGAAGTTGGGGTGGTGTTTCTGGCTTATAAATTCTGAGAAAATCAGGTTGTGGAAGGTAAAGAGGAGCAGGAAATGGAGGAAAAAGAAAATCAGGTAGCAGAAGAGACAGCCCCTGCCTGCCTCTGCTTTGTGCCCACTGCCCTGGGAGCACAAACACCTGGATTTTATTGTAGCTTCTCCCCAGCTAAACTCAGGTGCCTTGGCAGAGTGGAAAGGGTTTTGTGATCCCAGCTGAGCCCTCCTCGCCCCCACAGGTGACCCCAGACTCAGAGAATGACTTCGGGAACTACAACTGCACGGCCGTGAACCGCATCGGGCAGGAGTCCTCCGAGTTCATCCTGGTGCAGGCAGGTGAGCAGGGAGGGCACCCAGGGTGGGTGACACGGGGGCCCTGCTCTGCTGGCTCCTGACAGCAGCTCCTGCCTTCAGAGAGGCTGTTCACACATTCCCTGCTGCCTTGGAGCTGCTCAGCATCTCTGGCCCCTCGTTTCCCCAGGGGTTTGTTCTTGCCTGTGCTCCCAGGGTGCTTGGGCAGAGCTGTGATCTCGGATTTGGGCACCCCAGCTCAGCAAAACCCCTGAGAGCAGCTGAGCTGCAGGATCTCAGAGCTGGGCCAGCCTGGGAGGGCTCCAGGGCACATCTGGGGATTATTAAGCTCAATTACTAAGCTTAAAACTTCCTAATATTTCACTAGAGAAACTTTTCTGCAGCTTAGGGAGTCATTCTAGCCAAGCATTAATACACAAACCGTTGTTCTATTTGTCTTTTCTGCTTCTTACATAATTTCTCTGCTGACCAATCTCATGGCTACTGCTCAGCTCCAGTCATAGCTCTGCTGTCTCTGAGGCCTTTTGCAGCTTTCCCAAAACCCTGTGATTTTATAGATTCCCACCATGGAGCTCTGCAGTGCCCTGTGGAGGGGACAGAGGGCACAGAGTGACACCCAGGAGTGGAAAGGACACTGGGGACAGAGTGAAATCAGAGCCCTGTGGAGGGGACACTGGGGACAGAGGGACATGCAGAACTCAGAGCCCTGTGGAGGGGACACTGGGGACGGAGTGGCATCCAGGATAATTTTGCTGCACTGCCCTGGTTGTTCCCTTTTGGAGAAAGGACTGGGAGTCTCCACCCTCTTAGAGAGGAGACAAAATTAACATCTGTGCACTAATTAACATCTTTAAATCTGCCTAACCCCCCTGAGAGGCTCAGCCCCAGCCCTGTCCTGTGCTGTGTGAGCCCAGGGGCTGCGGGGTGTGCCCAGCTCGTGTCTCACCGCTGCTGTCCCTTGTCCCCAGACACGCCCTCGTCGCCCTCCATCGGCAGGGTGGAGCCCTACTCCAGCAGCGCCCAGGTGGAGTTTGAGGAGCCCGAGGCCACGGGCGGGGTGCCCATCCTCAGGTACAAGGCGGAGTGGAGGGCCCTGGGCGAGGGGGACTGGCACTCCAGGCTCTACGATGCCAAGGAAGGTAGGAGTCACAATAAAAACTGGTTCCTTCCCCACCAGCGCTGAAAAACATGGACTTTGCTGTCCAGGGAGGGTGGAGGGTTCAGGCTGGAGGCTCCAGACAAGTTTTTAAACATTTTTACATTTTGAGCATTTGCTGTGAGGGACATGTGGAATTTTCAACTGGAAATGAGGGTTGGGCTTTGCTGAGAGGTCAAGAACCCTGTGTTGGAATTACAGTTTTCACTTGCTGCTTCCCACAGGAGGCTTTTGGACCCTCATCTGTCACCCCTTGGTCCCCCTTGGACAATAAACTCTGCTATTCCAGCAGCAAAGCCGTCCTGTTGAGGTGATCTATAGCAGTGCTTGTGGCACAAAATCCATTTTGGAGTCAAATGAAGCAAAATAATTTTGATTTGGGGAGGGTTGTAAGAGGGAGAGTTCTGTTCCAGAGCTTAATCCTCCACCACCAATCCCATGTGGAGCTGAAATTCTTATTTTATTCCCCACTGCAGTGCTGTGATCCCAGCTAGAGCCAGGTCTATTAATCCCTTTTCTCCCCGCATGGGGGACAAACAAACTTTGTTCATTTCTTTCTTTGAGCCCTGAGCTTTTCTGTGCTTTTTCTCCCCGCAGCCAGCGTGGAAGGGACAGTGACCATCACGGGGCTGAAGCCTGAGACCACCTATGCAGTGAGGCTGTCAGCAGTCAATGGCAAGGGCGTGGGGGAGCTCAGCCCGCCCGCCGAGTTCAAGACGCAGCCAGTTCGTAAGTACAGCCCAGCCCAGGCTCCCCTGCTGCTCCCTGCAGCCTCTCCGTGCATGGATCTCACCTCTTCTCTCTCACAGACCTCGCTGCACCCTCTGGTTTCTCTGTGGGTTTGGGCTGGGGTGGGTTTTGCTGGTAATTCAAAGGTTTCTTTGAAGGGAGGAGCTGTTCCGTGTGCGCTGGTTGGTGTTTGCGGTTCAGCCTTGGTGTGGTGCCAAGGAGAAGGGGCTGTCAAGGAGAATTTTAATGAGGAAAAGCAGCTGAGAAGGGTTTTGGTCACAGAGAGTGTGATGTCAGTGTCACAAGGTTTGTTTTCCACATTGAGGTGTTCAGCCCGGGACTGGCTGTGGACTGTGGAAGGTGAAGGAGGGAGGGCTGCTCTGTTCTGCACATGCTGCTCTGAGATGCCCCTGCAGCTCTGGAGGGGATTCCATGGATTCCTCAGGCTCTTCTCTGCTCTGCCCGGGCCATTTCCATGTTCTGCTGTGGCCCAGCACTGTCCTCCTGCTCCAGGGAAGAGTTAAACCCCAGGGAGCTCTTCAGGGTGGGAAGGAGAGCAGGAGGAGGGGATGGAAGGTGGAGTGGGCAGGGCAGGTGTGACCAGAGCAGGCAGGGAGAGGTGTTTGACCTGGTTCTGTCCCTTTGCTCCTGCACCCAGCCCTGACTGCTGTTCCCAGCCCTGAGCTGGAATTCTCTCTCCAGACCCCTGTGCTGAATTCTCTCTCAGACCCCTGTGCTGAATTCTCTCTCCAGACCCCTGTGCTGAATTCTCTCTGATCCCCTGTGCTGAATTCTCTCTCAGACCCCTGTGCTGAATTCTCTCTCCAGACCCCTGTGCTGGATTCTCTCTCCAGACCCCTGTGCTGAATTCTCTCTCAGACCCCTGTGCTGAATTCTCTCTCCAGACCCCTGTGCTGAATTCTCTCTCCAGACCCCTGTGCTGAATTCTCTCTCAGACCCCTGTGCTGAATTCTCTCTCAGACCCCTGTGCTAAATTCTCTCTCCAGACCCCTGTGCTGAATTCTCTCTCCAGACCCCTGTGCTGAATTCTCTCTCAGACCCCTGTGCTGAATTCTCTCTCAGACCCCTGTGCTGAATTCTCTCTCAGACCCCTGTGCTGAATTCTCTCCCCAGGCCCCTGTGCTGCACCCAGGGCTGTCTCTGCCCACCCCGAGCATGTCTGGAGTCCCCTGAGCTGTGCCCAGATCCCTTCTGAGCAGGGCACACCTGGGATGCTGATTTTCCAGCTCCATATTCTCTGTCTCCTCACATCTTCTACATTTATTTTTTTTTTTTTGTTTGTGTGTGTCTATTTCTGTCTTTTTATTTCGTTTTTGGTCTGTGTCCCATCCATGGATAAACTGCAGGCATCCCTCACCCACGTAAGTGCTCTCTGCATTTCTTTCACTCTCTCTTTTTGTGTTTTTAGAGTGTTCCTCTAACACTTCCAGCTTTTAATTTAGCACCTTTTTCCTCTCAGGGGCTGTAGGACTGGAGTAACTGGTAGTGTTCATTTCCTAACCACACTGACTCTGGAGTAGCCACTCTGCTCTTGTTTAGAACAGAACTGGGGTTAACTCTTTGTCTGTGCTCTACAGCATGCAGTTGGAATATTTAATGTAGTGATTATCTAATCATAATAATAATAAAAATAATAATAGTTAGCTTGTTGACTCAGAGCGGAGTAGTGGAAGGCTCCATATTTATGAACCCATTAAAACCAGTTCAATTTTAATGATACTGAGATCATTCAGGGAAATCAATTCAGCCAAATTGCAGATCTGGTTTAGACCAGAGCCAACCAAAAACTTCAACATTTTGAATATCTCCACAATATTGAAAGCACAAAATGGAAGGAAAAAAATTCAATTTTTTTTCCTCTTCTCACTAATGATTTTACCATTGGGCAGTCTTCCAACACTTGTGTAGATTGTGTGATTAAATAAATAAACCTCATACTAAATTTTTTAAAATGGCATGTTCCCCACTTCCCATGCAAAATGAGTCAGGAATGTGATGGATTTGTGTAATTGTGAGTGAAAAGTGGGGATGGCTCCATAGCTTTGTGCCTTTCCAATCAAACCTGATCAATGGAGCTAAAAAACCTCTTTATCCCAGTGAGCATTATTCCATTTATCCATGCATCCCTGTGGGGAGCTGCTGCTACTCCCAAGATTACAAGGACAAGCTTGAAGAAGCTTCTTTGAGATTCCTGAAGTGAAAAACAGGAGAGGATTTTTTAATATTTTTATTAATTTTTTTTTTAAATTTTTATTTTTAACCCAGATTTTTAATCCTACTTGCGCCATTTCCTCTAAAAGATTGCATTGGACCAAAGCTTGGGTGTAGGGGAGCAGGAAGGGGAAGGATGGATGGACAGACGGACAGGCAGGAATTTTTGTCCCCTCAAGTGAGATTTGAAGGTCACAGAGATGTCTCAGGAACTTTACAGCTCAGATTAACCAAGGCCCCCATTTGTTTTCCTTGCCCTATTATTTAAAGTCTCTGTCTGAATGTAGAACCTGACACAATTTTTAATGCCTGCTGGGATAAGTCTGAAGTCATTTTGATTTATTTAATTTCCCTCAGTAAGAAAAAGAAGTTTCTGTCTGTCTTAGAGGGCCTCTCCATGAGGTAATTAGTGATAATTATGGATTGTAGTGGCGCAGATGAGAATTCTGGAGATTGGAAGAGTGTCTGAGTTGACCTGGGTTTGTATTTTCATTTTAACCATTTGCTGCTTTTCTTCATTTCCTTTTCCTTACAAATCTGCAGCCAAACAAAGGCTGGAGGAGGACAGGGTTGAACCCAAAAGTGTTCAAAGAGAGCAGACCGTGTGTGGGGCTGGTACCAAAATACCTTGGGGTGCAAACCAGCCCTGCAGTCACCCCAAACCAGCCCTGCAATCACCCCATATCCCACATCTCTCACCCCACATCTCCTGGGGCTGGTTCCAAAATACCTTTGGGTACAAACCAGCCCTGCAGTCACCCCAAACCAGCCCTGCAGTCACCCCAAACCAGCACTGCAAATCATCCCACATCCCACATCTCTCACCCCACATCTCCTGGGGCTGGTTCCAAAATACCTTTATGTACAAACCAGCCCTGCAGTCACCCCATATCCCACATTTCACACCCCACATCTCCTGGGGCTGGTACCAAAATACCTTTGGGTACAAACCAGCCCTGCAATCACCCCAAACCAGCCCTGCAATCACCCCATATTCCACATTTCACACCCCACATCTCCTGAGGCTGGTACCAAAATACCTTTATGTACAAACCAGCCCTGCAGTCACCCCAAACCAGCCCTGCAGTCACCCCAAACCAGCACTGCAGTCACCCCACATCTCCTCACCTCCTGGGCTGGTACCAAAATACCTTTGTGAACAAACCAGCCCTGCAGTCACCCCAAATCAGCCCTGCAGTCACCCCAAACCAGCACTGCAAATCATCCCACATCCCACATCTCCTGGGCTGGTACCAAAATACCTTTATGTACAAACCAGCACTGCAATCACCCCAAACCAGCACTGCAATCACCCCACATCTCCTCATCTCCCGGGTTTGGTGCCAAAATACTTTCATGTGCAAACAGCACTGCAATCACCCCGTGTCCCACATCTCCTCATTCCCTGGGGCTGCCAGGACCCCTCTCCCTGCAGCAGGGCTTGGCAGGATTTCTGCAGCTCCCTGGGTGACACAGCCCTGCCTCCCAGGCCAGGTGTCCCCCTCAGTCCCCTCCTCCTGACCCCTGCCCTGGTTCCCAGCCTGTGCATCCTTGTGTTTCCATAGCAACCCCAGCTCCGGCTGCTGCATCCCTGAGCCCCGTGGCCCTGAGTGAGTACCTGGGGCTGCTGGCCCTGCTCTGGGGGCTGCTGGAGCCCTGGATCCCCCAGTCCCAGGGCTCTGGGGCACCCTGGGCTGGCTGCTGGCAGCAGTGTGCCGTGTGAGCATGTTCACAGCCCAGCATGCTGCCCCTCTTCCCCCTTCTCTGCCAAGCACGGGCTGAAAAATGGGAATAAAAGGCTCAGAAAAAGCACAGAGAGGGAGAGAAAGAGGAATAACCCCCCCCTAAATCATCCTTTCCAAAAGGAATGTTTTCCTTTCACCCTCCCCATTTTAGTGTTGCAGCTGCCTTTGCAAAAGGCAAGTGCATGAAATCATTTTCTTGCTGCCCTGCCTTGCTCTGTTTGCTTTGAATATAGGGAGATACAGTTGATATTAAAATGAGGGATATTGGGTGCTGGAAGAAGATGCAAATGAGGAGGTAAAATACCCTGCAGGAGAGATCCCAGGGCCCTGCTTGCCTTAAAAGAGGCCTCAGGCTTCCAGAAAGTTCCATGTCTGAGATGGGAACTGGATTCAGCCTGCCTCGGTTGGGTGGTCAAGGGAGAGGAAAAGCCCTCAGTGAGGATCTGAGTTCCCTGGTGCATGTGTGTGGTTTGAGTCACCGATGGTCTCTGCCAAGCTAAATGCTCTTTTTGTGCCTTGCAATAACCCAGAGTGTGTCTGTGGTCACTGAGGTGTTTACCTGACCTGGCTAGGAATGGTTTTCTGAATGGAAAACACCCCAGGCATGAAGTGTGGGATGATCTTGGGGTTGGGATGGAGGGAGAGGACAGTGTGGCCAGCCAAAGGAATTTATAATTAATTCTAATGAAGGCATTTATGACTGGCACGTTTCATGGTCTCGCAGGTGACTTTAAATGTCCTTTACCTGCCAGTGGCCACAGCAGTGTGTTCCTCATGCAGTAATTTTCATTTCCAAATGCCAAACCCCAGTCCCTGCTGCACTCAGGGGCTGAAGAGACCTTTTCATTCCTGTCAGCCTTGGAGGACGGGCTGGAGAGGCCGAAGGGCAGGCTCTGCTCCTCATCCTTCATCCCTCAGCAGGCAGAGACGCCCTCCTGGCTGCTCCTGTGTGGGCTGCACACAGCTTCCCTTGGAGGGAAAACCTGGGGTCATGTTTTACAGAACAGCTTGTTCTGAAAGAAAAAAGAATCTTCACCCAGAAAAGCTGCTAAGAGCTAATGAATGATAAACATTTCCCACAGCTTGGTTGGTGTGGGGGCTGCGTGTGGGGAGGAGGAGGAGGAGGGGGAAGTTTCCCTTTCTCCCTGCCCTGGGGCTCGGGCTGTGAGCAGGAGCAGGGCTGTTGTTTGTGTGCACGCTGCATTTGTGCCAGCACTGCCCACATGGCTCTGCTGGGCTGTGCTGCAGCCTGTGGAAATGAGGAATTCAGCAGCAGGGAAAGGGCAGCGGCACGGGGCAGATGCTCTGCATCATTTCATTGCTGCTGCTGCTGGGAGGGATCTGTGCCCTGCCCTGGCTCTCCAGGGCTCAGGGAGGGAGAGCAGCAGCGATTACGGACTGAGAGCTGCCCTGTGGCACCACGGAGGCAGGGACAGACACCCAGGGAGGCTGCAGGCTTCTCTCTGCTGCTGTCTGGGCTGGGGGATCAGGGGGATCAGTGGCAGTGGGAGATGTCTGGAGGCATGGAGGAGATTCAGGACTGTCTCTCCTTGGGTTTAACCCTCTGGAGGTTGCTCCAGGAAATAGTTCTGTGCCAGTTCTGACGTTTTTCTTGCAGCTCTCTCCACTCTGGGATCTGCTTTGCCTTGCAATGGTTCAGCTCACTTGAAAAAGGGGATTTTTTTTCAGGTTGGAGGGGGCCTGGAGCAACCTAGTGGAAAGTGCCTCTGCCTAGGACTGGATAATCCTTCCAACCCAAACCATTTTATTCTCTTTATGCTGCTAACTCTGCCCTTGATCTTTACCTAAAGCTCCTTTCCTGAGGATAGGCAGCCTCTCTTGCCTGGTGTGAAATCTCAGGTTATATTGAGTTTACTGCAGGTTGGGAGAGGTTTCTTCCTGACCAGAAGACGCAAATTTTCCTTCCAGGCAACCTCACAGCAACTCCTAAACCTCCCTCCTTCACAGTGCCCAGAGTTCTGTGTTTGAAGAGAATGGATTGAGGGCTTGGCTGTAACAAATGGATTTTACATTTTGTGCCATCAGTTCTCTCCCCAGTAATGGTCTGCCCTTAATCTTGTCAGAGACAAGCACCCAAAATATTAAGGGTTTAATTCTCTGTACGTCAAATTAGCAGGGAACTACCAGAGCACTGTGGAGTAGCCTCATTAGGGTGAGACAGAGGTGAGAAATGGGAGTTCTGGAGTGATTTGGGAAGGGAGCTCGGGCTCAGTGCTGAGTTGGCAGCTGATTTTTCCTCATTCCTGCACTGCCCATCCCTGCCAGCAGCTGCTGCCTCCCCTGGGGCCCATTGGGGATGGATTCCCTGTCCCTGGGTCCCACTGGGGATGGATCCCCTGTCCCTGAGCCCCATTGAGGATGGATCCCCTGTCCCTGATCCCCATTGGGGATGGATTCCCTGTCCTTGGACCCTGTTGGGGATGGATCCCCTGTCCCTGAGCCCCACTGGGGATGGATCCCCTGTCCCTGAGCCCCATTGGGGATGGATTCCCTGAGCCCCATTGGGGATGGATTCCCTGTCCCTGAGCCCCATTGGGGATGGATTCCCTGAGCCCCATTGGGGATGGATTCCCTGTCCCTGAGCCCCATTGGGGATGGATTCCCTGTCCTTGAGCCCCACTGGGGATGGATTCCCTGAGCCCCATTGGGGATGGATTCCCTGTCCCTGAGCCCCATTGTGGATGGATTCCCTGTCCCTGAGCCCCATTGGGGATGGATTCCCTGAGCCCCATTGGGGATGGATTCCCTGTCCCTGAGCCCCATTGGGGATGGATTCCCTGTCCCTGAGCCCCATTGGGGATGGATTCCCTGAGCCCCATTGGGGATGGATTCCCTGAGCCCCATTGAGGATGGATTCCCTGAGCCCTGTTGCGGATGGATTCCCTGTCCCTGAGCCCCTTTAGTGATGGATTCCCTGTCCCTGAGCCCCACTGGGGATGGATCCCCTGTCCTTGGACCCTGTTGGGGATGGATTCCCTGTCCTTGGACCCTGTTGGGAATGGATTCCCTGTCCCTGAGCCCCCTTGGGGATGGATTCCCTGAGCCCCATTGGGGATGGATTCCCTGAGCCCCATTGGGGATGGATTCCCTGTCCCTGAGCCCCTTTAGTGATGGATTCCCTGTCCCTGAGCCCTGTTGCGGATGGATTCCCTGTCTCTGAGCCCCATTGGGGATGGATTCCCTGAGCCCCATTGGGGATGGATTCCCTGTCCCTGAGCCCCTTTAGTGATGGATTCCCTGTCCCTGAGCCCCTTTAGTGATGGATTCCCTGTCCTGGGGCAGAGCCCAGCCCATCCCCTCGCTGTCCCCATCCAGCCACGGCTCCTGGATGAGAAGTGTCCCTGGCCACGTTCCCCTCAGCAGGGTTTTCTCTCCTGCAGTTGTTGTTGTTGTTGTTGTTGTTGATCAGGAGCAGTTTGTGCTGCAGAGGGAGGACACACACACCCACCACTGTGGGGTGCCATGGTTTGTGGTTTGTCCTCCTTTTGGGCTGGTTGTGACCCTTT
Source organism: Molothrus ater (assembly GCF_012460135.2). NCBI lineage: Eukaryota > Metazoa > Chordata > Aves > Passeriformes > Icteridae > Molothrus > Molothrus ater. The sequence continues at coordinate 6,973,384 of NC_050499.2, forward strand.
CACCTCCTCTGCCTCAGAATAACAATAATTCCCTTTTTCTTCCCAGCAGTTTGGTGGATTCCTCCAGCAGTCCTGGCACTCACTCCAATGATTTTGTCCCTTTTGTTCCTTGTATGACTAAGCAGTGACGCAGCTGTGCCTAACACAAGGCCATAACTCAGTGCTTGCTGTGGTTTAATATTCTTATTTTCCAGGCGGTTTTACTGTCCCCCCCCCAGTGTTTCTGATAAATGCTGGCTAATTTAATTTTGCTCCTATTTTTATTTACTCTGTAATTCTGTTGTTGATTTTTTTCCCTTGCCCATTGTTTACATCAGTTTTTTAATTTTTTTGTATTTTCCATGTGACCTCCTCCACTTTCCTTTCAACCAAACTCATGTGCGTGCGTATCATGTGAATTTGTCATGTGGCTTGCATGGTGCTGATGATGTCGTCCTCGCTGGTGAACAGAAGGTAAAACACTTTGTTCTGATTGGTTGCCTAGATTTTTGGGGTGAGGATTCCCCTGTGGGATCTCCAAATTCCAAAAAAAAAAACCCCAAAAAAACCCAAAAATCTCACTGAGCCTTTTTGGAGGAGTTGCTCGTCACTGTCTGCATGGGAAGAACTCGACTTCAGTCCTCTGCATTGAGCTGGAAAAGACTTGGAGGGAAAACAGGAAAAAAAACCCCAAAAAAATCACCTGGCTCAGTCATTTGCTGCTTCACTCTCAGAGTCCAGCAAGGAACTTCCCTAGGAAGGTGCTAAAAATCCTCTGGTGTGAGCCCCAAAGGCCAAATCCTTTTGCCTCTCTGTGGGACCAACCACAGACTCCAATCTGATGGGAAATGAGGGCTCAATTCTGGGAGCACCCTCTCCCCTGTTGCTTTAGCAGCATTTTGACCCTATAAAATACACATTTCTATAGACATTTAGGCACACATCCACACTGTTTAGTAACCTTCCAAAATAACCCTGAATTCTCTGAAATCTGGTTATTTGGAGTATGTCACACTTTGATTTAAGAAATAATTCCCTTTTTATTGTGAGTAAAACTTAAGCATAGCTAGAATGAGAGCTGTGTTATGAAATACTCTCTCTGTAAAATGCTGTTATAAAATCCTCTCTCTGTCTAAAATTCTGCATAGCAATCCTGTGAAACAGCACACACAGAGTCTGTGGTGGGAGCCAGACCTCACACAGATCTCATCACAGGGAGAATCTGGCTCCTGCCAGAGCCCCTCATTCCTCCCACCAAGGCTCTGGGAGCCTGGCAGGGCTTTAAGCTGAGCTCAGCAGAGGATTGAGCCTGGCAAGGCTTTAAGCTGAGGAGCAGAGGATTGAGCCTGGCAAGGCTTTAAGCTGAGGAGCAGAGGATTGAGCCTGGCAAGGCTTTAAGCTGAGGAGCAGAGGATTGAGCCTGGCAAGGCTTTAAGCTGAGCTCAGCTCCTGGGAACTGCTGGTCCCCAGCACACCAAGGAGGAGAGGATTGAGCCTGGCAAGGCTTTAAGCTCAGCTCAGCAGATGGTGGAGCCTGGTAGGGCTTTAAGCTGAGGAGCAAATGATTGAGCCTGGCAGGGCTTTAGGCTGAGCTCAGCTCCTCGGAGCTGCTGGTCCCCAGGAGAACAAGGAGCTGATGGTTGAGCCTGGCAAGGCTTTAAGCTGAGCTTAGCTCACAGGAGCTGCTGGTCCCCAGCAGATGGTTGAGCCTGGCTCTGTCTGAGCTGGACTCAGCCTGCAGCAGCTGTGGGGTGCTGCAGAGCAGCTCCTGGCACTGCCACACCTCACCCTGGGCCCAGTCCCAGCAGGGCAGGGGGGGAAGCTCCTGCTCTGCTGCTGCCCCAGCCACAGGAGCAGCTGGGAGAGCCAGGCAGGAATTGGCTTTTGACAATCCAGGGCTTCTGGAATCACCTTTCTGGCCAGGAAAGGATTTAGGCTGGGCTTTGCCAGGAAAACAGAACTAACACCAGTAACCTCCCCACGTGGCTGCATGCACAGAGAGCCCTGTCCTGTCTCCTCCCTGTGCTGGACCCAGCAGGGTGGGAGATGTTCCTGTCTCGTTTCTGCTGGACCCAGCAGGGTGGGAGATGTTCCTGTCTCGTTTCTGCACCTCTGCTTTTGTTCCTTATTTCTGCTGCTGCTCTTTGCTGCCCTGGTGTGCACCCCAGCCTGTTCTTTCTCTGTGGTTTTGCCCTCCTGGAGGCTCTCCCTGGTGTCTGTTCCCAGTCCTGGTTTCGTGGTGCTCAAAGATTGCAGAAATCAGCCCTTCCCTCCTTCCTCTGCTGCAGAATTCTCCAGGTTTGCTCTCTGAGCACAGGGAGGATGCAGGACCTTGCCTTGCTGCCAGCTGGGCATGGATTTAACCTCAGAGATTTTTCATTTTCTCCCCACCTCAAGTTACACCCACTCCTGGTGCTCGTGGCACCCTCTGAAAAACACAATAAAAACCAGAATTTCTGCAATCCAGCAGAGCAGTGTCAGGACATGGAAGCCCTGAAGAGAAACCAAAGGGTTCAGAGGATACCAGGAAACATTTCCTGCTCCCCTGCAGCAGCAGATGATCAGAGTGTGATGGCTTAGCAGGGAGTGGGTGAGAATTAAATTGGAAATGCAATGGCTCCGAGCCCTGCCCTCAGCTCCCCTGCCACCAGCAGCTTTGGGAGCCTGGAGCAGAGTCCTCATTTCCTTGCTCAGACTGCCCCTGGGTTCCTGTGGAGCTGGGCTGTCCTGGATCCCAGCCCAGCAAAGGCTGCTCCTCTCACTGCTGGAGCTCCTGCCTGGGGCTTTCTCCTTTCTGAGTGTCCTGGGGGAGCTTTGAGCATCAGCCTCAATCACTGGGAGCACAAGGTCCTGCACCCTCCTGCACAGAGAGGGTTTAATCAGATATTTGGTGATGCAGCAGGAGATGTGGGCTCTGTGGAGCTGCTGGCTCTCGCCAGCCAAGCAGAAGCAGCAGCCAAGGGGGTCCCCCGAGGGTTCCCCTGTTTCAGAGCTGGGAGGGCTCTGAGGAGGGAGGGACAGGCTGGTTCCTGCCTGCCTGAGCATGGAGCACCCCTGGATGCTGTTCTGCCCTGCAGCCCGTGCATGTCTGAGCATGAGTCCTGCTGCTGACCACTTCTCTCTGCAGCTACTCACATCTTCACTCATTATAGGGTTGCTGATCTGCTGGACTAAACTTTTCCACTAAACTTCTTCCTCCTCTGTTTGACACACTAACCCAGTTTTCATTTTACAGCCCTCTGTCTGGATTGCATCCACCTGCTTGAGATAAATGAAATAAACACTTATTTCTGGAGAGAAAACTATGCCTTAGCAGGGCTTGCACTGCTCCACCTGTTGGTTTTCAGCACTTAGGAGTGTTCTTTTCTTTGAAGAGAAATGTTTCTCAAAGCTGAAATGAATTTAAACTATTGGGGGAGAAAGGAGTGAATCAGGAGCTAGAAATTAGATAATTCAAAGTGAAGAAAAGCAAGAAAAGTTTCAGCAGAGCAGGTAATTAATCATGGGAATGGCTGTGTGTAAAGTACAGCAGCATCTCTGACATTTGAAATCAAGAATAAACATCTTTTCTGAGGATATTCCTGTTACTCTCAGTGCTCAGTCACTGGGAACAAAATGCAGGCTGTGTTAGAGGAAAGGTCAGATTCTGTAAGTGCAGTGTTCCCTCAGCCCTTGGGGATCTCTGTGCTCATTAATGATCAATTAATGATCATCTCTGAGATGGGGAGTGGGGAGGGAGCGAGGAGATGCTGCTCTTGTTCTGCCCCTCTGCCACAAACACTGAGAATTCAGCCCAGCTGCTCCTGGGGGCTCAGGGCTCACCCAGAGCAGGGCCAGGCTTTGGCTCCTGGTTTCTGTGAGTTCTGGTGACTAACCAGGACAATTGGTGACTAACCAGGACAATTGGTGACTAACCAGGACAATTATTGCAGAGCAGCTCCTGCCCCTCAGCCCCACAGTCAGGAGCAGGGACTTTGTGGTGCTGTTTGTCTTTTGGGATGGAGGAAAAAATATCTCTGCTTGTTTAACTGATGTGTTCAATGTGCCCAGGTGAGGATGGAGGTTTCCTGTCTATCTGTGCCTTAAACCACACTTGTGTCACCTTTTCCTGTTCGGTGTGCACTGGGAAATTGTCCAGGGTGGATCCACATCTGGAGCATCCAGGGGGTGTGGGAGCCCTGCAGTGGGGATAAAGGCAGAGGAGAGGATTTGGAAAAGCAGAACAGCCTGGAAAAAAGGACAGTTCCCTCTTTACATCTGTCAGAGGAGCTGCTGTGTTGTTAAACACAAATGTGTGTGTCCCACACTCCTGCAGTGGGATTGATTCCCTTCTTGGAGCAGTGCTGCAGCCTGGAATTCATCTTCAATCACAGCTCCTTGCAGTTTTCCCATTGGTATTTCACCAAAAAACTGTGCTGATATTCCTTTGAAAGGGGGGAGGGAGGGGAAAGGGCTTCAGATTCCCTCTGAAGGATGGTGGGAGATGAACCTTCCTGTCCATAAATCCAGGGTGCAAATCTGCAGTCAGACCTTCTGTATTTGGCTATTTTATCAGAGCTGCAGGGTGGGACTGGGATCCTCCATGGCATGGAGGAATTGAGGAGCTGGGGAGGAAAAGCAGCGTGGGAGCTGTGGGTTGTAGGGCTGGGGATGTGAATCAGGGTGCCCTGCAGGAGGAAGGGACATTTCCATTTTCTGCTGGTGGCAGTCTGGGACATGATAGCCTTTTTCTCCTAGAAATGGAGAAATTATTCTAGAGGAGCAAAGGGGTTTCTCTGAATTGCTCTCCAGCATCCCCTGGAGTTGCACAGTGCAGGCTGAGTGAGGGGATGTGCTCTGGGTTCTGTTCAGGGGTTTTCACACTCATTTAAATGGTCCAGCAGCTCTAAAACCCCCAAACAAATTCAGGGTGCAGACCTGGGTCTGTGTGAGAGGCACAGGGTCCTTCCCAGTGGTGCTCTGTACATCCCATCCTCAGGAGCAGCCACAGAGAACCTCCTGGTGTCTGCCAGGTGTTCCACAGCACAGGAATTGCTCCTTGCCTTGGGGTTTTCTTGGGCAGGGGGGATCTCTTTCACACTGACTCCATTCCAGCACACACAAAAACGGAAATTTGGTGTTTCAAATGCAAGAAACACTTGGGTGTGGCAAATATTTACCTCAGACACACGGCGTGCTCTGTGTCTGGGTCGGCTCATACCCTGAGCTGAGGATGATGAAGTATTTTTCTGAATTTTTCCAAGCACTTTTTCCTTGACAATGCTTTTTGTTTTTTTCCCCAAATAACCCTGAATGCCCCGTCGTTGCAGGGGAACCCAGTGCCCCCAAGCTGGAAGGTCACATAGGAGAAGATGGCAACTCCATCAAGGTGAACGTCATCAAGCAGGACGATGGTGGCTCCCCGATCAGGCACTACCTGATCAAGTACAAAGCTGTAAGTGTGGGACAGCCCCGAGCCCCTGGGCCTCCCTGGGCTCTGGGAGGGGATGGGTTGAAGGGAGGAATCTCTGTCACTCACCTGGTTTAAATCTGACGTGCTGAGATGTGAAGAAGTGCTTTGGAAGGAACAGAACTTGCAGTTTTTGCTGTCTGGAAATAATTTAGTGATTATGAGAGGAGGAGGTGAGGGGATTTTGTCTCAGAAAACAGGATTCTGAGCAGGAGAGAGGCTGCTTTGGCATCTCAGCCTCTCCCCCCAACAGCATTTGAAGGTTTCAGTGAATCCTGGTATTGTGAACACGTGGAATGTGTCACAGAGATCTGTTTACCAAAGAGTAGTTTCTTAACTAGCCAGTAGCGTTTGAATTAGAGGAGCAATTAAATCTACCTGTCTATAAAAGCAATGGGTTTCTTAATTGTCTTGGTCTGAACAGACAGGTGTGTGCTAGGGAAGGCAGGAGCCCCCCCTGAAATGGAAAATGTAAATCCCCTCTCTCCAAATTGCCATAAATTTGAAATTAAGGGGGGCTCTCAGGCCAAGATGTGGCAGCAGGAATAACAGTTCTTTATTAGGGAAGAAAACAAAAATAAAATAAACAATGCAGTGAACTAAAACTGCCAGAGTCAGAACCCAGCCTGACACCCTGTGGGTCAGGGTGTGGGCAGCAGAACCATTGGAATTGTGGCTCAGCCCTCCTGCAGTGCCAGGGCTGGTTCTGCTGGAGCAGGGATCCTGGAGAAAAGGGTGTAGATCTTCTCCCTCTGAAAGTCCAGTGGAAAAGTGGATTTCCCTTTCCTCTGGGAAATGCAGTGGAAAGGCCGTGCTGGTGTCCCAAACCTCAGACTATATCCAGCTAGGAACGCTTGGCTCCTCCCCCTGGGCGGAGCTTCTCACAATGTTTATCATTGTCATGCAGTGACACTCAGTGGCCATGAACAGGAGATATCACTTGTTTTTAAAACTCTAAAAGTTTAGTAGTAATAAAATGGTTATAAAATAGTAATATAATTAAAGTTGAGAAAATTAACACAGCATAGCTTTCTAACATAATACATATAATGTTCATTTTAATATTTGCAAAAAGCCAATCATAAAATACGCATTTTTCACAGTCAACCACCTATGAATCACAGAGTCAATACTAATTATCACAGCCACACCCTGTCAAATAAAATATGCATTTTTCAGAATCAACTCTCTGTGGATCATAGAGTCAGTGACAGCAATGGCCTGTCAAATAAAATACACATTTCTCCCAATCAGCTTTCTGTGGATCACAGAGTCAGTGCTCACTATGACAGCTACACCCTGTCAAATAAAATATGCATTTCTTCACAATCAACCTTCTGTAGATCATAGAGTTAATGCTCATTATGACAGCCACACCCTGACAAATAAAATACGCATTTTTCACAATCAGCTTTCTGTGCATCACGGAGTAAATGACAACCATGCCCTGTCAGATAAAATGCACATTTTTCCCAATCAGCTTTCTGTGGGTTACAGAAATACACATTTTTCACAATCAAACTTCTGTAGATCATAGAGTTAATGCTAATTATGACAGCCACGCCCTGTCAGATAAATCATGCATTTTTTCACAATCAACTTTCTGTGCATCACAGAGTCAGTGCTCATTATAACAGCCCTGCCCTGTCAAATAAAATACGCATTTTTCACAATCTGCGGGTCACAGAAACACACATTTTTCACAGTCAGCTTTCTGTGGGTCAGAGTCAGTGCTCACTGTGGCCCTGTGCCCTCCCTGCAGAAGCACTCCTCGGAGTGGAAGCCCGAGATCCGGCTGCCGTCGGGCAGCGACCACGTCATGCTGAAGTCCCTGGACTGGAACGCCGACTACGAGGTCTACGTGGTGGCCGAGAACCAGCAGGGCAAGTCCAAGCCTGCCCACTACGCCTTCCGCACCTCCGCCCAGCCCACGGTGATCCCAGGTACCGCTGCTGTGCCCCCCCGGGTCCTGCCGCCCCCTAATGCCACCGAGCTGCCCCCGTGTGCCCCAGTAACCCCCAGAGCTCGCTTGCTTCCAGCCCATTCTCTCATGGTTGGTGCCCCCATCCAAGGCTGAGGGTCGTGGCTGCGTGCATACCTGTGGCAGGTATGTGGGAGTGAAACCCCTGCCTGGCTGCTCCCAGGGAATGGTGGCTCCTTGTGTGGGGTAGGAAAAGCTTTCTGAGAGCAGGAAGTGGAATTTGTGTTTTAAACCCCAGTAGGGCCTTCAGCTCTGCAGGGTGATGCTCTGCACAAGGCAGATTTCCCAAGTCCATCTCTGGAGGAGTAAAGGCATCAGGAGTTTGCTGGCAGTTGGATGAGAAGGCAGTGAAATGTGACCGTGTTCACAGGGGTCCCAGGATGAGGGAAGGGACCAGGATCTGACTCCATGTTTCAGAAGGCTTGATTTATTATTTTATGATATATATTATATTAAAAGTATACTAAAAGAATAGAAGAAAGGATTTCATCAGAAGGCTGGCTAAGAATAGAAAAAGAAGGAATGATAACAAAGGCTTGTGGCTCAGACTCTGTCCGAGCCAGCTGGGCTGTGATTGGCCATTAATTAGAAACAACCACATGAGCCCAATCCCAGATGCACCTGTTGCATTCCACAGCAGCAGATAACCATTGTTTGCATTTTGTTCCTGAGGCCTCTCAGCTTCAGAGGAGAAAAAAAATCCTAAGGAAAGGATTTTTCAGAAAATATCATGGCTACAGTGAAAGATCTCTCTCTGAGCATTTTTCAGTTCAAATTACCAAATGACAGTGACTTTCAAACAGCAATGATTCAGTGTTGAGGAGGACATCAGGAAAAAATAACTCAAAGGCTTTAGGGTGCTGCTGGAAGCTCATAAAACAGAGTGCACTTATTAATGTGCTCATAAAGTGAGGGATAAGGACAATTACTGCAAAAGCCAAGCAGAACTCTCAGCTGGGAAACTGGAACTGAGCAGTTTGTGGCAATTTGTTGAAAGGACAGTTAAGATTTCTTTTCTACACGTGGACATTTAAAAAAAGCAGTGGGGAAACCCACACAAAGCAACCAAAACCTGAGGATGTGTGGCTGGAGTAGCTGTAAATTGAAGTTGAGGTGGTTGAAGACAGGGGTGCTGAGTCAGGGCCTCCCTGCACAGGCAGGGTTGGTGCTCCAGCCCATCCTGATGGGATTTCATTGATGTTTTCTCTTGAAAGCAGAGAGTTTCCTTCAGTCTTTCCCTGAGAACTCAGTCCCTGCTCCCCTGAGCCCATTCCCTGGCTGGAGGGAACAGCTCAGACCTTGTGGGAATGCTGCAGCCCCCTTGGCTGAGGCGGGGCACATTGTTGAGCACAGAAATGGGTGAAAAAGTGGGAAAAGTGGGACTGGCAGTGAGGAGGAGGGAGATGGGCCAAAGGAGAGCCTGGGGGTGCTTGGACAGGGCGTAGTTTTGGGTGGAAGGACCCTCAGTAACTCATTAACTCACTCTGTGGTTCTCATTTTCAGCAGCTCTAACCCTTGCTCCCCCTCTGAGCCCTTTAATCCATGTAACATGAGCAGGAACCCACTAAAAACCAGGGGAAAGCCAGTTTGTTACCAGAGCTGAAACTTCTCTGGCCTCTCTGCAGTTACTCCTTGCTTAGCTTGGTGTGGAGCCCAGGAGGAGCTGGGGTCTGAGGCTGCCTCTCTGGTGTTGCAGGTGGAAAAGCAGATTTGGGGTGTGCAGGGTTGCCCCAGGAGCTGGAGCTCAGCTGCTCCTCAGCAAGGGCTGTGTCCTGGTGCAGTGCCCTGCTTATTGCTGCCTTTGTGACTCTCTCTCCTGGGTTTTTGTCATTTTGGCCTCCCAAGGTGTTCCCTGGTGCCCAGACTGAGATTCTGAGGAGAATATTTCCAGGACAGGTTGGTTTTTCCTCTGCTGTGCAGCCCCACAGGTTTCATTGCCAAGCTGCAGCAGGGAAGAGGCTCTGTGTGTTCCTTTTCCTTTTCCTTTTCCTTTTCCTTTTCCTTTTCCTTTTCCTTTTCCTTTTCCTTTTCCTTTTCCTTTTCCTTTTCCTTTTCCTTTTCCTTTTCCTTTTCCTTTCACTTCTCCTTCTCCTTCTCCTTCTCCTCCTCCTCCTCCTCCTCCTCCTCTTCCTCCTTTCCCTTTCCCTTTTCCCTTTCCCTTCCCTTTCCCTTCCCTTTCCCTTTCCTCTTTCCCTTTCCTTTCCTTTCCCTTTCCTTTCCTTGTTGTTCCCATGGCATTTCTGTGGTTTTATCTCAGAATGAGCTGTGCAGGAGTCAGAGCCAGAGCTGTAACAGGAATTGTGCTGTACCTGACAGCAGTGATCAGGGATTCCCTGCAGGAAAATGTGCATTTATTGTGTGGAGTCCTTTGTTCCCCTCACCTGTGCAGAGTTCTGAGTGGCTGGAAGGATGAGGGTGTTATTTTCAGTAATAATAACAGTAATAATAATAATAATAACATCAGTCATCCCACTGGCATTGGAGTGGTTCCCAAGCAGCTGGGAGGCTGAATGGCAGAGTCAGAGGATTCCTGAGGCCTTGGTGCTGCCTCAGGATAAAGTGGATTTATTACCCAGGCTTTGGGGCAGGGCTTGGACAGGCAGGTGGATTCTCTGCTGCACCAAAGCTTTTCTTGTTTTCCTTTTTTCCCTGCTGAAGGCAGCGTTGTGCTCTCAGGCTCCAGACACCATCTCCCTGTGTTTCGCTGAGCCCCTTCTGTCCCTTCATTTTAATCTCATTTTAATCTCATTTGCCTGCACTCCCCACCCTCCCTGCCTTGGACCCTGCTCTGCAGCTTTGGGCTTTGCTGAGCTTCTGCCCCTTTTGTGCTGAATGTGCTGCTCCTTGAACCCTGAGCCATTTTAATTTACGAGATTAAATTAAACCTTTGATTCTTATGTTTTCTGTATTTATGACCTAATTTTTTTTATCTATTTTTCTCTCTCTTTCTCTCTCTCTCTCTCTCTCTTTTTCTCTCTCTCTTTCTTTCTTTTTTTCTTCCTCTCTTCCTTCCTTTCCCTCCCCTCTCCCTTTTCCCCCAACTCCTTTCCTATGTCTGTCATCCATGGTCACCTTGGATCTCACGGGGAACATCCACGCTTGCCACATGCACCAAATTTGTTTTTCAAACAACCATATCCCCCCTCCTGGGAACCATTGTCTGGCACCTGCAGCGACCTTGGGAAGTCCATCAACGTCGTCCTCCTTTGTCTCATTGCTTCTCTCTGCAGTGACTCTGCTTTTGCTCTGTTAGAAACTTTCAAAAAAAGAGTCAAATAAAGCAATATTTGCTTGGGAAGGCCTGGGTCCCACCAAGGTGTGGAAGGAGATAACTTTGCTTCAGAGGATCGTGTCAGTTCAGAGAAAAATTAAAAAAAAAAAAAAGAAACACAGAACTTAAAAAAATGTTTAATTTGAAAGAGTCAGTATTTTGTAACAAGGAAAAAAGGTTTAAGCCAAGTTTTTTTTCTCTTTAACGTTTTTTTTTTGTTACTTGTAATGAATTTGCCCTTTTAAATGGATGTAAAGAAAGATTTTTTTGTGTTGTTTGCTTGCTGTTTTCATCAAAGGAAGGTGCAATGTTGAAAGCCTTTAAGATCCTGCTTTTTACTGATTTCTCTGCACATCTGGTGCTGATCTTGTGCAAAAGGAGGCCCCATCCACAAACCCACAGACTGTAAAAAGAGAGAGAAGATTTGTCAGAGACCATCCTGCTGATTGCCCAGATGTCTCTGGGGGCTCTTGCATGTGGATCCAAATGTCTGGAAGGTTTTCCTGCCGTGCTGCTCTGACCATAAACATCTGCTGGGATCCCACTGCTGCTTTTCCTCCTCCTCCTCCTCCTCCTCCTTGTCCCTCCCTGGTGTGCAGGGTGGAGCTGGGCACGCCCAGCCCATGGACACACCCAGTGCCAGTGGATTTCCAGAGCTGTGTTCTCACAGATCCCTTTCCTTGCTGTCCTGACAGGAAATCTTGGCTTGGATGGAGTGAGCTGAGCAGCAGAGTTGTAATTACTGATCCTTGCTCATCTTCCTGGCTAGCTGTGGGTGTGGCAGCATTAATCCCTGGCTAAACTGGTTCAGTAGAGCCATCTTTGGTATCAAATCCTGGGAATTCCCTTGGACAAAACTCAGATGATTTTTGCATTGCTTCTTTGAAAAAAAAACCCCAAAAAAACCCAAAAACAGAACTCCCCATCCCCCCTCAAAAAAAAAAAATCTACCCAAAAAAAACCTGACAAAACAACCCCAATTAATTTTTTGGGAAATTCATTGGGATAGGAAATCCATTGGGGTATGAAATCCTTTTGGGATAGGAAATCCTTTTGGGATAGGAAATCCTTTTGGGTTAGGAAATCCATTGGAACAGGAAATCCATTGAGATAGGAAATCATTGGGATAGGAAATCCACTGGGATAGGAAATTTGGGATATGAAATCCATTGAGATATTAAATCCATTGGGATATGAAATCCACTGGGATAAGAGATCCATTGGGATAGGAAATTTGTTGGGATAGGAAATCCATTGGGATAGGAGATCCATCCCCTCTGATGCTCCCCTAAAACCAGGGGTTTCTCCCTTGGATTGTCTGTGCCCAATGTCTCAAGGCCTCTCAGCTGGGTGGGGTCCATCTTCCCGACAGAATTCTCACAGGGACAGACAGAATCCTGCCCTCACTCGTGGCTGACTCTGCCTTTTCTGCTCTGCTGTGTTGGAACTCTCCTGTCTGGATTGTAAATGCAAACCTGATGCAGGTGTCACACACAGAAACCTGTGGGTTCATTTTTTATTACAAACCCCCTCATTTCCAGTGTTGTAGAGTGTAGACACTTTGTTAGAGCTTTGGAGTTTGCTGAAGTGCAGCAAAATAATCCTGATACTAAAAAATGGTGTGATTTGCCCTCTAACTGCATTAATTGAGCTCATTGTAGATCTGAAATCAGCTTTTTGTGGGTTTCCCCTTATCCAAGAGGGAGGTCCCTGCCTGAGGCTGAGCTGTTTCTCACCAAAATCGCAGCTATTAAAGTGATCTCTGTAACTTTGTGAGGTTGGTGTGGAGAGAGAGCAGCACCTGTGGAGGGGGTTCTGTCCCTGAGAGGGGTTCAGGATTCTCTGTGGCACCCTTAATGTGGCTGAAATGAATCCCCAGCTCCACAGCAACCAGGAGCCCAGCCAGCATGGATTACAGACAGAAATTGCTTCTTTCTGTTGGATAAAATGAGGAGCAGAACTGGGTTTTTAGCACTAATTTGTGCAGATTTGTAACATGCCAGGTACCGGAGATCAGGCCCTTGGGGTGTCACGTTCAGTCCCAGCCCTTGGTGTGAGTAAAAAGAAATTTTAAATAGAGTTTTTGGAAAAGCCAGCGAGGAGGCAGAGGCTCAGATGTGGAAGCAGAAGAGGCTCAAGCGCTGGGATTTTCCTGCCCCAGGCACCTGCAGTTCCTCTGTGTGTGTGAGGGGCTGCAGCCCTGGAGGATTCCCAGTCTGTCAAAGTCCCTCCACATTCCCAGAGCTGCTTCTCAGAGCATTGTTGGGGCTGGAAGGTTTGGGAATGTCCTGCTCCACCAGGAGCAGCTGCAGGTGCCTGCACCTCCGGGGTTCTGGGGGATAAAAAGAAGGTTTTGTCTAAAAGGTTTTAAACCCAGCTTCTCCTGGCTCTTGGAGCTGCTGGGGTGGGGTGGGCACTTGGGGCAGAGTGTGATTTATCCAGGAAAGAGGATTTTGGTGTCACTCTGCGTTCAGTTCAGCCTGCAGAGGAGAAGCTTTGGGGTGACCTCAGTGCCCCTTGCAGGACCTGGAGGAGCTGGCAGGAAAAAGGGAGAGAGATTATTTCCATGGGATGGGGGGACAGGAAAGGGGGAATGGCTTCAGACTGACAGAGGGCAGGGTTAGGTGGGGTTTTGGGAAGGAGTTGGTCCTTGTGAAGGTGGAGAGGGGCTGGGATTGAATTCCCAGAGCAGCTGTGGCTGCCCAGGATCCCTGGAAGTGCCCAGGGCCAGGTTGGATGGGCTTGGAGCAGCCTGGGATGGTGGAAGGTGCCCCTGGACGTGGCAGGGGTGGGGTGGATGGGATTTAGGGTCCCTTCAGGCCCAATAGAGCCAGAAGGAGCAGAGCTCTGAGGCCACAATGCACAGGAATCCAGGGCAGCTCTGGGAAATCCCAAATCCCCATCCCTGCCCCAGGGCAGCTCCCCAGGCTGCTGGGAGCTCACTCAGAGAGTGGAATATGGATTTTTGTCCTTGGAGAGCAGGGTCACAGCTCCCCAGGCTGCTGGGATCTCACTCACAGGGTTTGGAATGTGGATTTCTGTCCCTGGAGAGCAGGGACACTCACTCCTCACTCCTCACCCCGCTGGGAGCTCACTCACAGGGTTTGGATGTGGATTTCTGTCCCTGGCAGAGCAGGGTCCTTGTCCCCAGGGTGGGCTGGGGGAACAGCCCTGAGAATCCTCCTGCACAGGGAACTCCCCCTGGGAACAAAGAGCTGTTCTCCTGGGGTTGGCTGCTGCCTGCAGAGTGGATTTTTGTTTGGTTTGTCCCTTCTTTTTCTTCCTTTTGCCAAATCCTGTAGGGCCTTGGCCATGCCTGCGGTCCCACCTGCTTCTCTCCACCCTTTTTGTGTCTTTGCTGTGCCTGGACATTCTGTAGTGAGACCCCCCCAGGAAGACACAGCTGAGCTCTCTCTGTCAGGGCAGGTTTTGTGCAGAAACTAAAACTGCTGGGTGGTTTTCCTGTGCACTGTGAAATGAGGGGGATTAGAAAAGCCAGTCTCGCAGGAAGCTCATTTTCCATTGGAAAACATAATTTGTAATTAATAAATTCTTCACTTCTTTAGAATGAAGGACTCCAGAAGTTCTTTAATGGTTTGTGTTTCCTTATTTAACTGGTGGAAATGTTATTCCTCCATGTCCTGAGAATGGCAAAAGGGGAGTAATGGAAGGGCTGGATGTGGATCAGGTCAGAAATGTCCAACATCAATTTATTACATTTATTTCACACACACAGTGTGAGCAGCTGCTCCAAATTATTTATACATTTCTCTATTTATTTATAAATTTATTTCTCCATTTATTTATACATTTCTTTTGTACACAGAGTTGTTTTAGGCCCCAGCAAACCCTTGAGGGATGTCTAAATATTAGTTTCATTTATTCCAACATAAATCCAGCTACAGGATGGAGGGAATGTTTCAGGAAGTATTTGGAGATCAATTGAATTTAATCAGATGGGACAGTCTGTGAAAAGAATAATCTTTTCTATGATCCTGCATTTTGTTGGAGCAGCAAAATTCCTCTACAAGGAAAAAGAAAGGCAGCACCAAGAGCCTCCCAAGTCCATGAGGCTGTGGAGGATTTTTATATTATGTTTCCTTGTGCCAGTCCCTGGAAGGCTTGGAATTTCAGTTCATGCCACGAGTTAGGATTTCTGAAACCACAGCTAATGGGAAAAGGTTGGAAAGTTCCTGCAAATTGCAGGGCTCCCTTACCAGCCTAGAAACCCAAATTGCAGGCAATTACCTTGGCCCAGTTTCCTTGTCTTGAGGTGTAAAATCCCAGAATAGCACAAGAACAGGGACATTGCTCCGCAGGCCTGCCCTGCTTCTCCCCAGCTCCATCCTCCTCCTCCTCCTGGGGCAGAGGGGCAGGGCTGGGGGCTTTGCAGGGCTTGGTGCCTGCCCAGGGCTCTCCTCTGGGCTCTGGAGGAGCACGGGGCTCTGTTCCTGTCAGGGCAGGAATTTGGGGGGTGACAGCTCCTGGAAAAGCTGGGGGGGAAGAGGAGGCAAAGAGCAGCACTCTGGTGGGAGTGGAATTCTCCAGAGGGGGAAAATTGCAGCTCTGGAGGCACCCAGGGAAGTCTGATCCTGGGATGGTCCCCTTGGCCCACACAGGGCGGTGGATGGGAAGTGTGACACAGCTCACCTGAATTGTTGAATCATCCCTGCACGGATCCTGAGCACACCCAGAGGGGAAGATCCCTGCCCTCCTCACTCCCTGCAGGCACCAGAGGGTGGTGGATCCCTGTCACCATGTCACCCTGCAGCTTGCTGGCAGGGGCTGGGCTGTGGGACAATGTTCTGCTCACCAGGGGCTGAACTTGTGATCCCTCAGGTGTCTCACTGTGGCTTTTCTGCACTTTTCCTGCTGGGACCTGCATTCCTTGATCCATCTCAGGGTCACAAAATGAAACACCACCTCTCTGCCTCCTGTTCTTAACCAAAGAAAGGCATGTCAGAGGCTGTGGCTCTCTCCAAGCCCTGGGAAGGGTCTTCTCACCTGTCCAAGTGGGGATCAAGGGGCTCTGCTGGGGTTCTGCAGAGCAAAGATTCCAAGGGTTTGGGGGCTCCAGGGGCTGGGCTGGTGGGAGGCTGGGGAGCCATGAGCAGGTTCTGCAGGGCTGGGTCTCACCTGAGCTCCAGGGAGGGCTTTGACTCAGTTTCACCCCCCCAGGTGGGGGTTCACCAGCGCTGAGCATCCCCCAGTGATTTGTATCCCACCAGGAAAACCCTGCTGCAGAGCCTGGCCTTTGCTTCCACTGCTCCTTGGGCAGGGCCAGGGACACTCTGGACCTTCCTCCTGAGGAGGAGGAGGGAAGCAGGAGCCCTGCCTTGTGTGCACAGCAGGGATTGTGCTGTTTGCTTCCCAGGCTTTATCCCAGCAGGCATGGGAGAAGCCCCAGCAGGGCCATCCTTGCAGGCAGATTCTCTGTAGGATGAAGCACTGGTTATTGCACAGGGCTGGTACAGGGGTGGACTTCTACAAAAGCAGCTTAGTGCAGCCCAGTGTGAGCCCTGAAACCCCACATTTTAACCCGAACGCCTTCTCTTCTTCTCTCCCTCGGTGTCTGAAGCCAGCACCAGCCCTGCCTCGGGCCTGGGCACTGCTGCCATCATTGGCATCCTCGTGGTGGTGTTCGTGGCGCTGCTGGTGGCCGTGGATGTCACCTGCTACTTCCTGAACAAGTGTGGGCTGCTCATGTGCATCGCCGTCAACCTGTGCGGCAAATCCGGCCCGGGGGCCAAGGGCAAGGACATGGAGGAGGGCAAGGCGGCCTTCTCGTGAGTACTGACCCCAAAACACCCCCTCCGTGCCCCAAAACACCCCTCTGTGCCCCCAGAACCCCCTCTGTGCCCCAGCGGCAGCAAAGGAGCTGCCTCAGGGAGGGGGCTGGCAGGAAGGTGGGTTTGGAGCTGCTCCTCTGGGGTTTTGTCTCGTTCCTGTTGGTAGCCATCAAATAGGTTTCCTCAGTGCTGGACACCCCAGTGCTGGACATCCCAGTGCTGGACATTCCAGTACTGGACATCCCAGTCATCCCAGTACTGGACATCCCAGTTCTGAACATCCCAGTACTGGACATCCCAGTCATCCCAGTGACCCTAGTGCTGGACATCCCAGAGCTGGACATGCCAGTACTGGACATCCCAGTCATCCCAGTGCTGGACACCCCAGTGCTGGACATCCCAGTTCTGAACATCCCAGTGCTGGACATCCCAGTCATCCCAGTGCTGGACACCTCAGTGCTGGACATCCCAGACATTCCAGTCATCCCAGTGCTGGACACCCCAGTGCTGGACATCCCAGTTTTGAACATCCCAGTGCTGGACATCCCAGTCATCCCAGTTCTGGACATCCCAGTTCTGAACATCCCAGTTCTGGACACCCCAGTCATCCCCGTGCTGGACATCCCAGTCATCCCAGTGCTGGACACCCCCGGAGCTCCGTGCTGGGTGCCTGGAAGGAGCAGTGACCCCGGGAGCGCTCGGGCCCGTGTCCGTGTGTCTGGCTGTGGCCGTGTCCGTGCCTGGCTGTCCCTTCAGGAGCAGCCATCACTCCCTTTGCTGTTCCCTCGTTGCAGGAAGGATGAGTCCAAGGAGCCCATCGTGGAGGTGCGCACGGAGGAGGAGAGGACCCCCAACCACGACGGGGGGAAGCACACGGAGCCCAACGAGACCACCCCGCTGACAGAGCCAGAGTATGTGGCCTTAGGCAGCCCTAGCACAGGGGCACTGCATTGCCCTCAGCTGCCCCAGCCCCTCAGGAACAGCAGTTAGGGCAGCAAGAGAGGAAGAAAGGTAAAATCTCCACGTGCCAGTGAGGAAGTGCCTCCTGCCAAGCTGCAGTGGTTGCTGTTCCCAGCACTGGAAGGGAAGTGGAAGGAAGCAGTGTTTGCTGAAGGGCTCTGTCCCGTGTGGAGATCCAGCACTGTCCAGGATCTGCAAAGGATCCAGAGCAAAACCAGCCCCAGCAGTGCTGGGTGAGAGCCTGAACCCGTGGGGAGAGATCCTCCCCAGGAGCTGGGCGCTGAATGTGGAGTCACAGCAACACTGAGCATTCTGAGAGAGAGCTGGGAGCTGAGTCTGCATTTATGTGTGAGGAAGGAGTTTGGGTTTGAGGGGGGCTTAGACAAACCTGCAGCTGCAGGACAGGACGAGGTGAGGGGCTGGACCCAGGGTCCCATGTTGTGTTGTGTTGGTGGCACAGGGCTGCAGGCTCAGGGGGGTGGCAGAGCTGCCTGGAGAGCTCAGGACCACCAGGCTGAGAGGAGTTTTAGGTGAGGAGAGTCTCTGCAAGCTGACAGGATCCCATTTGCCTGAGCCCGAGCACTCCACATGAACAAACCATCCCTGCAGGTCACATCCTCTTGGCTTTTTTCTCTTCCTGATGATCCTGAGCCATCCCAGCCTCGCTCCCTTTGCATGTCTGACCTCTGCACATCTCTGCTCCCGAGTCCCCCTCCATGTCACATGTGTGTGCTGTCCTCTCTCCCTCTCTGCCCTCTCTGCGCCCTCTCCCTGCTGTCGTTTCGGGCCTTCATTGTCTCTCTCTCTCTCTCTTTCTCTCTCCCTCTCTCTCTCTCTTGTCCCCGTGTCCCCCTCACAGGCACCCCGCCGACACCGCGGCCACCGTGGAGGACATGCTGCCTTCTGTCACCACGGGCACCACTAACTCTGACACTATCACTGAAACCTTTGCCACTGCCCAGAACAGCCCCACCAGCGAGAGCACCACGCTGACCTCCAGCGCTGCCCCGCCGCCCGCAGGGGCTCCCGACGGGGCCGCGGCTCCCAGCCAGGCCACCCCGGCCAAGGGCACGGCCGCCACCTCGGCAGTGTCACCAACACCCTCCTCCGCCCCCAAAGTGGCCCCTCTGGTCGATCTCAGCGACACCCCCAGCTCTGCTCCGGCCACCAATAATTTATCTTCAGGTGTGCTGCCGGGGCAGGCCGTGCTCAGCCCCAGCGCCGCCGATGCCGCCCCAGCCGGGAGCAAGGCAGGCGCCCCCAGCCCCGCCAGCCTCACGAGCCCTGCAGCTCCCAACGAGGCCAAGCAGGAGGTGGCCAAGAGCCCCGAGAAGGAGCCCGTGCAGCCCAGCACGGTGAAGAGCCCGGCAGAGACCCCCAAGAACCCGAGCAACACGAAGAGCGAGGCTGCCGCGGGCAGCGCCGCCAACCCCTCGCAGAACGAGGACTTTAAAATGGACGAAGGGACCTTCAAGCCACCAGACATTGACCTTGCCAAGGATGTTTTTGCAGCTCTTGGCACTGCTTCTCCTCCTGCTGCCAACGGGGCTGGTGGGCAAGCCCCTGAGGCTGCTGCTGCCGCTGCAGACAGCTCTGCCCCCGCAAAGACCGAGTACGGCCGCCTTTACTCTTGTGTTGGTTGTGTGCTGTGTCCCTCGTGCCCTGGTGCTCGTGCTGTGTCCTCTGTTGGGTGTTCTCTTGACTAATCTCACTGTTCCCTTAGCCAACTAACTCACCTGAGAGGCCACGGGGCTTGGCTTGGAAGGTGCCAGGAGGAGAGCAGGAGAGGCTGTGCCAGGGAGGCAGGGACAGGGAGCTGGGAATTGATCAGAGATAAATTGTTGTTCCTCAGGCTCTTGGGCAGCTTTGTCTGTCCTGGGTTATTGTTTCGTAAGGAAGAGCAGGAATAGTTCAGTTTGGTGTAAAGAGCTCTCCTCAGAGTGCTGATGTTCTGCAGGTCAATGATCCCATCTCCTGCAGGTCAGAGGAGCCTCAGGGCTCACTCAGGGTCAGGCTGGGCAGCAGGCAGTGCCCTGGGCAGGGCTGACAGCACTGGAGGCTCTGGAGCTGTCCCCAGGCTGGGGCAGTGTGAGCCTGGCCGAGATGGGGAGCACCCTGAGCTGGGCAGGAGAGAGAGAGCAGCACCTGGGGGCTGGGGGGTCCCAGCTGTGCTGCAGGTGTTGGGCCCTGGCTGGGCTGGCAGTTGTCACCTCTGAGGGTGGTCACCTCCCTCAGGCTTGTGAAGATGTCTGTGACAGAATTCCCGTCTTCTGTGTTCCCCTTTCTCCAGCACCCCAGGGGTTTCAGGACTGGCTTCCCGTAGGAACGCAAAAAAATGGGATTGCTGCTGAATTGTCAGCAAATTCCAAATTGTTGCAGGAAATTCCAGTTTCGGAAAACACCAGTTTTGGTAAATACCAATTTCAGAAGATCTCCATTTCAGAAAATCCCAATTCCAATGAATAGCAATTTGGGGTGCTAAAGCCAAATCCTTCTGCAGCTGGGGGAGCTTTCCTTGCTGCTGAATTGCATGCCTATTTTAGTGTGAACCGTGTTTTTTGTCATAGTATTGAAATAATAAAAGCTTCAACATAGTTTGGATGTGGAAGGTATAGCGCTAGTTCAGGTTTGAGAAACAAAAATTTAAAAAACAAACATTCAGGAATTAAAATAATTTAAAAAGAGAAAGAGAACAACTCTTAGAAAGAGCAGAAGCCTTTAACTGAGAGGAGCGAGCTGACAATTTGGCTTTAGCTTGGGGTGCTAAAACCAAATCCTTCTGCAGCTGGGGGAGCTTTCCTTGCTGCTCCTTTCTGCACCCCTGCAGCTGAGCAGAGAAAGCAAAAAAATGTTAATCTAGACCTGAATGAAGCAGGATGGGGAGCTGAGCTGGGCTCTCCAGACTCCTGCATCAGGAAATGCTCTCCCAGAGGGATCTGCTCCCACCAGCCACTCTGTCCCCATGGCTAGCTCAGCCCAGCTGTGTTTCTGTGCCTCTAAAGCCTGTCCTTGTGGTGCTTCTCCCCAGGAAAATGCCAGCAGAGGACAAGGGCGCCGTGCAGGACAGGAAGAGCCCCGCGGCAGAGGTGAAGACGGTGCCCAACGAAGCCACACAAACAAAGGAGAGCGAGAGCAAAGCATGATCAGCACCAGAGGGGACGGCAGAAACCTTCACCCGAGCATTGAAATCACAACCCACACACCCATCTCATTCCTCTAGTGTCTGTTGCCTTTTTTTAAAAAAGAAAGACAAACAAACCAACAAGAAAAATGCATAAATGGGGGGAGGGAGGGAATGTCTCTTTTTTCCTTTTCTTTTTTTATTTTTTCTCTTCTTCTCTTTTTTTTTAATTTTGATTTCTGTTTTTTGCTTTCTTTGAGATTTCTAGAAAGGTTCTATTCGTTGTGCACTTGCTTTTAAAAAGTAAAACATGTTAAAAACAGGGTTAAACCCGTCACCAAATCAGGGCTCAGCTGGCCCTGTGTATATTCAAACAAGCAAACATTGCAATGCTGGTTGCAGTGTGGTTGGGAAGCTCAAAATCAAGTAGTCCTAGACACAAAAAAAACCACAAAAAAGACAAAAAAAAAGAAAAGAGACCCTGTTGTTTCCTTTGTTAGTATAGCAGAGATAACCACTGTGCCTCTGGGCACAGCTGGTGCTTAAAGAACAAAGTCCACAATTTATTTTTATACTTTTCAGTCGAGTTTGAAATATGTAAAGCTTCATAAATAAGTTATAATTTCTGTTCACCTTGTATCTGGTCAGTATGCAAAGTGTCTCGAGCTCTTTGTGACTGAATCCTGCTCGCCACGTTAGACCTTTATTTGGGGTTTATTATTATTATTATCTATTTTTTAGGAAGAATGCCAAAATTGCAGCTTTGGGGGATGTATTTCAATTTGCAGTATTCAGACTCTACATTTCTTTTCCAATTTTACGTTCAATTTTTGTTGGGTTTTTTTTTTTTGGCCAACTTTGGTTCTTTCCAGTGTTTACAATTGACAGATATTTTTTTAACTTCTGTTGTGTTGAAATGGATGTGTAAAATAGCTGCCTTTTTTTTTTCTTTTTGGTTTTGGTTTTTCAGTCAATGCAGTCCTGTAGACACTAGGGTAGCAGCATGCTTGCTTTGCAAAGGGAGACATTTTCAACCATGGATGTTTACAGTAGTTGTTTCCCCTTTTCTCTTTTCTTAATTATTGTTATTATTATATTATTGTTATTATTATTATTATTATTTCTTACTGGAGTAAGAAGAAAAGCGATGCTGGGGTTTGGTTTGGGGTTTTTTTGGGGGGTGGGGGTGTTCAAACCTCTTGGCACCAGTCAAGGGCTTTACCCAGCAATCCCCAAATCTGCTTGGGGTCAGGGAGTTGCTGGAGAAAATCCTTCTGGGCTTAAATTTAGTTTGAAGTCCCTCGCTGGACCTGGGCCTGACTGCATAAGAGAAATCTCATCTCTGCTTTTTTAGGACATTCTCCCCTTTCCTTCACAGAACCCTCCCGCAGCTCTGAGGGGCTCAGGGGAGGTTGGACAGTTTGGGCTGGTCTGGGCTCAGGTGTGTGACCAAATCAATCCCTCCTGATCAGGGCAGAAAATTCCAGTTGCAGAAAATCCCAATTTCAGTCAATTCCAGTTTCAGCAAATTCCAGTTTCGGAAAATACCAATTTCAGAAAATACCAGTTTTGGTAAATACCAATTTCAGAAGATCTCTCTTTCAGAAAATCCCAATTTCAGTAAACACCAATTTCAGTACATAACAATTTCAGAAAATCCCAATTTCGGTAAACACCAATTTCAGAAAATTCCAATTTCAGTAAACACCAATTTCAGAAAATCCCAATTTCAGAAAATTCCAATTTCAGAAAATCCCCATTTCAGTCAATTCCAATTTCAGTAAATACCATGTCCTCTGACCCTAAAGCTAAAACCCAAAAGATCTTTTCCCCACAGGTGCTGGGCAGAGCCCAGGCCCTTCTGCAGGTCCAGCGCCAGCAGGACCCACCCTGGAATCAGGAGCAGGGGCTGGAATTCTGTGCCAGGGCCATCCCTGGGCAAGGGCTGAGGCAGCACCTTAAAAATTAAATTATGGATGGGGGAGCTGATCAATGGGATTTATTATCAGGAATCGTGGAGCAACACTGAGATTTGGGGTGGGAGTGCTGGTCAATGGGATTTATTATCAGGAATTGTGGAGCAACACTGAGATTTGGGGGTGAAAAGGAGCTTTGAGCAGAAGGAAGGCAGAGGAGTGTAGGGAGAGACCAGCCCATTGTATAGAGATGTTCCTCCTGTTGGGGTTTTGGGTATTATTTCCTTTTTTTTTTTAATTTTTATTTTATGTTATTTTCCCTTTTATTTTCTTTTTTTTTTTTTTAATTCTACTTTAGATCTGCAAGCTTGTGCACTGTGGGTGCGTGACTATTTTAGTGTGAACCGTGTTTTTTGTCATAGTATTGAAATAATAAAAGCTTCAACATAGTTTGGATGTGGAAGGTGTAGCGCTAGTTCAGATTTGAGAAACAAAAATGAGAAATAAATATTCAGGAATTAATTTAAAACAAAAAGAGAAAGAGAACAACTCTTAGAAAGAGCAGAAGCCTTTAACTGAGAGGAGCGAGCTGAGGAGGGGTGTGGAGGCTGTGTCTGTGTGTTCCTTGGGAATATTCCCTCTGTTCCAGTGCATCCCAGCATTCCAGCTGTGAGGGGCAGTGCTCTGTCCATTCCAGCTGTGAGGATCCATTCCAGCTGTGAGGGGCAGTGCTCTGTCCTGTGCTCACTGTGGGGTTTTTGGTTTTGTTTTGTTCAGCTCCTGGGACCCCAGGGAGGGCTCTGGGGGTGCAGCTGAGGCTGCCCCGCCTGTCCTGGCAGATTTTGGGCAGGATGGAGCCTTTTCCCCAAAGAAATGAATCTATACCACAGCTGGGCAGCAGCAGTGCCTCCATCCCTGTGGGTGAGCACAGTTTGTCCCTTTTTGTGCCCAATTCTGGCTGCTTTTGTCACCTGTATGTGCTGAGCAGCTGGGAGGAACCACAGCCCCATCCCAAAACCCTGCCCAGGGATCTCCACCAGCACCTGCCAGGTGGGCACTGCGGGAGCTGCCCCACCTGGGTTGGCATTTTTGTCCCAAAAGGGGACGAGCTCAGAGCCCAGCCCAGCACCTGGTGACAGCCTGAGGGTGGCACTGGCTGGGCTGGATGATCCCTCCATCCCAAAGCTCTGGTTTGGGCAGGATGGAGTGAGCTCAGGAGGGAGCAGCTCCTTCCAGTGACCCCTCCCCACTGCCACGGCTGCTCTGGGCCTGGTGGCACTGCTGTGGCTCTGTGTGTCCATCCCCAGGGTTGGTGGCACTGCTGTGGCTCTGTGTGTCCATCCTGGGCTTGGTGGCACTGCTGTGGCTCTGTGTGTCCATCCCCAGGGTTGGTGGCACTGCCATGGCTGTTCCAGGGTTGGTGGCACTGCCGTGGCTGCTCCATATGTCCATCCCCAGGGTTGGTGGCACTGCCCCCTGCCTGTCCCCAGTGTCACAGGAGCGGTGCCATCTCTCTCGTGCTGCACCATTCGTACAGGTGACAATAGTGCATCCCGCCCGTCAGCTTCCAGAGTGGCGTTTTCTTTTCACACTTTTCTATGGAGCCTTCAAACCCCACGTCTTTCACCACCAGGCTGTTTTGATAGTTGTTCTCAGCCCCTCCATGGCCATCCTTCCCCAGCATTCCCTACTTTTGGGGGCCTTCTATCTTGTTAAAAAAAGAAAAAAACAAAAAATCTTTTTACCGAGTGAAACATCGACTCCACCTTTATCCCCATTCTCACTGGTGTAAATACTGATACTAACTGAGGATTTTGACTTTGCATTCTGTCAGAATACTGTGTTCAAATAAAAACTACAAAAAAAAAAAAAAAAAAAGCTGATGCCTGCAGTCTGCCCTTCTTTGGTCGTGCTCCTCGTCCCACCTGAGTGGCACCAAAAGCACTTGAGCACTTGCAAGTTTGTTTCTTTGTCCCTCCACATTTATTTACTTCTTTCCTGGAGATAGCAAACACAAAAATGCAGTTTCACAGCTACTGGGAAGCTCCCAAAAAGGCACTTTTGTGTTGCCTGGCTGTGGAAAGTGTGACCGAGTGTTGGATGTGAGAGGTGACCTCTGCCCAGCCTGAACTTAATGAGGTTTGAGTTAATTAATTCATTCAATTAATTCATTTTAAAGTCTTGATTTTTTTTTTTAATCCTAGATAAAAATTGACCAAATGCCCAACTTTAATTTTTTTTTACTCTGGGGATTATGGGGAGAGGAGGGTTGTCTCACCTTCACCAATTCAGGCAAACCAGAGTTGATTCTCACACAGAAGTTCCCATTTAGCTGAAAAAGAGCTTTTTAAGTCACTCCCTGACCATTTGATGTAAAAACCACCAAATCTGCCAAGTGGGGAAGCACCAGTTGGCCCAAGTCCTGGTTGGGGTTGGAGGGGGAGGTTGGGGTTGCCCTTGGAGATTTGGGGTTGTCCTTTCTGGGTTCAGAGCCCCCTCAATCCCCCCCGGTCCCTGTGCGTCGTGGGACCTGTGCCCTGCCTTTCCTGGCTCCCTGCTGCACCCTTTGAGCCTGGAGGAGCTCAGGGCTTCCTCCCTCTTCTCCCAGAGAACAGAAAAGGGATTTTCCTGCTCCTGGAGCTGGGGCTGTGCTCAGTGGCAAAATCACTGAGAGATCCTTTATGAGACCTTTGTGTTTCTTTGGCCGTTTTCTCAACCCTCAGACCTTTTAATTTCCATTTAATTTTAATTTTCCCTCGTCTCTCCCTCTGTTAAGGCCATGGCACCTGAGTGGCAGTGTCACCTTGGCTGAGTGTGGCTCCTTTTCCCCTGGGCTGAATTTGGGGTAAGTCTGAGTGGGGCTGGGGGCTGGAGGGAGATTTTTGTGCTCTTTCTTTCATCCCTTCTAGAAATCATCATTATCTGGCCTTTTATCAGATAGCAGTATGTAAATATCATGCATGAGCTTCAGAGCATAATTTAAGGGCTTTTTGAAGTACTCAGAGACTAAAGGTGCCTCTCCCTGTTCACATTAACTGGCCTGTGTGTTATTCCCCAGCTTTTGTGGGATAACAAATAAACCCAAAATTCCTGAGCATCCCACTGCCCCAGCTATGGCCTCGTGGGTATTTTTAACTGGACACTGGGCTGGGAACAGCTTCATTAGAGAAGAAAAAAACATTTTGGGATGGAGGGTGGTGTGGGCAGAGCTGGTGGCAGTGAGGGGAGGGACAGGAAATGTTTGGGTTTGGGACATGAGGGGTAAAGGGATGTGCTGGCTGTTCCTACGAGGAAAAGGGGTATCCTTTTTGTTCCTACAAGGAAAAGGGATATCCTGGCTGTTCCTACAAGGAAAAGGGATGTCCTGGCCGTTCCTACAAGGAAAAGGGGTATCCTTTTTGTTCCTACAAGGAAAAGGGATGTGCTGGCTGTTCCTACAAGGAAAAGGGATATGCTGCCTATTCCTACAGCCAAGGGGTGGATGGGATGGGGGTCTCTGGCTGCCTGCGGAGCTCAGCACCTCTCTGGCACCTCAGGATTCCATCTCCAGCTGATGAGGATGGATGGGGAAGTGGGCAATGGATGGGCAATGGATGCGGCTGGGCTGGCGGCTCCCGGAGCCGCAGCAGCCTCAGGGTGAGCTGTCCCTGTCCCTGTGCGGAATGTGCGATCCCGGGCTGGGTGTGTACCGGGAATGGCCATCCCGGGCTGAGCCTGTGCCGGGAATGTACCGGGAATGGCCATCCCGGGCTGGGTTTGTACCAGGAATGGCCATCCCGGGCTCGGGCTCCGCGGTGCTCGGGCTCCCTGCGGTGGCCGACTGCTTCCATCGCAGAGAGCCGGGAAGCCTTTCAGGAGATCACAACAGGAAAATAGCCCGAGTCTGGCATAAAAATCGGGACGAGCCTCAGGCTGGACATCGGCAGGAATTGCTCCATGGAAAGGTTGAACCATGGGCAGGGGCTGCCCGAGGGTTTTGAGGTGCCCCCTTTCCTTTCCTTTCCCTTCCCTTCCCTTCCCTTCCCTTCCCTTCCCTTCCTCATTTTTTCTCCACCAGAGAACCCCAGCCCCAGCAAAGCTCAGTTTTGTTCATGGTGGAGGAAGATCTGCTTTGCTTTCACCCCACCAACACCCACTCCTTCAGCCCTGCAGGATCCTGCCTGCCCTGGGGAAGCTCCAGGAGCAGAACCAGCCCTTCCTGCCCTTGGTTCTGCCCATCAGGGGCTGGTGCTGCTGCCCAGGGTGCCCTGCCCACCCCTGCCCATCCATCCTTGATCCCCTGCCCATCCGTCCCATCCCTGTCCATCCCTGCCCATCCGTCCCATCCCTGTCCACCCCTGCCCACCTCCCCGTGCTCAGGGTGCAGGGCAGGGTGCAGGGACACAAAGCCCCGATCCCATTGCCATGGAGATGCTCACTCAAGCCGAGTTCAAAGGAAATTGTTCCAGCTAAAGTGACGAGGCTGGCAGGAGAGGCTGGCTGGCAGCTGAAAGGGGCCAGCTCCTGGTGAAAGGAGGTGGGGTCAGAAAGGGGCCCTGCGCCAAAGAGCAGCTCCAGAGAGCCCTGGAGAGCTCCCTTGGAACAGAGCCTCCCCCAGCAGCACAGGAGGCCAGGCAGCATCCCCAGAACACCCCTGCAAGGCTGCAGAGAGGGCAGGACAGAGAGAAGGACAGAGAGAGGGCCTGGACAGAGAGAGGGGCAGGACAGAATGCAGGACAGAGAATGCAGGACAGGGAATGCAGGACAGGGAAAAGGGCAGGACAGAGGAGGGCTGGACAGAAAGGCAGGACAGACAGAAGAGCTGGACAGAGATGAGCAGGACAGAGCAGGGCAGTACAGAATTCAGGACAGACAGAAGGGCAGGACAGAGAGAAGGACAGGACAGAGAATGCAGGACAGGACAGAGAGAAGGACAGAGAAGAGATGGACAGGGAGAAGGGCAGGACAGAGAATGAAGGACAAAAAAGAGATTTGATAGGGTTTTTTTAGGGTCCTTTCCAGCATGACAGGCTGGGGGCAGCTCGAGGGGCACTGTGGGGGCTTGAGGGTGGCAGAGGCTGGGAGCTGAGGGAGGAGCAGGGAGAGGGCACAGTGGGTGACACACAGAGATGCTGAGGGCGGCAGGGGCAGCTGGAGGGTGACACCGAGAAGCTGGGGGCTGAGGAGCAAAGGAGAGGGAGTAAGGGTGACAGACAGGAGCTGAGGGGCAGCTGAGAGGGGGTTTGAGGGGCATAGGGGGGGCTTGAGGGCGACAGACAGAGCCTGAGGGCTGGGGGGCAAAAGGAAAAGGGCTGGCGTAGGTGTTTGGGGGTCTGTGGCCCGCAGTGGCCAGCTGCCATCACCTGGCACTGACGTGTTTGATGAAAATCCTTTCGCTGGGATTTTTCACCTGAGAAGCCTCAGAACAGAAATGGAACCAATAACGATCTGCTGGCTGAGGAGTGTGGGCTGGAGATGGTTTAGCAACAGGGGCATCTTGGATTGGTCTCCTGTGCAGTTTCTACTCGATGACCAATCATAGTCCAGCTGTGTCGGGGCTGTGAGCAGTCCCAGGTTTTTATTATTCATTCCTTTCCAGCTTTCTGATGTCTCCTTGCTCTTTTAGTATAGTTCTAATATCTAAATTTCTATTAATATAATAGAGATCATAAAATAATAAATCAGCCTGCTGAAAGAGGGGGTCAAGATTCTCATCTCTTCCCTTGTCCTGTGGACCCTCAAACACCACCACAATCACCGGCTTGAGCTGGTCTGGGCAGCATCAAACACAATTATTTTTCTATTTTAAAGCTTTTTATTTTTAAGGTATTTTTAATTTAATTTTTATTTTAAATTTAAAAAATAAATTAAAAATAAATGAAAATCAAAATAAAAGCCGTAAAATGCTGTAAAGTACCATAAAAGTTCCATAAAGGGTAGTGCTGCTAAAAAAAAAAAAAAAAAAAAAAAAAAAAAAAAAAAGCTTTAAAAATAGAAAAATTTAAAATAAAAATAAAATTAAAAAATAAAATTTAAAAATAGGAAAAATTAAAAATAAAAATTAAATTAAAAAATTAAATTAAAAAAATAAAATTAATTAATAATAAATGAAAAACAAAATAAAAGCCGTAAAATGCTGTAAAGTACTGTAAAAGGTCCATAAAGGGTAGTGCTGTAAAGCGTGACTGTTGTAAAAGGTGCCTTAAAAAAAAAAAAAAAAGCTTCAAAAATAGAAAAATTTAAAATAAAAATATTAAAAATAAAATAAAAAGCTTTAAAAATAGGAAAAATTAAAAATAAAAACTAAATAAAAAATAAAATTAAAAAAATAAAATTAATTAAAAATAAATGAAAAACAAAATAAAAGACGTAAAGTGCTGTAAAGTGCCGTAAAAGTTCCATAAAAGGAAGTGCCGTAAAGTGCAATTGCCGTAAACTGCCGTAAAGCGCGACTGTCGCAAAAGGTGCCGTAAAGCGCGACTGTCGCAAAAGGCGCCGTAAAGCAGAACTGTCGCAAAAGGTGCCGTAAAGCGCGACTGTCGTAAAAGGTGCCGTAAAGCGCGACTGCCGTAAAGCGCGACTGTCGTAAAAGGTGCCGTAAAGCAGAACTGTCGCAAAAGGTGCCGTAAAGCGCGACTGTCGTAAAAGGTGCCGTAAAGCAGAACTGTCGCAAAAGGTGCCGTAAAGCGCGACTGCCGTAAAGCGCGACTGTCGTAAAAGGTGCCGTAAAGCGCGACTGCCGTAAAGCGCGACTGTCGTAAAAGGTGCCGTAAAGCGCGACTGTCGCAAAAGGCGCCGTAAAGCGCGACTGTCGCAAAAGGTGTCGTAAAGCAGAACTGTCGCAAAAGGCGCCGTAAAGCAAGACTGTCTTGAATCACGACTGTCACAAAAGGTGCCGTAAAGCGCGACTGTCGTAAAATTGCTGTAAATGACTGTCGTAAAAGGGAGTGCCGTTCAGGACACAGGTGTTTAAAGCACTTTAATGGGTGCCCGCCGCCCTGCTCGCCCCGCCCCCCGCCCTCGCGGCCCCGCCCCCCGCCCCTCCCACCGGCCCCGCCTTTGCCATCCCGTTGGTCCCCGCTTTCCCGGCTACCGCGGCCCCGCCCCCCGCGGTTTCGCCATCCTCGCGGCCCCGCCCCTCAATTCCGCCTCTCCGAGCCCGCCCACCGGCACCACCGCGGCCCCCCCCCCCCCCCGATCCCGCCGCTTTCCCCCCGCTACCCGCGAGTGCGGCCGCTCCTGCCGCCCCCCCCCGCCCCCTTTGCCGACCCAGCGGGGCCGGTGCTGGCCCAAGTCCCGTCGCTGCTGCTGCGTCTTTGCCGTTCCCCGCGGCTCCGGGATCTGCGGTGCCGAGCTCGCCTGGCGCGGCCGCGCTGCGTCCCCAGCGCCCCCTGTGCGCGCTGCCGCGGGCAGCCCTGTTCCCCCCCCCCCCCCCCCCCCCGCGCCGTTCAAGCACACGCAGCGCACCCCGAGCTGCCCACGGGCCCCGCGGCAGCGCACACGCCCGTGTTTAATCCCGTCCCTGCCGGCGTTCCGGCGCAATCCCCCGGTCCCGGCACGGCACCGCCGGCGCTGGGACCGGGGCGCCCCGGCCCGCCCGGCCGCCCCGTGCCGGCGCCGCTCCTGCCCGCCGGGCCGGCAGCCAGCCCGGCTCCCAGCGGCCGCACGCCGCGCTCCAGCCGCCCGCCCAGCGCACCGCCCGGCACGGGGCCCCCGCGGCAGCCTCCCGCCGCCTCCCGCCACCCCGGGATCATCTCCCGCTGACGAGGCCGCCCCGCCGCCGCCCGTGGCCGCCTTCCCGCTCCTGCTGCCGCCGCTCGGCACCGCGGCGCCGGCCCGAGCCGTGCCGTGCCCCGCCGCAGCCTCCCGCTTCCGAGCTGCTGGATGGCGCGGCTCCGCCGCCTCCTGCAGCCACGGACATCTCGTGGTTCCCGGCCGCGGCCGCAGCCCCGTGTCCCGTTCCCGCAGCTCCGCCGCCTCCGCACCCCCCCCATGGCTGCCCGCGCCGCCCACGCATGCGCAATTGCTCCAACCCCGCCCCAGCGAGAGCGCCCCGCGCCCTCACCCGAGCACTGAAATCGCAGCCCACGCACCCATCTCATCCCTCAGTGTCTGCTGCCTTTTTTAAACAAGAAAGACACACAAACCAACCAGAAAAATGCATAAATGGGGGGGAGGGAATGTCTCTTTTTTCCTTTTCTTTTTTATTTTTTTCTCTTCTTCTCTTTTTTTTTTTAAATTTTGATTTCTGTTTTTTGCTTTCTTTGAGATTTCTAGAAAGGTTCTATTCGTTGTGCACTTGCTTTTAAAAAGTAAAGCATGTTAAAAACAGGGTTAAACCCGTCACCAAATCAGGGCTCAGCTGGCCCTGTGTATATTCAAACAAGCAAACATTGCAATGCTGGTTGCAGTGTGGTTGGGAAGCTCAAAATCAAGTAGTCCTAGACACAAAAAAACCCACAAAAAAGACAAAAAAAAAGAAAAGAGACCCTGTTGTTTCCTTTGTTAGTATAGCAGAGATAACCACTGTGCTGCTGGACACAGCTGGTGCTTAAAGAACAAAGTCCACAATTTATTTTTATACTTTTCAGTCGAGTTTGAAATATGTAAAGCTTCATAAATAAGTTATAATTTCTGTTCACCTTGTATCTGGTCAGTATGCAAAGTGTCTCGAGCTCTTTGTGACTGAATCCTGCTCACCATATTAGACCTTTATTTGGGGTTTATTATTATTATCTATTTTTTAGGAAGAATGCCAAAATTGCAGCTTTGGGGGATGTATTTCAATTTGCAGTATTCAGACTCTACATTTCTTTTCCAATTTTACGTTCAATTTTTGTTGGGGTTTTTTTTGGCCAACTTTGGTTCTTTCCAGTGTTTACAATTGACAGATATTTTTTTAACTTCTGTTGTGTTGAAATGGATGTGTAAAATAGCTGCCTTTTTTTTTTTTCTTTTTGGTTTTGGTTTTTCAGTCGATGCAGTCCTGTAGACACTAGGGTAGCAGCATGCTTGCTTTGCAAAGGGAGACATTTTCAACCATGGATGTTTACAGTAGTCGTTTCCCCTTTTCTCTTTTCTTAATTATTGTTATTATTATTATTATTATTATTATTATTATTATTATTATTATTATTATTATTATTATTATTATTATTATTATTATTATTATTTCTTACTGGAGTGAGAAGAAAAGCAATGCTGGGGTTTGGTTTGGGGTTTTTTTGGTGGGTGGGGGCATTCAAACCTCCTGATCAGGGCAGAAAATTCCAGTTGCAGAAAATCCCAATTTCAGTCAATTCCAGTTTCAGCAAATTCCA
The DNA here is from genome assembly GCF_012460135.2 of Molothrus ater. Taxonomy (NCBI): domain Eukaryota; kingdom Metazoa; phylum Chordata; class Aves; order Passeriformes; family Icteridae; genus Molothrus; species Molothrus ater. The sequence goes on from NC_050499.2 coordinate 7,005,149, forward strand.
GTTTCAGAAAATACCAGTTTTGGTAAATACCAATTTCAGAAGATCTCTCTTTCAGAAAATCCCAATTTCAGTAAACACCAATTTCAGAAAATTCCAATTTCAGTAAACACCAATTTCAGTAAAGAACAATTTCAGTAAATAACAATTTCAGTAAATCCCAATTTCAGAAAATCCCAATTTCAGTAAACACCAATTTCAATAAATAACAATTTCAGAAAATCCCAATTTCAGTAAACCCCAATTTCAGAAAATTCCAATTTCAGTAGACACCAATTTCAGTAAATTCCACTTTCAGTAAATCCCAATTTCAGTAAACACCAATTTCAGAAAATTCCAATTTCAGAAAATCCCCATTTCAGTCAATTCCAATTTCAGTAAATACCATGTCCTCTGACCCTAAAGCTAAAACCCAAAAGATCTTTTCCCCACAGGTGCTGGGCAGAGCCCAGGCCCTTCTGCAGGTCCAGCGCCAGCAGGACCCACCCTGGAATCAGGAGCAGGGGCTGGAATTCTGTGCCAGGGCCATCCCTGGGCAAGGGCTGAGGCAGCACCTTAAAAATTAAATTATGGATGGGGGAGCTGATCAATGGGATTTATTATCAGGAATCGTGGAGCAACACTGAGATTTGGGGGTGAAAAGGAGCTTTGAGCAGAAGGAAGGCAGAGGAGTGTAGGGAGAGACCAGCCCATTGTATAGAGATGTTCCTCCTGTTGGGGTTTTGGGTATTATTTCCTTTTTTTTTTAATTTTTATGCTATTTTCCTTTTTCTTTTTTTTTTTAATTCTACTTTAGATCTGCAAGCTTGTGCACTGTGGGTGCGTGACTATTTTAGTGTGAACCGTGTTTTTTGTCATAGTATTGAAATAATAAAAGCTTCAACATAGTTTGGATGTGGAAGGTGTAGCGCTAGTTCAGATTTGAGAAACAAAAATGAGAAATAAATATTCAGGAATTAATTTAAAATAAAAAGAGAACAAGAGAACAACTCTTAGAAAGAGCAGAAGCCTTTCACTGAGAGGAGCGAGCTGAGGAGGGGTGTGGAGGCTGTGTCTGTGTGTTCCTTGGGAATATTCCCTGTGGGGATCAGTGCTCTGTCCATTCCAGCTGTGAGGATCCATTCCAGCTGTGAGGGGCAGTGCTCTGGCCATTCCAGCTGTCTGTTCCTACAAGGAAAAGGGATATGCTGCCTGTTCCTACAGCCAAGGGGTGGAAGGGATGGGGGTCTCTGGCTGCCTGCGGAGCTCAGCACCTCTCTGGCACCTCAGGATTCCATCTCCAGTTGATGAGGATGGATGGGGAAGTGGGCAATGGATGGGCAATGGATGCGGCTGGGCTGGCGGCTCCCGGAGCCGCAGCAGCCTCAGGGTGAGCTGTCCCTGTCCCTGTGCGGAATGTGCGATCCCGGGCTGGGTGTGTACCGGGAATGGCCATCCGGGGATGGGTTTGTACCAGGAATGGCCATCCCGGGCAGCGCAGCTCCGCGGTGCTCGGGCTCCCTGCGGTGGCCGACTGCTTCCATCGCAGAGAGCCGGGAAGCCTTTCAGGAGATCGCAACAGGAAAATAGCCCGAGTCTGGCATAAAAATCGGGACGAGCCTCAGGCTGGACATCGGCAGGAATTGCTCCGTGGAAAGGTTAAACCATGGGCAGGGGCTGCCCGGGGGGGTTTGAGGTGCCCGTCCCTGGATGTGCCCGGGATGGCCCGGACGTGGCGCCAGAGCTCTGGGCTGGGGACAAGGTGGGGACGGCCACAGGGAGCGCTCGGTGCTGCCGGAGCCCCTTCCCAGCCGGGATAGCCCCGGGATTCAGCACGGACCTGCCGCTCTCCCGCCAAATTACCGGCTCATTTGCATAACCCCGCCCATTTAATTTAAATAGCGCGACCGTTCTTATTTGCATAACCCCCGCCTTTCATTTGCATCGCCACGCCCACCCGCGGGTGCCGCGTCAGGCGCGTTCCCCTGGCAACGGCGCCGCGGGTTCGAGCTGGGCCCCGGCGGCTCCCGCTGCCCCTCGGTGTCCCCTCGGTGTCCCCTCGGTGTCCTTTCAGTGTCCCCTCTCTGTCCCGTCTGTGTCCCCTCTCTGTCCCCCCGGTGTCCCCCGGCCATGCTGCGCGACAAGGACACCGAGGCGGATTTCCAGCGCTTCCTGCGCCGCGTGGACGATGTCAGTGAGTGGCCGGAGGGGCGCGGGGACAGCGCGGGGACAGCGGGGGACACCGAGGGGACAGCGGGGGACACCGAGGGGACAGCGCGGGGACAGCCGGGGAAGGGGAGCCAGGAGCGGGGCCGAGGACGGCGGAACATCGGTGGGAAAGCGGCAAATCCCCGCTGTGCCCCGGCCGGTTCGGTTTGTTCGGTGTTTGCCGGAGGCTCGGAGGGGCTCTCGCCTTTATTTGGGATGCTGAGAGCCGCTTCCTTCTGTGCATTTCGGTAATGGTGACAGAAACTGCAGGGGGCTCCCGAAAGTGACAGAAACTGCAGGTTTCTGTCCTGAAAGTGACGGCAAATCCACCCTGGGAAAGTTTCTGTTTATTCAAAGTGCCGCTTGTTTCTGTGGATTTCATTAATGTTTGCAGAAACTGCAGGTTTCTGTCCTTAAAGTGACGCGAAATCCACCCTGGGAAAGTTTCTGTTTATTCAAAGGGCCCAAGGCCACGCTGGAGCATCCCGGCCTATGGGAGGGGTCCCTTCCCATGGGACCGGGTGGGTTTTAGGGTCTTTTGCACCCCAAAGCACCCTGGGATTCAGTGGTTTTATGGTAAAAGCCATCCTGGTCAGCGCTGCCTTCAAAGCAGGCGCCACCTGAACTCCCGGTGCTTCCACGTTTGAAGTCCTATGTGTATATTTATTTTATCTGGGATTTTTCTGTGATTTTTTAGCCAATTTGCTGCAAGACCTGAAGTCCCCGGACTCAGCAGTGCAGGAAAAAGCCATTGCTGAGACAGAGAAAAGGCTCCGAGAGCAAGGGGCCAGCAGGGAGGAGGAAGAGGAGGAGGAGGAGGAGTGCAGGACCACGGTGAACAGAACACTCATCAACACTTCTGTAAGGGCTTTTCCCTCTGGAATTAAGGCTGGGCTCAGTCCGGGTTAAAGACACAGATGGGAACTTCCCAGGACTGCCAGAATTTATCAAATCCTTACCATTTTCTGTTTAAATGTCAAACTGGTGCTCCTGCTGTCAGGCTGGGGGTTTCAGACATTCCTGATGCTGCTGTGGCTTTGTGCAGCCCAGCCAAGTGCCCCTGTGCTGCTGGGGCTTTTCCCAAACCATTTGTGGCTTTTCCCAAACCGTTTGAGCTCTGTTTCTGTTCTTCCAGGGCACGCCGAGGGTGCAGGCAGCAGATGCAGGTAGGACACTGCTCCTGTCTAAAACCAAGCTCTAAAACCAGTTCTAGCAGGGATGGAGCTCATGCAAGAGCTGATTCCGCCCCTTTTCCTGGCGTCTGTAACCAAAATTCAGTCACACCCAGGAGCACACTCGAGGTCTCAGCAGCGTGGCTGTGTTTTCCACAGGTGGGAGCCTTGTTCTCTTCTGGCTCCTCATCTTTTTACACTTTTCACTGTGAATTTCAAAGCAAACCTGTTTGTTTGGCCCCGGGGAGGAGCAAGGCAGGTGTGCAGCTCCTCAGGGGTGGCATCATCCTTGTCTGTGACAGCCTGTCAGCCACTTCCACTTTAATTGCTGAAACGGCCCCTTGGTGCTGGCTTTTATTAAGAAATGACTCAGAAGTACCCTGGGAATTATTGGTTTTTTCCCTATTTTAATGAAGTTTGCTCTTCTTTTTCCCCTCTAAAATGCCACCAACTCTGCTCTTTGGAAGATGGCTTCCTGGCGGCTTTGGAGAAGGATGCCAAGGAACGAGCGCAGAGGAGGAGGAGGAATGAGCAGCTGGCAAACGGTGACTGCTGAGAGCAGCTCCAGAAATCCCTGCCAGGGGCTGGGGGAGGCACAGCTGGGCTCGTCTGAGCCCTGGGACGGGCTCAGGGCTCCTCGGAGCTGCTGCTCCTGGTGCTCTGCACGATCTCAGGTGGCGGAGCTGGTTTGGGATGCAGGGAGGGGAGGGGAACACTCGGTTCTCCCTCTGGAAGGGGAATGGTTGCAGGGAAATAATGGAAATAATGGAAATAATGGAAATAATGGAAATAATGGCTGGGCTGGAACCCTGGGGCTGTTCCAGCAGGAGAGCCTGGCTCTGCCTGCTCAGTCCCACTGGGGGATGAAATAAATTAAATATTGATGGACATTGTTGCTGTTCTCAATGCACTCTGCTGCTCTCAGCCCTGAAGGAGCAGGGCAACGAAGCCTTCAGGGCAGGAGACTTTGCTCTGGCCATCCAGAGGTACTCAGAGGGGCTGGAGAAGCTGAGGGACAAGCAGGAGCTCTACACAAACAGGGCCCAGGTCAGTGCCAGGGCAGGAGCCACTTCTGGCTGGGTTTTGTGTGGCTGTGCCAGGGTAAAAGCCCAAACCATTGTTCTGTTACACCCCTTGGGTGTGGTGAACCCCTGCTCCTGCACAGCAAGTGAGGGAAAATCCTTCCAATTCCCAGTTTGATTCAAATACTCTGCATTTTTTATTATCAATAAAAAAAAAAAATTATTTATATTATATATAATATAATAACACTATATAGTAATATTATACTATATACTACGTATTATATATAATATATAATATATAATATATAATATATAATATATAATATATAATATATAATATATAATATATTTATATTATATATTATATATTATATAATATGTATTCTATATTCTATACTCTATATTATATATTATAGATATATTAGATATTTTAGATATATTAGATATATTAGATATTAGATATATTTTAATATATTATATTATGTTAATAAGTAAAAATAATGATTTTCCAGGAATGACTTCTATAACTGCAGAGTGAAATATTTGCTTTGCAGTCTCTGTTTGCCTTGTGCACTCTGTATGTTTGTGTGTCATTTAGAATCCTATTCCATTGATTCTAAATTAGAACATCCAGGGAGATGGCAGACGAGTTAAGAATGGAAATTACCCTGCAAAATCAATGGCCAGGCCAATCAGCAGCCTCATTTTATTATTTTTAATTAGCCAGTGTTTGTGCAACAGCGAGCAGAAATTGCTTAAAGGATTCCAATTCTTCTGCCTGGACTTTTTTTCTGTTTATTTCAGGCCTACCTGAAGCTCCATGAGTATGAGAAAGCCATCAGTGACTGTGAGTGGGCATTAAAGGTAATTCCACAATTGCCAAGTAGAAAAGACCCCTAAAATCAGCATTATATACAGAAATCCATATTTTTGACTCAAATTAACTGGAAAATAATCACCTTTTGGAAACCCTGCTTTCCATCCTCACCTCAAGGCTGTGGTTTTTGGGTCTCTGTGGGCAATAATTCAGCATAAAAATATTAGCCACCACTAAGAAATGGTATAAACACCCTGATCTTTGCTTTGGGCAGCTCTACTAATAATCACAATTTTAATAATTAATAATTAATAATTAGTAATCAGAATGCTGGAAAACATACTGAAAGGCTGCAATGTTCTAAAGACATAACTCATAATAATTTCTGGTTTACCTCAGTGCAATAAGAACTGCCTGAAAGCCTATTTCCTCATGGGGAAGGCTCACCTGGCCCTGCAGCACTTCTCTGAGGTGAGCTGGGTGAATTCTGGGGCCCTGGGCCCACGTTTTGTTCTGCTTTGGGGAGTGAGAGGGACAGAGTTCCATGCCATGCCTCAGTTCCTGTTTTCCACTGGAACTCTGATTTTTTGCCCCTTGGGTTTTACTGGAAAATTCCCTTTGAATTTGCAACAGCAGGCAGATGTAGGGACTGAGAATATCTGGCTTTTTTGGGAGTTTTGCCATCTGTGTCCCCATAAATGTTACTTTTCCCATTTATTAAGGGCTGTGGCCCCAGAAACCTTTGGGATCTGACTGGGATATCATTGCTATCACCGATTCCTGTTTCCAGCTGCAACTCAGAGCCCTTTTTGTCCCCCTGCAGTCCAGGCAGTGCTATGAGAAGATGCTGCAGATTGATCCCCAGAAGGAAAACCTCTTTAAAGGTGAGAAATAGATCTTTTCACCTGTGTTTTCTGCTGAAGGGGGAGCAGAGCTTCCCTGCCGCACTTGGTTTCCCTGTCACCTCCTGCCACTGTGATATTTCATGAAAAACCCATTGGCCAGGATTTCTTCTCCTGGGAAGCTTCAGCTTCTCCCTGTTTTGCTCCTCTGGAATGTGATTTGGAGAATTGTTTACAAAACATGTGAATTGTTTTTAATTAATGGCCAATCCCAGTCCAGCTGTGTCAGACTCTCTGGTCAGCCATGGGTTTTTATTATTCATTCCTTTCGAGCTTTCTGATGTCTCCTTTCTTTTTCTTTAGTATAGTTTTAGTATACCATTATCATATAATGTTATATTATGTTATGTTATGTTATGTTATGTTAATGTTATGTTATATTAATTATATATAGACATATATTATTATGCCTATATATAATTAATATAACATAACATAATATAATAACATTATATTATATTACATTACATTACATTATATTACATCACATTACATTATATTACATTGTATTCTATCATATTAATTATATAATGTATAATTATATATTATATATAAGATATTTTATATAGAAAAATAGAATATAATATAATTATAATTATAATGTAAATAATTATAATATAATTAATATAATATAATATAATATAACATAACATAATATAATATAATATAATATAATATAATATAATATAATATAATTAATATAATTAATATATATAATTAATATATATAATAATTAATATAATATAATAATATATAAGCCTTCTGAGAACTTAAAGCCAATTCTCTTCTCTCCCCTCCTGCTGGGGACCCTCCCAACACCCCGACCCCCTCTCAGAGTGCGTGGCCGAGGCCAGGCTGGAGGAGCAGAGGCTGAGGGAGGAGCAGAGAGCGCAGAGGGAGCTCCAGGCCGGGAGCGTGGCTGCTCTGCCCATCCAGGAACTGCTGCAGAGGCTCCGCAGCCCTGGCCACGACCTCCCCTACTACACAGGGGCCGTGGTGCTGCTGGCAGGAGCCGTGAGCTCTTGTGAGTCTTCGCTGCAAAATGTTCATTTTGTAAATTGTTGTCGATTCTGGGAGGTGTAAGCCAGGCAGAGGAGGGCAGGGCAGCAGCTTTTAAAGGATATTAATGGATACAGCCCAGTAACTGATCCTGGATTTCAAACACAAAACTGGCAATGGAGGATATTTCAGTTTGGCCAGTGGGTGATGTACTGATGCTGTAGCTGAGCTGCTGAGAGTCCTTGGGGATTTGGGGTCTCATTTGTCTATAAGTATTTGTAATTCATAAATATTTGTAATATTTGTAATTCGCAATATTTGTTTATAAATATTTGTAATTCTGTGTTAAAGCCCATTGAGTTACAAAGCCAATTTTGTGTTTCAGCCTTCCTGAATAATATAATTAATATAATATAAATAATATAATTAATATAATATAATAACTCTAAATAATATAATTAATATAATATAATACAATATAGTGTAATATAATTAATATAATATAATTAATATAATATAATTAATAATTCTTTCACTTGAAGCCAACATCACCAGGCATGAACCAGAGCAATTTTCAGCTTCAGAACCACTCCTCCTTCCCTCCTCCCTGAATTCTCCCCCATTCCCAGGGATGTTTTTCCCCAGAGCTGCTGCTGCTGCTGTAGTGACCTTTTCTTTTAGCACTGCTCAGGAAGAGCAGGAGCCTGCCTGGCTGTGCCCCAGCTGAGTTTGTCTGTGCTCTTGCAGGCACTGGGCAGACGCTCTTCAGGACAAACAATGGCTTCAGTATCCTGAGCAACGAGGCTGTCAGAGGGTGAGAGCTCTCCGAGGGCCTCTCCAGCCTGGGGAAATGCAATATTGTTTTCAAGAAACAGAACCAGCCCTTGAAATGCAGCTGGACCGATCAGAGGAGGATGAAATGCCAGATTTGAGTGTGTGAATGGAGGCACTTGTACCTGCCTGTGGCACAGACAGTGCTCCCTCAGATGCAGGAGGAGAATCCCTGGGTTGCTGGTGGTGTCTGCTCTGGCTGGGCAGTTATCCTATCCCTGGTGCTGAGAGCAGCTGTGCAGGAAAATCTGAGTGGGAAAGAACATGTGAAGGCTCAGGGGGCACCCCCTGGGGCTGGGCTTGGGCACCAGGGAATATTTGGGTGCTCCTGGCACTTTTTAGGTTCCATATTTTGGGGTTTTTTAGTTTATCCATATTTTGGGTGGGGGCTGCAGACAGACCTGAGGGGTGAACCATGTACAAATCCCCATTCCCTGGATATTTCCCGTGGTTTGAGCCACCCTTTGCTCTGTCCACAAGCTGACTTTTCCCATCCAGGGCCTTCTGTGCAGAGAGCAAAAGCCCTGCTGAGGTGGAGCTCTGTGTTTCCCTTCTGCTCCTGTGGCAAGCTGCCTGTGCTGGCAATGGTAAAGGCCTGGAATCCCCCTCATCCCTGTTAATTAATGTGGGATTCATTTGGCATTTCTGGGCTGGGGCTGGGGCTGGGCATGGCCACCCCTCTCCCAGAGCACCTGCATCCCTCCAGGCGTGGTTGGAACCCAAATTTTGCAGGTCAGAGGAGGTGTTGGGTGCAGGATGGAATTTCCACTCTCTGAACATTTCCAATCCATCCAAGGGGTGGGCAGTAAATTCCCTGGGATTTTTGCTGCTCCTAAGATAACACCCCTTGCAGAGTTTTCTCTGTTTTAAGCAGTTACACCTGCAAAAAGCAGAGTTTTACAGAAGAGAAGGCTGAATTTATTTAGAATTATCAATCCACAGCGGTTGGGCAGGTACCTGCCTCTGTTTTTAGGGAATACCCACGTGGGTGAGAGATGGGCTGGGGTGGGCGGTAAAGTGGAAATGCAGAACATTGTGTTGGCTTGTGGGGTTCAGCTGATGCCAAATAAAATATTCATGCTGAAAAAAAATAAAATAAACGAAACGAGGAGGCCGATGAGGGACATTGCAGAGATTTTCTGTCCCTTTCCAGAGGAAAACCAGCGTGTGCTGCTGGCCCAGGCCGAGGTGGGTGCCCAGCTGCCGGAGCTGCTGTCCTGTGGCACAGCCCAGATCCAGAGGGAGGCCCTGGCACTGATCTCCCTCTACTCTGAGCACGAGGGGGGCCGGAGGCTGCTGGGCAGGCAGGACCTGAGCAGGTGAGAGCAGCAGGGAAAGCTCCAGGCAGGGCTCAGGGCTGGCCCAGCTCAGGGGAACAAAGGGGACTCGGGGTGCCCTCGTCGCTCTGCACAGCTCCTCAAAGGCTGGGCTCGGTCTGCAGGGCCTGACAGAGCCAGAGCACACAGCCTCGAGCTGCACCAGGGGAAATACAGGCTGGGTGTTGGGAAAAAGTTCTTTACAGAAAGGGAGATAAAGTTCTGGAATGTTCTGCCCAGGGAGGTGGTGCAGTCACCATCCCTGATGTGTTTAACAAAGCCTGGATGTGGCACTGGGGGCCAGGGTTTAGTTGAGGTGCTGGGGCTGGGTTGGATTTGATGAACTTTGAGGTCTCTTCCAACCTGGTCATTCTGTGAATTCTCTGAATTCTGTGACTTCTGTGAATTTGGGGGAATTTTAGGAATGCCCAGGGAATGGGAATGGTACAGTCACCATCCCTGATGTGTTTAACAAAGCCTGGATGTGGCACTGGGGGCCAGGGTTTAGTTGATGTTTTGGGCCTCATTGGACTCTATGATCTTCAAGGTCTCTCCCAACCTGGTCATTCTGTGAATTCTCTGAATTCTGTGACTTCTGTGAATTTGGGGGAATTTTGGGAATTTCCAGGGATCAGGGAGGTAGTGGAGTCCCCATCCCCAGGGGTGTTTAACAAAGCCTGGATGTGGCATGGGTGCCAGGGTTTAGGTGAGGTTTTGTTGGGGCTGGGTTGGATTTGATGATCTTTGAGGTCTCTCCCAACCTGGTCATTCTGTGAATTCTGGTCATTCTGGGAATTCTGTGTATTCCTGAGGGGACCCAGTGGCACTGAGGCTTCTGCCCCTTGGGGACAGGCCTGGCCTGGCAGAAGTGGGAGTTGGATGTTCTGATGTCCGAAATAAAGGATTTTAAATGAGTTCCTGTAATTTGGAGTCCCCTCCTCCAAACCCCTGTAGCACTCAGGCAGAGCTCGCCCTGGTGCCTCTAAAATCTCCTGGATTGCAGCCGAGCCTCTCCTCATTTAAAAATTGGGATTCTGGGGTTATTTACTGTTGCCATGGCTCACTGAGTGGGGAGGAAACCCCATTGCCTTTGTCCCTTGTCCTGCTGCTTCCTCCCCCTGAGAAATGTCCATTTACTGCTTTGGAGCAATAATGGGTGCTCATTGTCCATTTTCCTGGGGAGGAAAGGTGAAAGGAATGAGCCACATCTCAGAGGGTGCTTAAAAAGGCAGATTTAACTGTGGCTTCAAATACCAACAACCTAAAAAAATCCAATTTTGATCTTTAATGATTAAACCAAGGCTGACGCCAATTTTTGGTTGTTTTTTTTTTCTACATTATTTTAACACCAGATGGCTGCAGATTTTGATGGCATTTGTCAAGTGCACTGATGCAAGGGCTGATAGTGCCATGAACATCCTGTCTGACTTAAGTGGGGAGGAAAGGTAATTTATTTAAATTCCTCATTCATTTCTCTGAAGCTGTGTGAAATGAGCCAGGGACAGGCTGTTGGCCACCTCTGCTGCGAGCTTACTGAGAGGTTTCCATTGCTCTTCTCTTGCTTTTAGCTGTGTTTTTTGACTAAAACTTTGGTTCTTTATCCCCCAACAGGTTCCAAGCCCAGTGTCGGGCCACGCTCTCCACGGCTGTTTCACCTTTATTCACCCAGCTGCTGGTAGGGAGGATCTGATTTTGTATTTCCAGGTTGTTCTTGTGTGTGCTGGGCAAAGGGATTTTTTCCAAAAAATATGACTGTGACACCTTGGGCAGCTGGGGCTCACCAGAGAGCGCCTGGAGTGCCAGAGGGTGGCACACACACCCAGAGGTGCTGTTTGCTGGTGGTTTGGGCTGATTCTGCTTTGAAAATAAAGTGAAAATGAGGGAAATCCCCAAATTTTGGGCAGCTGGGGTTGATCAGAGAGCTCCTGGAGTGCCATTCCCCATGACCAGAGGGGTGACACACACACACAGTGTTGTTTGGGGCTGATCCTGCCTTGAAGACAAAGTGAAAATGAGGGAAATCTGCAAACTTTGGGCAGTTGGGGTTCACCAGAGAGCTCCTGGAGTGCCAGAGGGTGGCACACACACCCAGATGTGCTGTTTGCTGGTGGTTTGGGCTGATTCTGCCTTAAAGATGAAGTGAAAATGCAGGAAATCTTCAAGCTTTGGGCACCTAGAGTTTATCAGAGAGCTCCTGGAGTGCCAGAGGGTGGCACACACACCCAGATGTGCTGTTTGGGGCTGATCCTGCCTTGAAGATAAACTGAAAATGAGGGAAATCTGCAAGCTTTGGGCAGCTGGGGTTCACCAGAGAGCGCCTGGAGTGCCACTGCCCATGACCAGAGGGGTGGCACACCCAGAGGTGCTGTTTGCTGGATTATTGATTGATCAGTTGTTGTTGATTTTGCCTTGCCTTGCTGTGATTCCTGAATTGCTGTGTCTGCAGGTGTGTGCCAGGCAGGTGTGTGCCAGGCAGGTGTGTGCCAGGCAGGTGTGTGTGCCAGGCAGGTGTGTGTGCCGGGCAGGTGTGTGTGCCAGGCAGGTGTGTGTGCCAGGCAGGTGTGTGTGCCAGGCAGGTGTGTGTGCCAGGCAGGTGTGTGTGCCAGGCAGGTGCCCTGGGCAGCCCTGGAGTGCCAGGGGGTGGCACACACACACACACACACACACACACACACACACACACACACACACACACACACACGTGTCCTGTTTGCTGGTTTGTGCTGACTTTCCCTTGCCTTGCTGTGTTTCCAGGTGTGTGCCAGGCAGGCGTGTGCCAGGCAGGTGCCCTGGGCAGCCCTGGCCCGTGCCCTGGCCGTGCTGGGCAGGCTCTGTGCAGATGTTGGGCTGAGGGCACAGCTGGCTCAGAGCAGGGAGTGCTGGCAGGCCTGCCTGGAGCTGCTGCTGGTAAAGGGAATCCCCAGCCCTCCCCCTGTCTGTCTGTCTGTCTGTCTGTCTGTCTGCGCCCCTCCCAGCCCTGAGCCCTTCCCTCTGAATGGGGTTTTGGGGGAGGTCTCAGAGCTGCCCCCCTCAGCCCATCCTGCCGGCAGCTTTTTCTACAGCCTCAGGTCAAATAAAGGATTTCCTTGTGGGTCTGTCCTCTTCAGCACAGAAAGTTTCAAATTCTTCTGCACAGAAAGTTTCAAATTCTTGTTTTAAATTCTTCAGCACTGAAAGTTTCAAATTCTTCTGCACAGAAAGTTTCAAATTCTTGTTTGAAATTCTTCAGCACCAAGAGTTTAAAATTCTAGTTTCAAATTCTTCTGCACAGAAAGTTTCTAATTCTTGTTTAAAATTCTTCAGCACATAAAGTTTGAAATTCTTGCTCGAAATTCTTCAGCACATAAAATTTAAAATTATTGTTTAAAATTCTTCAGCACACGAAGTTTAAAATTCTAGTTTCAAAATCTTCTGCACAGAAAGTTTCTAATTCTTGTTTAAAATTCTTCAGCACATAAAGTTTAAAATTCTACTTTAAAATTCTTCAGCACATGAAGTTTAAAATTATAGTTTAAAATTCTTCAGCACAGAAAGTTTAAAATTCTACTTTAAAGTTCTTCAGCATAGAAAGTTTGAAATTCTAGTTTTAAATTCTTCAGCACAGACAGTTTAAAATTCCAGGATTGTAGCACCTTCCAGAGGAGGCTGTGCTGTGAGCACAGTCCCCAAACCCCGAAGGTTCATGGGGTGGGAAGGATCTTTGTGACGCCCCAAACATCCCAGCTTTGGGGTGCAGCTTTGGAGTGCAGCTTTGGGGTGCAGCTTTGGGGTGCAGCTTTGGGGTGCAGCTTTGGGGTGCAGCTTTGGGTCCCACACAGGGGTTGGTGTCATGGGGTGGCCTCAACTCTGCTCCTCCCAGAACTTTTCCTGCCCTGGAGCTGCCCCAGGAAGGGCCTGTCCTGCCCTGGGTGCTGATTCTTCTGCTCTGTGCCAGGATGGGAGCCCCAATGCCAGCCCTGGGTACCAGGACTGTGTGTTTGCAGTCCTGGGGCTGATGATGAACCTGCTGCTTGAATCCAACGGCACCATCCAGGTAAGCAACGTCTGGGAATTTAAAAACCAAAAATAAAAATTACAGTGTTGCAGGTTGTTTTTAAGGGTGGGTGATAATTTAAGTAGGCTGGGAAGTGAAAAAAGCTTCAGGACTTTCTCCTCTGCCACCACCTCCAATATATAAAGAGCCATGAGGAAAAACCAGTGTCGAGTGCACAAATTATCTTTCTGTGGTGGTGTCAATGTTTTGTTTGGAATCCCTCTCCAGCTGTGCCGTGTTCTGAGGTCCTGGTTCCACATTCCCAATTTTCCAAAGCTCAGGATCCCATCAGGAGTTCCCAGGTTGCTGCAGAGCTGCTGACTCCTGCTGTCCCCTGAGCTCCAGGGGATTCCTTTGGCCTTGGACCCATTTCTGCTCCAGCCCTCCCAGCTCAGTTTTCCCTATTTCCCTGAGTTTCCCCTATCTTTTTCCTGAATATTCCCTGTGTTTTCTTCCCTATGTTTTCTTTCCTGACTTTCCCCTGAGTATTTCGTGTTTTCTTCCCTGTGTTGTTTTCCCTGTGTTTTCCCTGAGTTTCCCCTGTGTTTTCCCTGTGTATTTTTCCCTGAGTATTCCCTGTGTTATTTCCCCTGACTTTCCCCTTTCTCCTGACTTTTCCCTGACTTTTCCCTGTATTGTTTCCCCTGAGTTTTCCCCATTTCCCCACTGAGTTTCCCCTGTGTTTCCCCTGAGTTTTCCCCATTTTCCCCCTGATTTTCCCCTGAGTTTTCCCCATTTTCCCCCTGATTTTCCCCTGTGTTTTCCAGGACTTTGCTGTGCCCATCAGTGGCAGGTGCCTGGCTCTGCTCAGCCACCAGGACGGAAGGATTGTCACAGTAAGTCACCCACCAAAGCTGGGTTTGGCTCTCCTGAGCTCTTCAGAGCCAAGTTCTGCCCTGTGCAGGAGGCTTTGAAGCCTAAAACATTCCTAATAGCAATAAAGAAATAACAAACCACTTTTATAATCATTTTTATATGGTTTGATGCAAGAAGTTTTCAAGGTTCCCTTGAAATCTGCTTCATAGAAGCTCTTAAAAACCATTTCAGTGTGAAGCCCTTTAAAAATCAGCGGAGAAGCAAAGCAGCCAGAGCAGTTTGGGTGTTGAGCTGTTTCCCTTTGCAGTTCTTGTGTGGGATTTACAGCTGGAATGGGGTGGGACTCCGGGAGAGCAGCTCCTGCAGGCAGGGGCAGATGGGGGCTCTGAGTCCCTTCTGAGCTCCCAGGAGCTGCTCTGAGCTGTTCCACCTCTCTCAGTGCCTCTGCTCTCTGCCAGGAGTTTGTGGTTTTATTGTTTAATGAATGAACGCCCAGGGTCCCACTTTGGGTTCCTCTCTCCCTGTGCTGAAGATCTGCTGTGCTCAGTTTCCAAAAAAGCCACATCCTGAAGATGTTCTTTGTTAGATTCTGCAATTCTGGGATTTCCTTAATTCCTGTGAATTTCTCCTTCCAGCAATTGAATTACTTCAGTTTTACCACGCAAGAACAAACCAATTAAGCTGCCTGGACTAATAAAAGTTTTGTTTTGCCTCTCTCTCTTTCCCCCTGGCTTAGAGAGCCACTGGAGTGCTGAGCCGTGTCCTGCCTGCGTCCCCCTCAGCCGTGCAGGAGGTGGTGGGAGCAGGAGTGGTGAAGAAAATGCTCAAATTCTTGAAAGTAAATCCAACTTCCTTTATTGCTGCCTGCAGTGTCCCCTGAGCAAATCTACCTCCCCCTGGCTTTATCCTCCTGTCCCTGGAGGCTGTGTCTGCATCCTTGTCCATTGTAACACTGCTCCCGGGGTTCATTTTAAATTGTTTTAAATTCTTAATTCTAATTCTTCTTTAATGTTTTTGTTTAATTTTTTATTTTAATTTTTTCTTTAATTGTTCTTAAAATTTTTTTAGTTCTTAATTCTAATTATTCTTTAATTTTTTCTTTAATTTTTTCATTTATTTTTTCCTTTCTTCTTAAATTTTTAAAAAAATTCTTAATTCTAATTCTTAATTTTTTCTTTAATTTTTTTCTTTTAACTTTTTCTTTAATTCTTTCTTCTTACATTTTTTTAATCCTTAATTCTAATTCTTCTTTAATTTTTTTCTTTAATTTTTTTCATTCCTTTTTTTTCCTCTAATTCTTTCTTCTTAATTTTTTTTTTAATTCTTAATTCTAATTATTCTTTAATTTTATTTCTTTAATTTTGATGTATCTCTGTTCCCAGCAGGTGTTTATGCAGAGCAAGTTAGTCTAGAAAAAAAATCTGTGGCACGGGGCTCTTTGTCAAGGGGAGCTGATTTGAAAAGGATTGGCCTGCAGAGACCCAGGGAATGCTGTGTGTTCATTACTGGCAGGAATTAAATGAGATTTCTGTGATTCTCAGCTCATGTTCACCCTGAGATAAATGCCCTGTGAAGGTTTTTATTTAGCTGAGTGTGCCCCTGGGTTTGCTCACTTTGCTCACTGGGATTTTTGCTCCCTGGGATTTTTGCTCCCTGGGTTTTTTGCTCACTGGGTTTTTTTGCTCCCTGGGATTTTTGCTCCCTGTGTTTTTTACTCACTGGGTTTTTTACTCCCTGTGTTTGCCCCCTCAGGCTGGGGGACAGGTCACTTCCAGCTATGCCATAAAGACCCTTTCCATCTGCACCAAGAGCAGCAAGAGAGCTCAGGAAGAGCTGCTGAAGGGGGATAAAAGTAAGTGAAACTGGTCATTTCCTATTAATATAAGCCCTGATTTCCAGGGCTGGGGGCTGTTTCTCCCTCTCGTCCTGGATTTATCCAGCCCGTGTTCAGTGACCTCTGAGTGTTCAGGATTCTGGCCTGAGATGTTGCTGCTGCTCTCAGGTGTCAGAAGCCAAAACTCTGCCATCCTTAGGGGCAGCTCCCAGCTGAGCTTTGGTAGCTCTGGATGCACAGGAAGCTTTCTTTATGTTCATTTTTCCAGCTGTTCTCTCCACAACAGCATCTCAGCTTTTTTAATGTTCCTTTTTCCAGCTGTTCCCTCCACAACAACGTCTCAGCTTTTTTTATGTTCCTTTTTCCAGCTGTTCTCTCCAAGCAGCATCTCTGCTTTAAGGCAGTTAATAATAAAGCACTGGAATGTTCTTCCCAGGGAGGTGCTGGAATCACCATCTCTGGATGTGTTTAAAACAGACTGGACATGGCACTGGGTGCTGTGGTCTGGTTGAGGTGTGAGGGCACAGGTTGGGCTCGATGATCTTAGAGGTCTCTTCCAACCTCATCATTCTGTGATTCTGTGATTCTGGGATTCTGGGATTCTGGGATTCTGGGATTCCGGGATTCTGTGATGTGGCACCTTCAGCTCTCTGTGAGAGAGATCTCTGGCCAAGAGGAGCTGAGGCAGCTCCTGGCTGCTGAAACCACCATGAAATCCCCTTTTTCCCCAGCTTTTCCAGGCAAACAGCGCCAGAGTCATAGCTGGAGCAGCCCTGGCTGTGTCTGACAGAGATTTCCCCTCCTGCAGGGTTCCAGGTGCTGATGGAGCAGCCCTGGCTGTGTCTAACCAAGATTCCCCTCCTGCACAGTTCCAGGTGCAGCCCTGGCTGTGTCTGACAGAGTTTTCCTCCTGCAGGGTTCCAGGTGCAGCCCTGGCTGTGTCTGACAGAGTTTTCCTCCTGCACGGTTCCAGGTGCAGCCCTGGCTGTATCTGAACAGAGTTTCCCTCCTGCAGGGTCTCAGGTGCAGCCCTGGCTGTGTCTGACCAAGATTCCCCTCCTGCAGGGTTCCAGGTGCAGCCCTGTCTGTGTCTGACAGAGATTTCCCTCCTGCAGGGTTCCAGGTGCAGCCCTGGCTGTGTCTGACAGAGATTTCCCCTCCTGCAGGGTCTCAGGTGCAGCCCTGGCTGTGTCTGACCGAGATTCCCCTCCTGCACAGTTCCATGTACAGCCCTGGCTGTGTCTGACAGAGTTTTCCCCTCCTGCAGGGTCTCAGGTGCAGCCCTGGCTGTGTCTGACCGAGATTTCTCTCCTGCAGGGCTCCGGGTGCTGCTGGGGCTGTATCTGAACAGAGTTTCCCTCCTGCAGGGTTCCGGGTGCAGCCCTGGCTGTGTCTGACAGAGTTTTCCCCTCCTGCACAGTTCCAGGTGCAGCCCTGGCTGTATCTGAACAGAGTTTCCCTCCTGCAGGGTCTCAGGTGCAGCCCTGGCTGTATCTGAACAGAGTTTCCCTCCTGCACAGTTCCAGGTGCAGCCCTGGCTGTGTCTGACAGAGTTTCTCTCCTGCAGGGTCTCAGGTGCAGCCCTGGCTGTGTCTGACCGAGATTTCCCTCCTGCAGGGTCTCAGGTGCAGCCCTGGCTGTATCTGAACAGAGTTTCCCCTCCTGCAGGGTCTCAGGTGCAGCCCTGGCTGTGTCTGACAGAGTTTTCCCCTCCTGCAGGGTCTCAGGTGCAGCCCTGGCTGTGTCTGACCGAGATTTCTCTCCTGCAGGGCTCCGGGTGCTGCTGGCGCTGCTGCGCTCCGGGGATGAGCTGACCGTGGCCAATGCAGCTTTCTGCCTCAGCCAGTGCCTGCTGCTGCCCGGGGCTGCCTCGGCCCTGCTGGGCTCTGGGGTGGTGCAGCTGCTGCTCAGGCACGCTGGGGGTGATGCTGCCAGGACCTCAGTGCAGCAGAACTCGGCCATTGCCCTGGGCAGGCTCTGTGTGGCTGAGCCAAGGTAAGCTCCAGAACCCCCTTTCTTAATTTCCCATTTCTGTTATTTCCCTTTTCGGTTATTTTGTTGTTATTATTATTCTGTTATTTCTGTTATATTTTTTTATTTCCCTATTCTGTTATCCCTGAGAAAGCAACCAGGGGAAGATCTGGAGTTGTTGGGTTAATTTAGATAAACACTCCATGAATTCCATTTCTTTCCTCCAGCCAGAACTCCCCCTTGTGATCTGTCCCCAAATCCCTTTAGGGCTCCTGGGGTGCCAGTTCTGTCCCCACATCTCTCAAGGAGTTCATTGACCTGTGCTGGAAGAAATGCTGCTCATTTGGGATATTCAGACCTGTTAGGAGTCTGTAGACCCCAAATGAGCAGTAGAGAAAGCATCAGCCCTGAGATTTGTCTGAAACAGCAGAGATAGAAGGGAAACTCTTTCTTTTCTTAGTTTTCTTAATCTGAAATTAACCTATTTGAAGAATGTCACTTTTGTGCCTTTCTGAGGGCAATGATAACTAGAAACTCTATTAAGAGTATCTGCATTAACTCTGTGTTGTTATTATTATTATTATTAATAATAATAATACCAGTTTTATATTGAATAAATTATATTTTATATAAATACATAAATTATATTTTATATAATATATAGAATATTGAATATTTTATATTCAACATTTTATATTGAATATATTGAACTCTTTATAGAATGAAGCACCCCTGAAAGCTTGGGCAGAGCAGTGAGAGCTTAAAACTTTAATTTTTAGTCACCAGCTGTCCCCCTGTTGTCTCTGCAGGCACATCCATCAGCTGAGGAAGCTCAATGGCCTGGCCATCCTGAACTCCTCCATGAAATACGTGCAGAGCAGCTGAGCTCCTCAGAGCCCCTCCCCAGTGCCCTTCATCTCGCTGCTCCTGAGTTTTCGTTGCTTTAATAAAATTAATTCAAAGCACATCAGCTTTTCAGTGGCTTTTTGGAGTGGTTTTGGTCCCCCTCAGAAGGCAGTGAAGCAAAATCAGGAGGAAGGAGTTGATTTATTATCTCAGCTACCAGATAAAATACTCCCTTGCATTAGGCTGCCTTTGCTTTAATAATTGACATGAATTTAATAAATGGCCATTAATACAGCCCAGCTTTTTTTGTTGGTTTTGAACACAGGAAACAGAAGCATTTGTGACATTTCTGTGAAGAATAAGCACAGGCCAGCCCAGTTTGAGTTTGAAATGGCTCTTCCGCTCCTGTCCTTGGCACCTGGGGGTGTCAGTTCTGGGGGGAACCTTTGTCCCCTCAAATTATCCAGCAGCGTTTCCCAGAGAGAGAGAGAGCAGCTGGATCCGCTTCCCCCTTGTGAAAAACACCAACCCTTTGTTTTTAAAGTTTTAAAAGTTTATTAGTAATAAAATGGTTATAAAAATAGCAATAGAATTAGAGGAATAATAATTTGGACAATATGAGACAATAAAAGCAAAGAGTTATGGACAGTCTAGGTATCTTTTCTGGGCAAAATAAGCCCAAAAAAGGGCCCACATGAACAGAGGATTAACCCTTAAAAGCAACAGCCTGTTGCATATTCATACAGCTCATCCATGGTGCAGAAATTCCATTCAAACACAGGATTCTGGCTGGGCAGGGTCAGCTGCTTCCTCTGAACCCTGACAGCTCTTCAGGCTGAGCAAGGCAGGCAGAAGTTCATTTCTTCTGATAAGGGAGCAATAAATTCCCTTTCTCTGAAAGATTCAGGTGTCCTGTGGCTGCTATCTCAGTGTGAGTACCTCATTCCTCTCTTTAAAAAAAAAAATCTTACACAGCAGAGCTTCTATTGTAACATTATAAACCTAAAACTATATACAACCTAAAACTTATAACCTAATAATACCCAATAACCTTATAACCTTAACTTATAACCTAAAACTATCTTTAACACACTACTTAAGAGAATTAACACAGCATCACTTTCTAACATAACACATATAATATTCATTTAAACATTTGTGAAAAGCCAACCATAAAATACCCATTTTTCCCACCCCTGGAGAGAAGGGATGTTCTGGGATGGAAAGGGTGCAACAGATCACCCCAGTTTAATAATCTGGGAGGTTTGGGGTTGCAAACACAGGTAAAAACCCCCACCTGAGGGCTCAGGTGCTCTGCAGGTCACAGGAATTTTCCTTCCAGGGAGGGGGAAAAGCTGCAGGGCCCTGCCAGGGAGGGGAGGGCAGGGCTGGGCTGGCACTGGGGTCAGGGAGCTCCTGCTGGACCCTGGCCCAGCCTGGGCAGCGGGGAAAATATTGTTCAAAAATGAGAATATTGTTTGATAATGGAGAATATGGTTCAATAATGGGGAATAGTGCTGAATAATTGGGAATATTGTTCAATAATGAGAATATTGTTCAATAATGGAGAATAGTGCTGAATAATTGAGAATATTGTTCAGTAATGGAGAATATTGTTGACTAATGGAAAATATTGTTCAATAATGAGAATATTGTTAAATAATGGGGAATATTGTTCAATAATGGAGAATATTGTTCAATAATGGAGAATATTGTTCAATAATGAGAATATTGTTCAATAATGGAGAATAGTGCTGAATAATGGAGAATATTTTTAAATAATGGGGAATATTGTTCAATAAGGGAGAATATTGTTCAATAATCGGGAATATTGTTGAATAATAGAGAATATTGTTGAATAATGGAGAATACTGTTGAATAATGGAGAACATTGTTGTTCCCAGCTGTCATTAGGGCCCTTATCTGCCCCTGCTCAGGTGTTCAGTGCCCTCACACAGGCAGGGCAGTGTCAGGATCCTCTCTCAGCCTGGCTGCAGGTTTGTGTGCCTGGCACTGATTCCTGCTGCCTGCAGGGAATGTTTACGGGTATTTGGTGTTTTGTGGCTAAAAGAAAGGGTGTAGCTGTGATTGTGCCCAAGAAGCCTCTGGGCTCTCTCTGCTCAGGAAGGTTTGAGTTCTGTTCCTCCCTGGGACCCAGGCTGATCCCTGTGGATGTTTGTAGTGCCACAAACCGGCAAAAAAAAAATCAGAATTATAGAATAGTTCAGTTAAAAATGACCAACACCATCACCCAGTGCAGCTGCCTGAGCTCTCCAGGGCTGAGCAGAAGTCAGAGTGTGTTCAGGGCATTGTACAAAATCCCCTCTCCAGGGAACCCTTGCCGTGTTTTACCTCCTTTTTGGCTAAAAAATGCCTCCTAATACCAAGCTTGAACTCAGCATCTCCCCTCCATGTCTCCATGTCCTCCTGGGCAGCTGCAGAGAGCCAGGAGGTCTCCCCTGATCCTGCTTTTCTCCAAAGTGGGCACTGCCAGAGCCCTGAGCCTGCCAGGGGCACTCCCAGCTCTGTTCCCCTGCTCTGGCTGCCCCCAAGCCCCTCACATCCTCCCCAGGGAGGGTTTCAACCCCTGCCCAGGGCTGCTCTGGTGTTCACAGGCACATTTTCCACCTTTTGGATGCAAACCTGCCCAGCTCTGCTCTTTTGTTCAAAACCCATTGATTCCAATTGGTGCAGGGTTTTTTTTCCTGGACCAGGTTATTGGTTGGTGTCTGGCCTAAGCTCCTATAAAGTGACCCAGCCCTCGGCTGCCCTGCAGAGCAGCACCTGGGAGGCAGCAGTGAGCCCAGGGAGCTGCTGCCAGCTGGGACATCCTTCACTGGGATGGCTCAGGACATGCAGGAAAAATTCCCCCTCTTGGTCCTGCTGGCAGCTGCACTGCTGGAATTGTCTGGTGAGTGCTGGGCTTTGGTTTGCTTTCCAGAACTGCTGCTTTGCTGCTTTTCTGCCTCTGCTCTTGCTGCTTTGCTGCCTCTCTGGCTCTGCTCTCGCTGCTTTCCTGCCTGTCCTGGGCCAGCCTTAGGGGTTCCTCTCTGGAAATCAAGGGCTCCTCTCTGGCTGCTTCATGCCTTGGGTGCTTCAGGTGGTGCCGAGTGGCAGCAGCAGAGGAGGAGGGTGGGAATGGGAGTGGGAATAGAACTGGGAATGGGAATGGGAATGGGAATGGGACTGGGACTGAGAATGGGATTGGGAATTGGAATAGGGCTTGGAATGGGACTGGGAATTGTAATGGGAATGGGAGTGGGAACGGGACTGGGAATAGCAATGGGAATATGGAACTGGGAATGGGGCTGGGAATTTGGATGGGATTGCGAATGGGGCTGGGAATGGGATTAGGACCAGGAATGGCAATGGAACTGGCACTGGCACTGGCAGTGCTGCCCCGTTCAGCTGTGCTGAGGTGCTGCTGCAGCAGCTCAGGGCTGACTCCAGCTGATCCCAAGGGCTGTCCTGTGTCCCCAGGTGCCTCCAGGAGTGGCCGTGCTGGCAGTGGGGCGCTGGCCCTGAGCCCTGCTGGAGCAGCCCAGCCCAGCCCCGAGCCCAGCACCGAGGGGGACAGGGCTGAGGGCACCTCCCCAAGCCCAGGAGCTGCTCCCAGCCCTGGCACGAGCAGCAAAGGCAGGAACTCAAGCTCAGCTGTCACAAAGGGCTCAGCACACCCAGCCCAGCTGCCTGCTCCTCACAGCCTCCCTTCTTCACTGTGGATGGAAGCCCCAGCTGCTGAGGGATCCCTTCCATCTCCATTCCAGGCTGGCACCAGCGATGGACAGCAGCCCCTCTCTTTGCCTCTCAGCTGCACCAAGCACCTTCCCCCAGAGAGCAACAGGAGCTCCCAGGAAATGGCAATCCAAGGAGATGCTGCTCCCTGGGCAGTGACAGGGAGCCCTGGGAATCCTCCCTCCCCTGAGAGCCCACAGCCTCCTCCGAGCTCATCCTCAGTAACCCAGCTGTGGATTTCCACACCCAGACCTTCCCCAGCTCCCAAAGAAGCAACCCCTGCCCTCTCTCCAGGCATGCCCACCTTTGGGAACGGTGACCTCCTGCCCTGGGATCCTGTCCCAGCAGGGCTCCAGCCTCCTGCTGCCTCTGCTGCTGCTGGGATGGAGCCCACGGGCCTCCACACCCCAAGCACCTCATCCTCACCTCTTGGCTCTGGCTCCCAGCTCCAAGGAGTTTCTGCCCCTCCCGTGCCCCAGGGAGCCTTGGCTGGGGTGCTGCAGGTGAGCACAGGGAGAAGGAGCAAACCTGGTTCTCCAGCCCTGACCCCAGCAGCCAGCTCTGTCCCCAGAATTGATTCTCCTCAAGTGTCCCCAGCAGCCAGCCCTGTCCCCAAAACTGATTTTCCACCACTGTTCCCAGCAGCCAGCCCTGTCCCCAAGGCCCCAGCCCTGTCCCCAGCAGCCAGCCCTGTCCCCAAGGCCCCAGCCCTGTCCCCAGCATCCAGCCCTGTCCCCAGAATTGATTCTCCAGCCCTGTCCCCAGCAGCCAGCCCTGTCCCCAAGGCCCCAGCCCTGTCCCCAGCAGCCAGCTCCATCCCCATTACTGATTCTCCTGCCCTGTCCCCAGCAGCCAGCCCTGTCCCCAAGGCCCCAGCCCTGTCCCCAGCATCCAGCCCTGTCCCCAGCCCCTCTGGAGCACCCAGCCACAGGCCCCAGGCAGTTCCCAGCCTTGTCCCCCCCAGCCCCCCTGAGCTGGCAGCTCCTGCCCTGCCCTCGCCCCCAGCCCAGCCTGGCCCAGGGGTGCCCAGGGAGGTGCCAGCAGCCCTGGCACAGGCTCTGGGGCACCAGTTCAGGACAGGCCCTGGTGCGGCTGCTGAGAGCCCCAGCACAGCCAGAGGGGAGCCCCTGGCCCTGCTGCCCTCGTCCCCACTCCTGTCCTTCGTGCTGCAGAGCACTGAGAGCACAATCTGCCTGCAGCCCATGCAGGATTCCCCTCTGCCCCCTGGATTCCCCAGTTCCAGCCTTGGGGGACTCCTTTCCATCCAGCAGGTCCTGGCAGCACCCAACTCTTCAGTGCTGGGCCTGGCACACTCCCAGCTGAGCCCCTCCAGCCTGGTCCTGGTCAGGCCTGTGTTTGTCCTGCTGCCCCGGGACAGGGCACAGGGGCTGCCCCCTCCTCAGGGTGGCCTCGGAATGGCCCCCCTGGCCACCAGCGTGGGGACACCTGCCAGCAGCCAGGGCACCCCAGTGAACACCGGTCCCTCCTATGCCTATGCTGGGAAGTCTGTGGGAGCTGGAACTGCTCTGCCCACTGTGGCCAGGCAGCAAGCAGGGAGAGCAGAAGTCAGTTCTGAGCCAGTGCCAGCTAATCCTGTCCCTGCAGCCCCGTCCCCAGCTGTGCCCTCAGCCCCAGTCCGTGTGCTGGAGCCAAGGGTGAGCCCCACGCTGCAGACCCTGCCCAGGCTGCCCGAGGAGGTGCAGATTGCTGCTCCCCATCCCCAGCAGGCCACGGGCACTGCTCTGCTTTCCCTGGCAGCAGAGCCTGGCACCTCCCCTGTGCCCACCCAGAGCCCCCAATCTTCCCCTTCCAGAGGGTATTTCTCCACTGAAAGGCCACAGTCTTCACCTGGAGCTGCTTTCCTGGCAGCAAAGGGACCCCGGGGCTCCCCAGAGCCTGGGGGCAGCACGGGGGCTGCAGGGCAGGGGGGCTCAGTGCCCACCCCCAGCCCAGCCCATGCCCCCTGCCCGGGCTGTTTGCCTTCCAAACCCCCTCCCAGGGCACCCCCCAGCACCAAAGCCCTGCAGGCCCATCCTCAGAGGCTGCCAGGCCCCGAGCTGCTGCCATCTCCAGCAGCTCCCAGCATGTCCTCAGTGCTCCCAGCTGGGCAGGGGCACAGGGAGCCCACAGTGGGCAGCACAGCCCGGGCGGCAGTGCCTGCTCCTGCCACGGCAGCTCCAGCTCCCATCACTGCTGGGACACCTGGTCCCACCCCAGGTTTGGAGCTGGAATTGAGCCCTGCTGTGCCTGAGCCCTTGACAACCACACAGAGCCCAGCAGCAGCACCAGGGCAGGGCCTGCTCCCCACAGGGCAGGGTCTGCTCCCCACAGGGCAGGGTCTGCTCCCCATAGAGCAGGGTCTGTTCCCCATAGAGCAGGGTCTGCTCCCCACAGGGCAGGGTGTGTTCCCCACAGGGCAGGGTCTGCTCCCCATAGAGCAGGGTCTGCTCCCCACAGGGCAGGGTCTGCTCCCCATAGAGCAGGGTCTGCTCCCCACAGAACAAGCTCTGCTCCCCACAGAGACCCAAACCAAACCAGCCATTTCTGGGGAGGCTCTGGCTGTGCTGAGCCCTGCAGGGATGGCTGCCAGCCCTCCTGCCCCAGCTCCTGAGCTGTCCCCCCAGCCCAGCCCAGGGCCAGCTGCAGCCAGCAGCGGGGCAGGGGCAGCAGGAGCTGCTGGCTCCCTGGGCACCAGCGTGTCCCCATCGGCCATGGCCGGCCCCAGCACAGCTCAGCCACCCCCAGCAGCCCTGGGACACCAGCTGGGTTTAACTGCAGCCCAGCCGGGCCCTGTCCCTGCCCTGGGGGCACACCCCAGAGCCACACAGGCAGTGGGCACTGCTGTCCCTGCGGCCCAGGTGGCACTGTCCCCGCTCACAGGCACAGAGCTGCTCCTGCTGCCAGCCCCAGCTGGGCAGCCCGAGCCCAGGGTGGTGCTGGAGCCCTCAGGGCAGCTCCCTGTGGCACTGGGGAGCCCTGAGGGGGCAGCAGGAGGAGATGCAGCCCCCACCAGGCAGCTGCACACCCAGGCACCCGTGCCAGCTGCACCGCTGGCATCAACCAGGCTCCTGCTGGAGAAGGTGTCCCACCCTCTGGAGAACATATCCCACCCTCTGGACAAGGTGTCCCACCCTCTGGAGAATGTATCCCACCCTCTGGAGATGTTCCACCCTCAGAAGAATGTATCCCATCCTCTGGAGGAGATGTTCCACCCACTGGAGAATGTGTCCCAGCCTCTGGAGAAGGTGTCCCATCTTCTGAAGAACATATCCCACCCCCTGGAGGAGATGTTCCACCCTCAGGAGAACCTATCCCACCCTGTGGACAAGGTGTCCCAGCCTCTGGAGAATGTATCCTACCCTCTGGAGGAGATGTTCCACCCTCAGAATAACATATCCCAGCCTCTGGAGAAGGTGTTCCACCCTCTGGAGGAGATGTTCCACACTCTGGAGGTGTCCCACTCTCTGGAGAATATATCTCACCCTCTGGAGGAGGTTTCCCACCCTCTGGAGAACATATCCCACCCTCTGGAGAACATATCCCACCCTCTGGAGGAGATGTTCCACCCTCTGGACGAGGTGTCCCCCCCTCCGGACGAGGTGTCCCCCTCTCTGGAGCAGGGTGCCATGGAAGCTGTCACTGGTCCCTCCATCCCTGGCACTGCGGCCCGGGCAGTCCCACCCCCAGCAGTCCCTGCTGACAGTCTCGTTACCGAGGGCCCTGCTGGCCCCGGCAGGGACAGGGACAGGGGCCCGGAGCCCCTCCCGGTGTCGCCGGGCCCGCAGAGCCCCCGGGCCGGGAGCGGCGCTCGGACCGTGCCGGGGCAGCCCGGGCTGGGGGCGGCGGGCACGGAGCAGGCGGAGGAGGAGGAGGAGGGCAGGACCAGGGAGGTGACAGACGGAGCAGCTGAAGCCTTGGGGACAGCGGTGACCCCGGAGCCCGGAGCGCTGCGGAGCGACTGGCACCAGAGCAGGGGGCTGCGCTCGGATGCGACCGCGCTGGACGGGCAAGTACCCCGGGCTGGCTCCCTTTGCCTGCTGCTGCTGCTGCCTTCCTGCCTTTCATCCTATTCCCTTTTCCATGCTATTCCCTTTCGTCCTATTCCCTTTTCCATGCTATTCCCTTTCGTCCTATTCCCTTTTCCATGCTATTCCCTTTCGTCCTATTCCCTTTTCCCCTTTGTCCCCAGGCTCGCCGTCGTGAGCGACTCGTGCGGCATCGGGAACC
This sequence comes from Molothrus ater, assembly GCF_012460135.2. NCBI lineage: Eukaryota > Metazoa > Chordata > Aves > Passeriformes > Icteridae > Molothrus > Molothrus ater. The sequence continues at coordinate 7,031,857 of NC_050499.2, forward strand.
ACTCGGTGCGGCTGAGCCTGAGCGCCGCAGCCCCCGGGGAGCCGCGCTCGGAGCAGCCCCACGACACCTTCGTGGCTCTGGTGGCCCTGCAGAGCGACAGCAGCCGGGCCCTGCTGCAGCTCCACTCGTGCTGCGTGACCCCCTCGGCCAGCCCCGGGGCTGCGGGGGCTCAGTGCTGCCTGTTCCGCAGGTGGGAATGGGGAACTCCTCCCTTTGTGTAGGGTTTGTGGAAATAACCCACCCCGCTCCCGCCAGGGGCTGTCACAGGGGTGCAGCATCCCCTTCCTGCTGGGGAGGCACACCCAGGGGTGCCAGCCATTTGGAACCTCACATCCCATTTATTTCAGCCCCCAGGGACACGGGAGGGCCATTGCCCAGGGTTTGTGAACCCTCAGGGGGTGCTGGACAAACCACAGCAAAACCAACATCCCAAAACAGCTCTGCTGCTCTGGGCTCTGAGCAGGGCAGCTCCAGCAGGGAACGCTGCTGTTGCTGGATTTTCCTGCCCCTCAGGCAGGGCTGCAGGGCTGGGCTGTGCAGTTTGTGCTGGGATCTGGAGCTGTTTGATGTTTGCCCCTGCCAGGCTGCCCTTGGAGTGCAGACACATCCAGCTGCTGGAGGGTGGCAGCTCCAGGGCCACCAGCTTCTCCATCCAGCTGTTCCAGATGCTGAACCACTCCGTGGCCTACCTGCACTGCGAGCTGAGGGTCTGCCTGCCAGGCCAGCCAGGATGTGAGCAGGTACTGAGGGGGGATCTGCTCCCACAGGAACAGCGGGGATCCCACCAGATCAGGAGGCACTCGGTGCTTCCAGAGCCTCCACACCAAGGTCACCCCATGGGCAATCCCTGGTTAGAGTCTGGGAGAGGAGTTCATGGTGTGGAAGGGTGGCAATAGTTGGTAATCCCTGAGAAAAGGAAATCAGGGAATAAAGATTTACACATGTGCTGGTCCAAGGATCAGAAATTCACCTTTTGGAACAGTAACAGAAGTGGAAAAGACTGAGGAGGGCCTGGGGCAGGAGGTTCTGTCCAGGGCACTCCCAGGTGTTTCCATCTCTTTCCCAGGACTGCTTGGAAAGTGTGGAGCCCCTTGCCCAGCCCAGTGACAGGACCAGCCACGGAAACCTGCACAGGCTGGTCTCCCTCGGGCCCATTTGGAGGATGAACAACAGGTTTCTGTACAAGCCAGAGGAAGGTGGGGCTCTCCTGGTTTCACTTCTCTCGCAGAGGTTTTTGCTCAGCTTTTCCTGCTGTAGGAAAACCAGGACATTTTTAATCACTTTCTTGGTTAGGTTATATCCCAACAACTCCTGACTTTGCTTTGGCCTCCCTGGATCCCAGACGTGAGGGTTAATCAGTGCCACATCCAACAGAGCTCCAAAGGCACCCTGTGAGGGAACTCCAGCTTTAGGAGGAGGGAAGGGGAAAAATGAGGCAGAATGTTCTGTCTGTGAGGAATTGCAGCATTTTGGTGCAGAATGAGGGCGGCCATGGGACAGGAGTGTTCATAGGTGAAACACAGAAGCTGGCTGATGTTCATTAGATGTTTGTAGCTATTAGAAAAGAGCTGGTAAAATATGAGAGACTTCTCAAAACCCGCTGGCACCATCCCTGACTCCTTGTGGCTGTGCTTGTTTGTGCAAAGAACATTTCTCACTGCTCCATTGCCTCTCTGTGTGTCCAGGTGCTGCTGCTGCCACGCTGCTGCCCATCCTGCTGGGGGCCCTGGCGGGCTGTGCTGTCCTGGGCGCTGCTTTCATGGGGCTGTGGCTGCACCGGCGGCAGAGAGCCAAGCCCAGCCGTCATCCCCTGCCTGGAGAACTCCCCGGGCTGTGATCCCAGCAGCTGAACTGCTCCTGCAGCTCCCCCGGCCACCAGAGAAGCAGCTGAGTTTGCTTTGCTTCTGTAGAGCTCCTGCTGAGCAGGGAGCAGGAGATGCCACCTCTGCCCCGAGCCTGCCTCTCCCCCTTCCCTTCCCTTGTGCACCAGAGCTCACAGACTGCAGGGCAGAGCAGGAATGGCTGCAGGGCCCCGGCTGCCAGGGCCAGGCTGGGCACAGCAAGGGGCAGCAGAGGGGAGAGCAGGGGGCAGGAGAGCCAGGGAAATGCAGCACTGTGCCCTGGAGATGGCACCAGGGAAATGCAGCACTGTGCCCTGGAGATGCCACCAGGGAAATGCAGCACTGTGCCCTGGAGATGCCACCAGGGAAACAGCACTGTGCCCTGGAGATGGCACCAGGGAGGGATGGAAACACAGCACTGTGCTCTGGAGATGGCACCAGGGAGGGATGGAAACACAGCACTGTGCTCTCACTGCCACCAGGGAGTGGTGGTGAGGAAAAGGAAGGAATTGGGTGTTTGGACAGGATCCAGAGCCCCAGAGATGTGTCCCCTAGGATTTAAAGCTTCTCTCACCTCCCAGGAGCCAAGTGCCTTCGTCCTTGCCCTTTAGCCCTGCTGCTGTTTTCTCCAACTCCCCACTAATGGTCAGAGAACCCCACTAGTAGTAGAATTCCAGAATCTGCTGGAAGGCACTGGGGAAAGGCATCCATGGGATGGGGGACACAAACTGGGCTCTCCTGGGGGCTGTGGAGAGCCCCTCCAGCCCCACATCCCCCTGTCCCAGAGGAGCTGGGGCTGCCCCATCCTGTCCAGGGCCTCCTGCAGCAGCTGCAACCCAGGGAGAGTGAGCAAGGAAACACCCGTGGGGATGGAGGGAGGGATGTGCCTGTGCTGGGGATGAAAGCAGGACCTCAGCTCCTGCTCCTCCTGCCCTCGGAGCTGCAGCTCCCGAGCTGTTGGCCCAGAATTGCCCCTGGAAGGTGTGGGGAGGGAGAGAAGCAGCAGCTGCTGCCCCTCTGCAGCCGTGGGCTGAGCGTTCCCCTCCCCTTGAGCTCTGCAATAAACCTGAGCCTGCAGCGTTGGTCTGGTCTGTGCCTGCAGGGGAGGGAATGGGGCCCCGTGTCCTTGTCCCCGGCTCCAGAACTGCGCTGGCAGCTGGGAGTGGAGGGGAGCAGGGCATCGCTCCGGGTGGGCAGTGCCAGGCCATTGGCAGCAATCACCTTCTAATTGGGGTTTTTCCTCCCTAAAAGGCTGCAGAGCCTTTTCCCCTCTTTTATTTCCCCCTTCTTTCCTTCGAAGAAGGGACTGCCAGAACCCCTCACACACACCCCTAACACAAGTAACTCACATTTCCACCTGGGCCAGGCTTCCCCCAAGGATTTCCTCAACATTCTGCCACAGAACTAAAAACCCCAGGTCAAGGCTTGCTGGCAGTGAGACAATGACCCTGCAGCAGTGCTAATTATTATTTGAATTGCAGTAGCTCTGAGGAAATCAGCACCACCTTGTGTTTGCCACTGAGCTACCTCCAGAGAGAGCTGAGGCATTAAAGACACAAATGCACAAGATCCAGATGAGAATTTTTAACCCCTTTTCAGCTGAAGGTGTGTGTGCTGCCCCTGGCCTCACGTGGTGAGGGTTAAACTGCTCTGACCAGTCTGTGCTCCTCCAAACACCCACTTCCAGGGAGATTTTATTTTATTTTATCCCCGAGGGAACTGCTCTGGTTTGCCACATTTCTGGTATTTCTGCTGAGGTTTTTCTCAGCCTCATGTACTCATGTGCCAGTTCTGGTTGTTTGGGGTTTTTCCTGTTCTTTATCTTTCTAGAGTGGTTTTTTTCTACCTCTCTACTTCTGGGGTGTTTTTTAAACTCAGTTTTTCATCTTTCTGGAGCGTCTTCCACCTCTCCATCCAGCTGCTTCTAGAGGTGTTTTATAACTCAGTTTATCATCTTTCTGGTGTGTTTTCCACCTTTCCATCCAGCTGCTTCTGGGGTTTTTTAAAATCAGCTTTTCTTCTTTCTGGAGTGTTTTCCACCTCTCCATCCAGCTGTTTCTGTTTTTTTTTTTCCCCTTCTATTCTCTCTGGAGTGTTTTCCACATCTCTCATGTACAATTCTGCCTAGTGGATTTCTCTGCTCCCTCCGAGCCTCACCCTGCCCCAGTCCCCAGCTCCCTTTCCCCCAGGCTGTGCCGGTGCCCCAGGTGAGGAATCCCACCCTCAGCACGGAGCACTCACTGCAGGCTTGTCCTTTGCACTGAAGGCTTGTCCTTTGCATCTGGAATTCTTGGAGGATTTGCCCACCCAGGGCTGGATATGGGACAGCAGAGCCACACTGCCAGGCTGGAGCTGAGCCACGTGTGAATATGTAGAATTCACACAGGCTTGTTGAACTCACTGCAGGCTTGTCCTCTGCACCATTTCCCACCTGGAATTCCTGGAGGATTTGCCCACCCAGGGCTGGATATGGGACAGCAGAGCCACACTGCCAGGCTGGAGCTGAGCCACGTGTGAATATGTAGAATTCACACAGGCTTGTTGAACTCACTGCAGGCTTGTCCTCTGCACCATTTCCCACCTGGAATTCCTGGAGGATTTGCCCACCCAGTGCTGGACATGAGCGGGCAGAGCCACGCTGCCAGGCTGGAGCTGAGCCTGAGTGAAGAGCAGAATATGTGAGCAGCCCCACTGAGGATCCACCTCTTGGCAGGAGCTGCCGGGGCTGCCTGGGGTGGATCCCCACCTCCCCGGGCAGGGCAGGGCAGGGCAGGGCAGGGCAGGGCAGGGCAGGAGGAGCTCCTGTGCCTCCCCAGCAGGCAGGCAGAGCCAGCTGTGCCATGGGCACGGAGCGGGGCAGGCTGGGCAGCCTGACCGTGTTCAGCAAGGAGGATTTCGAGGATGAGTGGCTGCGAGTGGCCAGCGGGGGCTTTGGCCACGTGTACCAGGTGAAGCACAGGAGGTGGAGGACGGTCTATGCCGTGAAGTGCTCCCCGTACCTGCTGCAGGACTCCAGCGTGGACAGGTAACCCCTGAGCAGCTCTGGCCGTCCCAGCTGGAGGGATTGGGGGATAAAACTCTGCAGAAGGAGCTCCTTGGGAAGGGCTGGGTACCCAGAGGGAGCGGGGAATAGGAGTTCTGCCTTTCCTTGTCCTGTGTGGATGCACAGGGACATGGGAAACAGAGCAGGGCTGAAGCCTGGGGCTGAGCTCAGCACCTCACACACAGACTAAAGCAGCCTGGTGGGTTATTTACAGCTGCCACTGGACACTGGGGCTGAGCTGTATCCATCAAACTGAATTCATCACCAGGTTTAAAGATGAGGGGCAGAGGATTTACAGCTGGTCTTGCTGCCCTGCTCCTGTAGCCTCCAGACATCTCCTTCCTCTCCGTGGGGCACCTGCAGCTCCTCTCTGCTTCTTGCTCTGTCTCTCACCTGCAGAGACTCTTCTGGTGCCCACCTTGAGTCTGGAGAAGGAGCAGGGCCAGGTAATCACAACCACTGCTGATAACACATCCAATACAGGCAGAGCTGATGGAAAAACAGCAGAGTTGATGGACTTATTTAATTTAAAATTTTATTCCCTCAAATTTGGAAGGATCCTGCCAGGATAAAAATCTCACTCTTGTGATTTCTTGTTACAGACAACAACTGAGTTCAGGCTGAGCACTGACTGTCCTCAGTTTGCCCTGCAGATTCTACATTTGCATTTTGTTCTTGTTTGTGGCGGGGAAAAAAAGAGTCAAATAATCAGTTTTAATTCTGTGTCTTATCAATTGTAGTAAAATACCCCAGATTCCTCAACCCACGGGTGGGTCTTACTGTGAGGAGATTTTGCTTGGCTGAACCATTTTAGATCAATGAATGAATGGCCTGGCCCAATTGCTGGCAGCTCAGCTCCATTCCCAGGGTGTGCTTTTTAAAGGCACTCCTGGCACTTTGCTGCTTGGCTGCTCCCCCAAACTCGTTCAGCAGGTCGGGAGGGGTGAGCCTTGGGAGAATTTGGAGGAACAGGTCTGCCAGAGCTGGCAGCCAGCAGCAGCCATGCCAGAGCTCCCCTCGGAGCAGTCACCGTGCCCAGGGACAGAGCTGCAGGCACAGGAGGAGCTGCAGGAGTGGCCAGGGTGTGGCACAGAGCTGTGCCTGCCCCTGGCATCCTGCTGCCAGGGAACACCGGGAATGTCATGGCACCACGGAGTGCTTTGGGCTGGGAGCAGCCCTAAAACCCATCTGAATCCTCCCTGCCTGCCCCTGGCCAGGGAAACACTGGGAATGTCATGGCACCACAGAGTGCTTTGGGCTGGGAGCAGCCCTAAAACCCATCTGAATCCTCCCTGCCTGCCCCTGGCCAGGGAACACCGGGAATGTCATGGCACCACAGAGTGCTTTGGGAGGAGCTCTAAAGCTCATCTCCATCCTCCCTGCCTGCCCCTGGCCAGGGAACACCGGGAATGTCGTGGCACCACAGAGTGCTTTGGGCTGGGAGCAGCCCTAAAACCCATCTGAATCCTCTCTGCCGTGGCCAGGGGCGCCTTCCACTGTCCCAGGCTGCTCCAGCCTGGCCTTGGACACTTCCAGGGATGGGGCAGCCTCTGGGAATCCCATGCCAGCCCCTCCCCGCTCTCACAGGGAAGGATTCCTCCCCATCTAACCCTGCCCCGGGGCAGTTTAAAGCCATTTCAGCAGTGGGACAAGTACAGGCTCTCTGTCCTCACTGCTAAGGATTGAAACAAGTGCAAGCTTTTCATATTTTCTTTGTGGTGGCTGAATGAACCACCAAATAAACCTCAGTTCATTTGGAGAAGTCACAACAGCATCCATGTCAGATTTTAATCTGCAAAAGATCCCTGTGTGGCAGCATTACCATCAACTCGAGGGGGAATTTGGGACGAATCTTTTTGGGGTAGGCAGTGCTCAGAAAGGCTGGGTGTCACTGAGTTACTACAGAGTTACTGAGCCGTGAATCAACTGACAAAATTTCTTGCTCCCACTGTATTTTTTTTGTATTTTTTCTTTGAATTTTTTTATTTTTTATTTTTATTTTTTTATTATTTTATTTATATTTTTATTTCTTAATATTTTTTTTAGTTTTTAATTTTAATTTTAGATTTTAATTTCTATTTTATTTTTTATTTTTATTTTTTATTTTCCATTTTCCAGGACCAGCATGAACTGTCTAATGGAGGAGGCCAGCAAGATGGAGAAAATCAAATTCCAGCACATTGTCACCATCTACGGGGTGTGCAACAGCCCCCTGGGGATAGTGATGGAGTACATGGCCAGGGGCTCCTTGGAGAGAATCCTCCCCACCCACAGAATGTCCTGGCAGCTGAAATTCAGGGTGATCCATGAGATGGGCTTGGCCATGAATTTCCTGCACAGCATGAGCCCTCCCCTGCTGCACTTGGATCTGAAGCCAGGGAATGTCCTCCTGGATGGGAACATGCACGTCAAGGTACGGCCACGGCTCACACCAGAGCCAGGCAATTCCTGCCAGACAGAATTACCCCAGTAAATCAGGTTCTGCAGGAGCAGCCCGTGAAAGAGTGGCCTGTGGGGTGTTTAACAAGCAGCTGCTTTGAGCAAATCACGCGCTGCTCTCAGCATCACACGGCGACTCTGGGCCAGCTCTGGGGATTTAGGGCTCCAGCTGGACTCAGTGGCTGCAGGTTCTCAGGGTTTTGTCAAGCTCCAGCTGCTCTCCCCTCCTGCTGCCCCTGATCCCAAAGATGGGGATGTCTGGGTGACAGCAGGAGGGGAGAGCGTGAGCATTTTAGGGCAGCTTCCCTGTTCCTGCTTGCAGATCTCCGACTTTGGGCTGTCCAAGTGGATGGAGCAGTCCAGCAGGATGCAGTACATCGAGAGCTCAGCTCTGAGGGGCACCCTGAGCTACATCCCCCCTGAAATGTTCCTGCAGAACAGCAAACCCCCGGGGATCAAGTACGATGTGTACAGGTGAGGGCTGGCCCAGGGCACCCAGGGGTGTCCCTGGGCTGTGACTCCCAGCAAGGGGGGCTGGACACTGCCTCAGTTTGTTTAAATTCTTCTTTTCTGCCTCTTAGAAGGTGGGGAACACACTGGGGTACCCGACCTCAGGGGTGAGACTGACAGGGAGGGGGTTCTCTGTGGATAATCATCATCCCAATGCACCCTCTGCCCCAGGTGCCATCACACCCTGTTCCCAAAAATGAGTGGCAGCAGAGCCCAAACAGCCAGTGCTGCTCTTTCATCACAGTCCCTGCTCAAATTGCTTTTAAAACAATTCCAATATTGGCTTATCTGCCTCAGTCTTCAGCTTCATTTTGGTCAGGAGCAGGCAGAGAAGAGATTTCAGCTTGGCTTTTGTCCTTTTGGGCGAGGAACTTTGCAGCACATTCACATGAGCCCCAAGTCCATGTCTGGAAATTCTTCAGCTCCTTGGCCTTTGCAGCAGAGAGGGTAGAGGGAAGAGGGAAAGGAGGGTTTGCATGGCCACAGGAACTTGCAGGAGCCAAGGGCTTGAAACATCAGTGCGAATAAAGAGGAAAAAAGGCACTGAGAGACTGACTTTGGCAGCAGAGGCTCCAAGCGCCTGCTCAGACCCTTTGGAGGGCGATGACCCCACTCTAAAGGAGATGCGTGAGGCAGAACCACAAGGCCTGATCCTTTTGGCCTGGGGGATGAAATCCTTTTGCTCTGGGAGATGAAATCCTTCCCTCCTGAACAACCTCCCTCCTGACCTCCCCATTTCTCCAGAAGGCAGAAGCAATAAGAGCATTTCATGTCCAAGTGCTCACAGTCTCTCCTCTCCCGCAGCTTCGGCATCGTCATCTGGGAGGTGCTCATGCAGAAAAAGCCTTACACAGGTAAACACAAACCCTGCACCCGTGGAATGTCCATCCCAGCCCTTTTCCCAGGCAGAACACCCAGAGGTGCTGGATTTTTCCAGGGGCCAACATGATGGCCATCATCGTGAAGGTGGCAGCGGGGAAGAGGCCAGGGCTGGAGCTCGTCAGGGACGACTGGCCCGGGGAGTGCCACCAGATGGTGGACCTGATGAAGAGGTGCTGGGACCAGGACCCCAAGCAAAGGCCCAGCTTTGCAGGTGGGACTGGGGTGTGGATCTGATGGGGTCTCTGGTGTTGGAAAGTCTCTTTTTCCCAGCCCCGAAACCAAAGAAGAAGGCAGAATTCCTTGGCTCTTGTTCTCAAGGTTGTTTCTTTTCTGTTACCTCTATCATTCTTTCTCTGACCTGCTGAGATCTGTCCAGCATGTTGGTTCATGGCACTCTGACAGCCCTCAGGGCATTGTTATCTTTTTATACTAAAAACTACGTGTTCATTATTTACCATAACTTCCCAATACCTATCACCTATGTAAGACAGTCTATCTCTACTCTAAACCAATCCCTAAGTGCCACCATCCCAGCAGAAGATGGAGGCCAAGAAGAAGAAGGAGAAAGACTGGAAACACCCAGATTCCTCCATCTTGCCCCCTGAACCCCCATTCTAAAACCCCCAAAATTCTACATTTTCACCCTGTGATAAATTCACTATCATTCTATTCAAACCCTTGTGGCTTGTAACTCCTCACAAAGCTGGTAATTGTTTCCATGGGCTAAAATCGAAGGCACAGGTGTCTTTGACTCCATGCCAAGGTCTCTGAGCCCCCTGCCAGGGTCTCAAGTCCTCCAGGGCAGCCAGAGGAATTTCCTGGGTTCCGACATGGATCAGCCAAGGGTGAGCCCCATGGGTTGACAAAAGCAGGGTTTGTGTCAATTTTCCCAGTTCCACCTCTGAGGTTTAACAGCTGGGTGCCCTTTTGCTGTCCCACATCCCCTCATCCCTTCTCCCTCCCTTCCCACGTGGGTCCTGCCTGGCTCTGGAGCTGGGGCAGCCTGCACAGCTGAGCTGCTCTGCCCTGGCAGATATCCCTGTGGAGACAGACGTGCTGCTGGCTCTGATCCAGAGCCTGGTGCAGGACCCGGAGAACGAGCGCCTGGTCAGGAAGATGTCCCACAAACCAGCCATCTCCAGGAGCCAGCAGGTGAGCAGAACCCACCAAGCCTCTCAGGAAACTCCTCTGAGCCTGCTCCTTGTTCTGACCAGACCTTGAGGCTCCTTCCCCTCCCTAAGGTGCCCCTCAGCACCTTCACAGGGTGCCTGTACAGGCTGTGCCTCTGTAATTCATTTATGGGGATGAGACACTTGCAAATTAATTAACAAATGCACTGAATGATAAATAGTCCAAGAGGAAAACCCTTTTCTGGACCTGCTCAGGTGAAGTGGGTTTATCATGGTGACCTCAGTCACTAAAAGAAACTCAAGCAAACACAGAATCACAGGGTTCTCTGTGCACAAAACTGAGGATGTTCCCCTTTGAACAATTCTTACAGAATTTTTTTTAAAATAGTTTGAAATCCCAATGTTTCTCTGGCTAAGAAAAAAATCAGGCTCCTGGATAGTCACGATGTAATCCCAGCAACTGAAGTAATTATGCCTAGAAAACAGGGAGAGATAGGAGTTGAGAATTATTGGTGTTTAGAGGGTTTTGCCAAGCTGTGCAAGAAACCAGAGGCCTGAAGAAGTAGGGGCTTGGGGGTCTCTAAACAACAACGGAAATCACTTCGGGATGCTGCCATGCAGTCAGGAAACAGAATATGTGTGTGTTTGGGAGCAAATGAGCACAAGGAGGAAAAGCTCATGGATATCCAGAGATCATCTTCAGGCTCCCCCATTCCTGCTCTGTCATGACTGGCTTAGCTGAGTTTTGGGTGCAAAAGCAGGATTGGATAAAAAACTCTCAAATGATGACACAAAACTGCAGAGCAGCAGCAAAGGACTTTGTGCAAACATTACAGAATGCAAATAAACACTCTGTTTTATCCTTTTCCTTTCCTCCTGTCTGAAAACCAGGGTGACAAAGAGGAGTTCACCTTCCCTCGAGACACCAGAAGTGGGGGTAAGTAGGGGACCAGCTTTAGAATTGAAAATGAAAGAAGGGGAAGCTATAAAAGTTGTTTATTTTGTTGTAGAAGGATGTGGCTCATAAGGTTTTCCATGCGGGGGACATTTTAAAGTAAGGAAAATTTTAAAGTTAAAGAAAAGTTTAAGTTAAGAAAAATGAGCTATTCAGGAAATAGGTACTGTGAGAGAGAGGCCAAATGTCCCAGGGCATGTCTGGCCTTATTTTCCATTCCTTATCTCTCAAATGACTTCATTTCATGTCGTCCTACCAAGAGCCACAAGCTCTCCCTCCCTTCCTGGGCGTTTTTCACTCTTTTCCTCCCATTTTGCATCCCTGCCTTTAGGAAAGGACTCGCAGGAGGTTCCTCTCCCACCTCCACAGGGGGAGGTGGGCAGCCCCGAGGAGCTGTGCTCTGAGGAGCTGGGCAGGGTGCAGGAGAACGGCCTGACCCCGCTGCACCTGCTGGTGCTGCAGGGCCACGCGGCCAAGGTGCGCTCGCTGCTGGGCCGCGGGGCCAGCACCAACGCTGCGGCTGGCGGTGGCTGCACCCCGCTGCTGCTGGCCGTGCAGCGCCGGCTCCCCGACATCTGCGCCCTCCTCATCGAGCACGGCGCCGACGTGGACGCGGCCGACGAGGACGGCTGGAGCCCACTGCACTTCGCGGCCCAGCACGGCGACGACCGCACGGCGCGGCTGCTGCTGGACCACCGGGCCCGCGCCGACGCCCAGGAGCGCGACGGGTGGACCCCGCTGCACCTGGCGGCCCAGAACAACTTTGAGAACGTGGCCCGGGTTCTGCTGTCCCGCCAGGCCGACCCCAACGCGCAGGAGGTGGACGGCAAGACCGCCCTGCACGTGGCCGCGGGCTTTGGGCACGTCGGCCTGGTCAAGCTGCTGGCCAGCCAGGGGGCCGACCTGGAGAGGAAGCAGAAGAACCTCAGGACGCCGCTGCACGTGGCCGTGGAGAGGGGCAAGTTCAGGGTGGTGCAGTACCTGCTGAAGAATGGCATCTCCGTCAACAGCCTGGACCAGAACCACTACAGCGCCCTGCACCTGGCCGTGGCCAGGGGCAAGTACCTGATCTGCGAGAAACTCATCAAGTACGGGGCCAACGTGGAGCTGAGGACGGACAAAGGCTGGACCCCCCTGCACCTGGCCTCCTTCAAGGGGCACATCGAGATCATCCGGCTGCTGAAGGGCAGCCGCGCCCGGCTGGACGCCAAGGGCGGCATGGACTGGACGCCGCTGCACCTGGCCACGCGCTACGGGGACGAGCCCGTGGTCAGCGAGCTGCTGCGCTGCGGGGCTGACCCCAACACGGCCGAGAGGTCCCGCTGGGCCCCCCTGCACTTCGCCGTGCTCAGGGGCTCCTTCCTCAGCGTCATCAACCTCCTGGAGTGCCGGGCCGACGTCAACGCCAGGAACAAGGTGGGCCGGACCCCGCTGCACCTGGCCGTGCTCAAGGGCAACATGGCCATCGTCAAGACCCTGCTGAAGGCGGGGGCCCTGCTGGAAGTGGAGGACATCACGGGGTGCACGGCCCTGCAGCTGGCCGTGAGGCACCAGCGGGAGAACATCATCACCCTGCTCCAGGGCAAGGAGGCCTCCGGGAGCAAAGCTGGCAACAGGACTCTGAACGAGGTGAAGATCCCCAGGCTTATCCCAGGAAGGACAGATCTGTAAATTCACCAGCTCTAAAATCTGCAGCTTGAGCTTTCCCACATCAGCTGTGATGCCTCAAAGCACCTTGTCCTGTCCCCTGCTGATTGCAGGAAAATGTTTGCCCTTTTTAAATGGAAGTTTTTAAGCGTGAATGCTCACAGAGTAAAGGAAAATGAAGTTATTTGATGACAAGTTTTTTTCCAAGCTTGTAGAACGTTTTGGCTTGGTGATACTTTAGGCAGTGCTTTCCTACTGAATCCTTCCTGAGCAGGGATTTATGCACCCCCTGTTCATGCAGGCAGTGCTGAAGCTGTGCACAGCACACACAGCTTTTATTGCTTTCATTCCATGTTTTCCTACAGAGAAAATTGGTGTAAAATGGCCCTGGCACAGGTGGGAATTGAATCGTGAGATTCTCACCTGCTGCTGGCACAGCAATGTGTCAGATTTCCTGACATCTCCTTTCTGTAACAAGAATGAAATAAAACAAGGCAGGGAGGAAAAATCACTGCTAGAGAGTATTGAAATGGATGCAGCTCGGGGAACAGAAATTCCAGAATAATCACACATGAGATCTGGCTGCTTGCAGGTCAAGGTTTGAGTCGTGTCTCTGGGGGGAAATAATTCCTGGTTTCCTTCAGGAAGATGTTCCAGAGCTCGATCAGTCCTGTGAAAAACATCTTCTTGCTGGATTTGATTCCCTGGTGACAGTGAGAGCCCTGGTGTGCAGCTCTGACAGCCCTGCTGTGACTCCTGAGTCCCCAAACGTGCCTGCTGGGAGGGTGACTTGTCATGGCCCTCAGCTGGGAAGAGGCTGAAATAGAAACAAACAACCCCAGCTCTGCAGGGGAGCTGTTGTTGCCTGATAACGTGAGATTAAATGGGTTAAAAAGAGGGTTAAAAAGCCAAACCTCTACTAATGCAGTTTTCATTTTATATTAACTTAAGTGGGTATTGATGTGTATTGTATTCAAACCCAGTTTTTCACTATGCTTTGGCACCAGAGCCTTTAGATATCATTTTAAATAAATTGTAATTAAATGATTCATTTTTAACATTTGCTGTTGGTGAAGTGGGGAGATGGGCAGGTTATGAAATGAAATGCTGGTGACATTTTGGGTTGCAGCGAGTGTAAAAAATTGACTTTTTTTATTGCAACCATCAAAAAAAACCCCAAAAATCTTGGCATTTCCCTGAATTACCTGCTTTTGATATTCCCTAAGTTTCTCCAAGGAGGAAAGGCCTGGCTGAAGGAATTCTTGGGAAGCTCAGACCTTCCTGTGCAGCTCCTTCCCTCAGCTTCAGCTGTATTGATTCAGCAAATGTCTCCCCTGCTTGGTGTAATTTGAAATATTTACCCAGAAAAGAAGAAATCCAATTGCCACTTATTCAGCAGCTCCTTTCTGTCCCCGCTCCAGCAGAAAAACAAAACTCAGCTCGTATGTCATGGAATGTTCTCTACAAGAGCTTAATTAAATTTATAATGAAAATAACAGGGGATTAAGAAGACACGAGGGAAATACATTGCTCTTGCAGAGCATTCCAGAGGTGATAGAAGCAATTTGCAGAGAAAATTACCTGTTTGCTGCTCAGTTTCTATAGAAATTAAATGAGTCTTTACAAACTCTGGAAAAGTGCATTCCAGCCTCCGCTTTGTGACTGTGCAACTTGCAGCTTATTTCTAAAATTATTCGTGGATCTCCATCCCCCCTCCCCTTTCTTTTTTTTTTTTTCTTTTGCCTTTTTCAACTCCATTTCAGTCTTTTGTCCCTGCTGATAAATCTGCAGCTGATTATCTCACGTTCTTACCCAAAGTTCACAGCCCAGGCAGCTCCTGGCAGGGCATGGCAGCAGCAGCAGGACAGGAGCCTCCTAAACAGCTCGTTTAGATTCCAAAAGATCAAAATTGTTGTTATGCCTCAAAAATTATGGTTTTAAGGTACCCAGAGCTGCCTGGGTGAGCAGGGTGGTGTTCTGATGTTGGCAGGGAGTTGTGGAATGACTCTGAGCATCCCTGGGCTGCAGCAGCTCCAGACATCCTGAACCACAGGGAGATTTCCAAAGCACACGGAGATTTCCAAACCAATTGGTCTTCAAATCCCTCACAGAATCCCAGCATGGTTTGGGGTGACAAAGACAGAAAACCAGAGCAGGGAAATTTAAGGTCCTCTAAAGCTGATCTTGTTGCAGCCCTGCTCCCTGCAGGAGTCATCCCGAGCTCTGTAAATCCTGGGTGTGCTTTGGGCTTGAGAGGAATGGTGGATTTGTCTTTCCAAACCAGCTGTGGCTCTGCTGGTGGATAAAACCAGCACTGGGAGAGAAAAGAAACAATGGGAAGGATTCCACTGATTGATGAATGGAAAAAGGGATTTGATTTTACAAATAAAACTTTAGGTTTGCTGAGAAACGAAATTAGACATTGAAAGATGAAAGAAACAATGGGGAAGAAAAACCCCTAAATTCCATAAGAATTCAGAATTAAAAGGGAGGGTTATACATTAGAGGGAAATCTTTGGGATCAGGTGTTCAGGGAAGTCTGAACCTCTCAAGTACCTCAGCCAATGGGGAAAACCCCCTAAATTCCTCAAGAATTCAAAATTAAAAGGGAGGGAAATCTCTGTACATTAGAGGGGAATCTCTAGTATCAGGTATGTCAGGAAGTCTGAACCTCTCAAGTGCCTCAGAAATGGGGAAAGAGAGAAGGGAAATGTGGCTGGAAATTGGGATAAAAAGGAGGCTGCATCCTCCAAAACTTGGAGAGAACCCAGGAAATGCCCCATGGCCTCTCCCTTGACTGGAATAAAGCCAAAGGACTCCTCTGTCTCCTGCTTGGACACAAACCTCTGGTGTTTGTGGGTTCATTTTCCTAACAGGCGGCCTGCACTCCCTCTGCATCACCTCCATCCAGGACAGCTTTGGGTAAGGGATGGGACTGTCAGGACCCCATCCCTGCTCCCCCACAAGCAGCACACCAAGAAACTCAGAGCAAATCAATCAGCAGAGCAGGGGATGGTTTCAGGAGGGGCTGGCACTGATTTCCTAAGTGCTCTCTCAGAGCTGGATCTGACTGTAATATCAATCCTCTGATGTAAAATTGGTTTGAAGGGGAGATGCTTGTAGTGATGAAAATGTGGACGTTTCAGTCAGAAGTGTGGCTCTTCTGTGAGGGAATGCTCACAGGAAAATGCTTGGAATTGAATTTGGTTAAATCCACGTTTTGCATTGCTCCTGCTTCCCAGAGACTGTGATTTGTTTGTTTGGCAGTGCTGCAATTATGCAGATATGGGATTAAATTAAAATTAAAATAATGCTGCGTTTTAGAGGAAAAGAGATCTGAATAAATACAGCTTGTGGGGGGGAAAAAACCCTTATTTTTAGCAGAAATGCTTGTTTTTTTCCATAGCCCCTTAGGTGTGGAAAATCAAGATGTTTCTGACAGCAGTGATGTGAATGTAGGAGGCAGTGATTTTAATGTAAGAAGGAATAGTGAATTCTCTGTGTTTCTTTTTCTTGCAAGGAGGTGGTTGTAGGCTCTGTGCTGTGGCAGACGTCAGTGAGAGACGTGCCTGGCTCTGCTCAGCCTCTCCCTGGCCTGGCAGGATTCCTCCTGCTCCCTCCCCAGGCCCTCCAGCACTTCCCTGTGCCCTCCCAGCCCCAGGGAGGGGACCAGAGATCTCTGCAGCCAGGGCTGGAATTTGGAGTTTATTGCAAAGGGCCTGGGTGCAGGGCCCTGCTGGGAGCTGCCAGGCACAGCTCAGAGCAGGCCCGAGAGGGAGAGAGAGATAAAGAGAGTGGTAAAGAGAGTGGTAAAGAGAAGGCAGGAGAGTGGTAAAGAGGATCAGAGGGTGAGGTTCCCGTTACAATACAATAAATCTTCTTCTGGTTGTGGAATTTGGGGTTTATTGCAAAGGGCCTGGGTGCAGGGCCCTGCTGGGAGCTGCCAGGCACAGCTGGAGCAGGCCCGAGAGAGGGAGAGAGGGGTAAAGAGAAAGAAGGAAAGAGTGTGGTAAAGAGAGAATGAGAGGGTAAAAGAGAGGATCAGAGGGCGAGGTTCCTGTTACAATACAATAAATCTTCTTCTGGTCTTGGAATTTGGGGTTTATTGCAAAGGGCCTGGGTGCAGGGCCCTGCTGGGAGCTGCCAGGCACAGCTCAGAGCAGGACTGAGGGGAGAGAGGGGAGAGAGGATGAGAGGGTGAGAGAGTAAAAAAGGTAAGAGCATAAAAAGGTAAAGAGAGAGCGAGGTTTCCATTACAGCACCATAAATCTTCTTGTGTGTTGAATATTCTAATTCTCACTAACCAATCTAGTCCAAGACACAAATCCTACAGCATTTCCATGCAGCCTATAAGAATCATTACATCACCATCCTGTGTCACATTCTGAACAAGCTCTTTCCTCTCCAAGCCTTGGAAAGCAAGGCCAAGCCTGGAGCCTGCTCAGAGCCCCAGAACCTCTGTGTCCCCCTCATCCAGGGCTCTGAAAACCACTTGCTTGCCATTGTCTCCAATTTGTTTGTGTACAAACTTTATATTTAACCTTTTAAGGAGAGTTAAACTACATTACATCACCATCCTGTGTTACATTTTAAACCCTAAAAACTCCTCTTTGGGCCCCTTCTGCCAAGCTGCAGGGTCTGCTCTGCCCCTTGGGCCTGTCTGCAAGCAGAGGGTGTTGTTCCATCAAAAGGGGATCACCTTCAGCAGCCACACCATTGTTTTCCAGTTGTTCAGTAACTGAGGGATCTCAAAGCTTGCTTTCATTTCAATCTCACTGATAGTTTCCATATTCTCCAAATCTTCTGCCAGGAAATCATATTGATAAGGCTTTCCTGTTTCATCTTCCCCAACCTGTCCCTTCCTTTGCAATAAAACCACGTTATCCCCTCCAAAAGCTGCTCCCCAGCCAGCTCCATCAGTGCAGGTGTGAGCTGCACTTCCATTAGAATAATGGCAAAGGGCCTGGCTGGGAATCAAGGAGCTCTTGCTGTTTGCTCCTAGCAGGCAGCTCATCCCCAGCAAGTTCAACATCTTTTGATCAGCTGCTGCTTTCCTCTCCTCTGCCTCAGAGCACAGCAGGGAACTCTTCTCCTGTGCAATTTGCTGCTGGCCTCCTTCTCCTCTTTGGGAAAAAAAATCAAAATAACCCCACAAACCCGAGCCCAAAAATGATTGTTTTTAAAGCCTGAGGTTCTTGGCAGTGAGGGGTGGAGTTCAGCACTGTGGGGACAGTTTGGGGAGGAGATATCACAGTTCAGGCTCTCATTTTGGCAAGTCAGAGCTCCTCACACCCTCTGTGGCCTTGGGAAGAATCTTTTGTACCCAAACAAAGCCCAGGAAAAGATTTATATCCCTCAAAGCTGCAGAGCCCTAAATGTGCTGCCCAGCCTGGGTCTGGGGGGTCATGGGACCATGGGATTTGTGAGTCTAAACAGCTTTTTTCTGTGGCCAGGATTGGTGCTACCCACAGCAGTGTGCTGGGAGGAACAGAGCACCACCCCTGGAGCATCCCTGCTCTGAATTTCCCTTTAAAAAATAATCAGGTACAGAGATCAACTCCAAATGAACCAGGAGAAAATCCAGAGAACACGGCTGAACTCCCCATCCTGGAGGGAACTTCTTCTGAGCAAAAATAAATAAATAATAATCCCCAGCAGCCTTTCTGGATAGCAAATGTCCTATTAAAGACTCCAGGTCCATCTGGAGCAATTACAGAGCGGAGCATTAGGCCAGGTCAGCAATCAGGAGGTGCAGTAATTAGCTGCAAGAAGGGCTGGAATGAGCCTTTGTTTGCTGCTGGCCTACAAGGCCTTGGCTTCAGAAAGAAAAGGGAAATGTTACAGACACTGAGAAAATTCAGCTTGGACAGAATTGAGGCTTGGGGCATTTCTGGCCTGGTTCCATGGCACTGCCACTGCTCCTCAGCAAGGCACAGCTGCCTTCTTATCACCAGCAAGGTTTTATTGCTGTTCTTTGGGCAAATCCTTAATATCTGCTCCAAGCAGAAAAAAAAAAAATCCTTACAAGGCATTCAGGGAATTCATTTTCTTGCCTTGGAAAAGACTGCACTCCACCAAAAGGTTTTGCTGAGGCTGCCCTGCTGTTATTTGGTTCAAGTCTTTGTTTTGTAAGGATTTCTCGCAGGATTTCTCCCAGGAGAGCTGAGCTGGGCTCTTTGCTGCCCAATGTGCTGCTCCTTTTGGCTGAGCGGGGTCATGTTCTGCTCCAGGGAATGCTGGAAAATGCCACAGGACCATGAGCCCACTCAGACATTAAAAAGGGGCAGGGGAAAATCAACAAGAGAGAGAGGGAAAACCAGAGAAGAGGTGGAATTTGTCTGAAATGCCCTGAGCTTGGAAAATGCTGCTTTTGAGAAATTTTAGGAGCCTGGAGCAGCTCCTGGGGCTTCCTGCTGCATCTCCTTGGCCCCACAGAATCCCTGGTGCTGGGAAAGGCCTCTAAAATCATATTTCCCAACCTTTTTTACATCCCAGCAGAGAAGGGCTGGTGCCCAGCCTTGGAATTCACCTGGAAAATTCACCTGGCCTCACTGGGTTTGTGGGCTGAGGGGGGAAATTCCAAATTGTGCCTGAAACACAAGCATGGATTTGGGGATTTTGGAGGCTTGGACAGCTGGAGGATGAGCCTGGCTGCAGAAAAAGCTTTTTGGCAGTGAGTTAAAGCTGTCAGTGAGCTGTGCAGCCCCTGGGATGTCACCCACAGGGGAACAGCTTTCCCCAGGGCCTGGGGTTTAAATGCCAGTTCCCAGCTCTGCCAGCCTGGCTGGGTGAAGCAGAGTGTCTCAGTCACTCTGCTCATGGAACACTTCCTTTTGCTTTTTTTATTTTTGTAATTAAGAAGGAGGCAGAATTGACTGTGGTTTTCCCTGGTATCTCTGAATCACATCCCAGGCCCTGCTATTTCACTGTCTGCAATCTTCCCCAGCCATTCTGGCCTCAGCTTTGAAGTGATTTAGGGCTTGTTTATCACAGAGGCAATCAGACATGCTCCTTCCCAGACACCCTGGAACTGCCAGGGAGCTGAGTGTTCCCTTAGCTGGGGGGGCTCAGACACAAAGGCAGAGCTAACCAGGTTACCTGGCACTACCTGAGCCCAGCCCTGCCCTCCCAGCCAGCTCCAGGTGGGCATTTCAATGTAAACACGATGCAGGAATGTGACCTGGAGCATCTGCCACCAGCTGGGAACAGGCACAAACTCAATTACTGCAGCAGGAAATTGCCAGCCCCGATAATTCAGACATAAATCTGCATCCCCAAGGTTAATTTGGTGTGACTTTGGCGCTGGCTGCAGCCTCCAGGAGCTGAGCCCCTGCTGCTGGCCTGGCAGTGGGGCAGGGCAGTGCCAGGGTTAGAAGATGAAAGTCTCACAGATATGTGTGTGGAAGGAAGATTTTTCAATGTATAATCTTGGTGCTATGGTCTGGTTGAGGTGTGAGGGCACAGGTTGGACTCGATGATCTTAGAGGTCTCTTCCAACCTCATCATTCTGGGATTCTGTGATTCTGACATTCTGTGATTCTGTGATTCTGTGATTCTGTGATTCTGTGATCTGAAGAAGGAATAGAAATGAAAGCAAGTTTTGATATAGAAGAAAAGAATTGCTGAGCCAGTCTCACTGGATAACCAAGGAGGCAAAGGGTGTGTGAGTTAGAAGGGGTTTTTATGGCTTAGAGCAAAGGATAAACCCACCCCAAACAAGAAGATGTTTTTACCAAGCAGAAAGCACAGGCAAATTTGCACACACAAATTTGCAAAAGCACATTTGCAAACCAGGCAGCAAATGTTGCAAGTAGAAAAAAAGAATTTTCTACTGCAAGAAAACTGAAAACCAACTTCTGGCTTAAACTGTAATGCACTGACTTTGAGTGATTGGAGAACAGTAACATGAATATGGTAATTACAGTAGTTATGATAGGCTAGAGATAATAGTTAAGGTATAGATTGGTTCTACTGTATGAAGATGCTCAGCAAAGAAAAGTGTATAATGCAATGTAACCAAAAGAAAAGTATAGAATGCATTGGAACCAAAAGAAAAGTATAGAATGCATTTGTAATCAAAAGAAAGCTGACAGCTGTAGGCACAGCTCTGTCACCCACGACCCTGGACTGCTGTGACACCTTGGATACAATAGACTGCATTTTGTAATGAACTGCATTTTGTAATAAACTGCATTTTGGAGATCTGCCTGGAGTCCCACATCCCTCATTTCATCTCTTACACCCATGTTCTGCTCCCAGCCCCCCTCAGCAGGTTCTGGGGCCCATCCCCAGCTCAGTTCTGGGTCAAACCCTCCCATTTTCATCATTCCCCCAGCGGTTCCGTGGCAGGGAACGCAGCCCACGGCCCAGAGGGAGGCAGAGGCAGGAGCTCAGCTCTTGAATGTCACAGAATTGTCACTGCTTCATGCCATGGCATCATCTCACGCCGTGGATTTCATCCAGGGTGTGCTCCCCCCTCAGCAGAGCTCGTCACACACATGGTGTCACCCCACATTTGTCACACACCTGGTGTCACCCCGAATTTGTCACACACCTGCTGTCACCCCAGAGCTGGCCCTGCTGTGAGCACATCCCCCTGTGTCACATCCCTCTGCAGGAGCCACAGCAGCTGCTTTGCCATCTTTGCTGGGTTTTTTCCCCAGCAAACTCAGAGAACGGTGCCAGCTCAAAGCCACTTCGGTGTTTGCCAGGAGCTGTCCCAGGGGGAGGGAGGTGCTCAGAGGAGCTGTACATATTTGTTTAGACTGGCACTGACTGCCCATTTCTTCACACAGACGAGCTCCCAGCTCATAACCTGTCTTGTTCAATCAGATTTGCAGCTCCTGGGTTTCCCTCTGAAGCTTTGTACATTTTCCAGCTGGTGATTTGACAGAGCTCTCTGAACTCAGGAGCTGCTCAGAGATTCTCTGTCTTGCTGTTAGCACTTGGAGATGAGATTACATTTCTGGCTGATGTCAGTTTGGGCTTTTCCTGCTTTTTTCACACGGCCTGAATAAAAACAATCAGCTCTGTGGCTGCACTGTGCAGTAAATATTAACGCTGGCTGTCAGGAAACATTTCATGCAGTGACAAGGGCTGAGGTTATGACCTGGTTTTCTGCCAGGTGAGGTTTGCAGCCCTTTCCATCTGCCCTGCACCCAGCTCAGAAGGATTTATGAACAGCTGGATACAGCCAGGAAGCAGAAACAGCCATGAGGACCCTTGAATTCTGCTGGTTTGTCTTTTCCCAGCACTAAAACCCCACAAGATCAGCCATGGGAAGGAGGATCTGGGTGCTGCCTGCTGCTCTGTCCTGAGCTCAGGGGCAGAGGCTGATGGGGCAGGCTGTGGCCAGGAACTGCTCACCTTTCATATCCTTAAAAATTCCCCTTCATATCCTGACAAACTCCCCATCCCAAGGCTCCCAGGCTGCAGGTGAGGAGCTGAGGCAGCTCCAGCCCCAGAGGGGCAGCAGGGAATCCTCTGGGATGGAGAGATGTGAGGGGTGATGGAGGGGAGGGGATGAAGGCTCCTGTTCCTGCAGAGTCAGCCTCCCTCTGCCCCCAAAGGCAGCAGCCACAGAGGAGTGTGTCCCCTCCCAGCCAGGAGCTCTGGGGGCTGTTTCCCCCAGATTTACCTGATTTATCTGGGGCTGATTTCCCCCAGATTTACCTGATTTACCTGGGGCTGATTCCCCCAGATTTACCTGATTTACCTGGGGCTGATTCCCCCAGATTTACCTGATTTATCTGGGGCTGATTCCCCCAGATTTACCTGATTTATCTGGGGCTGATTCCCCCAGATTTACCTGATTTATCTGGGGCTGATTCCCCCAGATTTACCTGATTTACCTGGGGCTGATTTCCCCAGATTTACCTGATTTATCTGGGGCTGATTCCCCCAGATTTACCTGATGTACCTGGGGCTGATTTCCCCCCTCTGTTCTGAGCTGAGCCTGCCCAGTGCAGGGGCAGCAGCTGAGCCCCATCCCGCTGCAGAGCCCCTTTTCCCCAGCTCCACTTTGTGTCTGTTTTGCTGCTGTGCCACTCCTGGTGCCCCTGCTGTGTGCCACCAGCTCCCCTGGCAGGGAAGGGTTTGGGTCAAATCATAAAAAATTGCTTTTCTCCATGTGCCACCAGCTCCCTTGGCAGGGGGAGGGTAAAACCACAAAAATTGCTTTTCACCATGTGCTACCAACTGCCCTGGCAGGCAGGAGCTTGAGTAAACCATAAAAATTGCTTTTCACCATGTGCCACCAGCTCCCCTGGCAGGCAGGGGTTTGGGTAAAATCATAAAAAATTGCTTTTCTCCATGTGCCACCAACTGCTCTGGCAGGCAGGAACTTGGATAAAACCACAAAAACCTGGTTTTCACCACCAACTGCCCTGGCAAGCAGGAGCTTGGGTAAAATCACAAAAAATTTGCTTTTCTCCATGTGCCACCAGCTCCCCTGGCAGGGAAGGGCTTGGGTAAAACCACAGAAACTGCTTTTCACACAGGGCAGGGTCAGACCTGTGCTGTCCCTCCCTTCCCCGGGGCTGGCAGCGCCGAGCTGGGGCTGCCCTGGCCCTGGCAGGCTCATCAGGGCTGCAGTGCAGTTGATTGCATGCCAGGCAGGCTGGCAGCAGGGAGGCAGAGCTGCTAAATGTGCTCACTCACTCTCATCAGCCTCTCCTTCTTCCCCAGCCCAGCATGGCAGCTTGGGGAGGCACAGTGCTCTCCTCTCCTTTAAAAGGGTTTTTTTTTCTTTGCTTCTTAAGTCTCTTTAAAGGCATTTCTAGGCCTGTTAATTATTCATGATGCTGTAATTATGTTTAGTCCACTGTGATCACTCTTTCTTTGGTGAAGAAAGTTGTTATTTGTGAGTCAAAAGCTCTTTATGAAGCAGACAGGCTGGTATCTTGTCAGAAAGGCTTGGGGGAGCAGTTGGAATTATTAAAAGAAGCTTTGATTAAAGACAGGGAGTTAATTTAACAAGAGTAACTGGTTTTCTCTCTCTTTTTATTTTGTGCAGAACAAAGCACAGCCAGGGATGTGTCAGGGCTCACCTGGAGCAGCAGGGCTCACTCAGATGCCCCAGGAGATGGGCAGAGCATCCCTTTTATCTCTTTTGGGTGCTGTGAGTGGCTTTTGTCCACAGGCTTAGAAATGAAATTTGGCTGTGAGGGTGAAGCTCAGAGCAGCTGCCTTTGATCCTGCCAGGCTCAGGCCAGACTGGCTGCAAACAGCCTGGTGTGTCCTGTTTGATCTGAAAATATCATTTATTCTGCTGAGTTTGGGAGGGGAGGGGGCCTGGAGCTCCTCATTTTCCCTCTGTCACGGTGGCACTGAGGTGAATCATCCAACGGGGGAATTCAGCCTCATCTGAACCCTGCAGTTCTGCAGATTCTGGGTTCTGCATAAACTGAGGGCGTTGGGGCAGGGATTATTCTGTGTTGGCTCAGACCTTTGGATCTGAAATGCCATTAAACTGAAATTTTAGCCTGTTAGTTCTTGGAGATGGACAGCAGCTTTCTTTCCCAGCAGTGGGAAGGATTTTCTTTGCATTATTTTTTCTTCTTCTTTTATATAAAGAAAATAATCTTTATTTTGAAAGTGCTGATTAAGCCTGCCTGAGGGTCCACCTGCACAAACACCAAACCTGAGTGTGCAGCTTGAGAAAACAGCGCAACATAAATTAAAATATTCCAAAATAAAATCCTTCAGTCCTCCAGCATGAATCCAGCTGGGCACCTCTGCCTTCCTCCCCTTCCTCTTCCCATCCTGCCCAGCCCTCTCCTGCCTGGCAGAGGGGAGACATTTCAGACCATTTCCCTTCTGGCTGTGCCCTTCTGCAGCTTTCCTCTCCCATGTCTGATTCTCGTGGCTGCAGGCAAGACAAACACCAGGATTCTCAGGGGCAGACTGGGGTGAGGGAGGAAAAAGGAAAAGCAAGTCAGAAAAAAGGCAAATTTCATGCGAGGGCAGCTTTTGCTCTGTGGGTTTGAGCTGTGCAGCGGAACCAGGACTCCTCAGAGCCCAGAGTAAAGCAGAACAAAACAAGCAGATGGACATCAGGGTGGCTTGTGCAAGTCTCTATTTAATGACAGAGCTGCATGAAGACATTGTTGGTGTCACATGTACCTGTGATGGGCATTTTATACATTCCTGACTCCCAGGGGAGCCGTGTTTGCACTGGAGATTTTCACCACAAGAGGTAGTGGCTTTATTTTTCCTGTTTTCCTTTTTTTTATTATCATTATTATTATTATTATTTCAGCAGGATTGGATAAGCTGGTTGGACCTACTGGAGTTCATTTACTCTTCAGCCAGGAAGATAAACAGTTCTGTGGAGTGGGAGCAAGCAGGCAAGCAGCAAATACAGTGCAGGCAGAATTCACTGGCTTTTAATTCAAACCTGTTTGGGGGTGCAGAGATCCCCACCCAGGGCTTCAGCAAGCTGGGAACCACAGGGAGGGAAAGCAGGACCAGGAAGACTCAATAAGCAGAACAAAAGCTTCAATTATAAATAATGAATCCCAGAAGAGGGGCTAGAGCAAGGCTCTGAAGGTCTGGAGGAACAAAGAAATGAAATCTTCTGGTTAAGGTGGTTTTAAAAACCAGCTCAGTGCCCTTCCCATCAGCAGCAGAGGTCCTTGGGGAAGCAGGGGTTGATTTTTCCAGGGTGAAAGGAACAGTGAGGTCTGGGTTTGGCAGGCTCAGAGATGGGGGGAGGCTCCCAAATCCCTTGGGCTGGGCTCTGAGGAGCTCCCAGTGGTCTCCTGGTGCCAGCACCCCCTGCCCCTGCTCCTGGCACTGCTTCACTCCTTGGACAGCCAGAGGTGAGGATGACTTTGGTGCTGTCTCCAAGAGGGGAAGGCCCAGTCCTGGCTTTCAAAGTGCTTTGTTTGCTGTCTGCAAGTGCAGGAGTTGTCTGGGGGAGGAAAAGCTGCTGCAGAGATGGGCAGGCCTGGCACTGCCACCCTCCCAAGGGCACTGGGGACCTTCACACTCCCACAGTTCAGCCTGGAGTGGTGGGAAGGAGCAGCTTCAAGTGTTCCGGGGATGGAGGCTGCAGGTGATTCCTCACAGCCAATATTGCAGCTCTGGAAATCACACCTGGGGGCTTGCTCCACATGAAGAACACTGCCTTTCCCTGCAGCTTTCTTCCCTCCATGGCATTTTGGAAGAGTTTTTCAGGTGGGTTGAGCTCTGAGGTTCTGCTTCTAGATTCAGAAAAAAAAAATTTGGGAGCGAGGTGCACAGCACTGGAGATGAGGGTTTTAAAACTGGACACAAAGTAAAATTATGGCTCAAAGGGAAGATATTATCCACATTATCCTGAGGGATATTATTATTCCATTTATCCTGTTATTATTCCACTTATCCTGAGGGCTCACGCCAGCCTTTAGTATAGGGCAAACATCACCTATGGCAACTTCCAAATGCTTTAAAGCTTTTTTTGGTCTATATATGTCATATTTGCTATTTTTGTTCAGCTCCCCGCCTGTTAATTCCCCAAGTCAAATGGATCTTTCTGCTTGTAAATACATTAAAAGATGGACCAGTTGCTTGTTGCTATTTTTCTGCCCCAAAACCTCCTGCCTTTGCACCATTCTGTGGATATTGGGGTACAAGTCTGAGTGGATTCCCACCACTGAGTGAATTTGGTTGGTTGAAACTGAGGGGAAGAAAGAAGAGCTCACGTGCGCCTGAGATCCCTCGAGTTGGAGTTCCCACTTTCGCAGCTTTTAGCTCTGAAGAGCCAGGTTCAAATGTTACACAAGGCTGTGGGCTGAAAATCAAAGCCCTGGGTTCCAGCCCGTTCCAGGAATGCCGGGTTTGGAACAGAAACCTGGGGATTAAGGTGGGACTGCTGCTTCCATTTCAGAAAGCAGCTGAGATTATGTGCTAGAGCTGCTTGGTGCAATCTCCTCCTGAACCAGGGCTGGAACATCTCCTACCAGCACAGGAGGGTGCTCTGCTAGCAACACAGCAAATCCAGGGAATTAAAGGAAACCTTGGCAGAGCTTCACCTCATCTGAAGCAGAAACTGAGTGAATATTCCACAAACTGCATAGAGGAAAAAAAAAGGGATTCTATTGCTCTCCCAATTGTGATTTTACTCCTTTAGAAAACAGCAGGAAACTGCACCCTGGGAGTCTGCCCCTGTTTATGGCTATTGCAACCCTCTGCTGCTCCACATCCTGCAGGAATTTCTAGCCAGACCTATTTCCACGTTGTTTTATTCACCTTGCTGTGTTTTATTTACAGAGATATTGCAAAATATCATGTGAACTGAGTACAAATAGCACGTAGAGCGTGGGTTTGGCAGTGCCAGATTCAGCGTGGTGAGATGATGCTCTTGTGGGGTTTCCATTCCTAGAATCCATGGAAAAATAGACAGCAGAGAGTAAAGGATGCTGGAAACATCCAGACCTTCCCAGAGTCCAGCTTGGACACAGGAGCTGGTCCAGGCAGGGGCTTTCTTGGGTTTTTATTCTGGCTTTTTCCAAAATGCACAGTTTTATCTCCTTGACTGTTGATTTAAATTAGGCACAATGTTATTCTGCACTCTCTGGGGAGAGACAGAGGCAAATCAGACCTGAGGTGCTCCTTGGGGCCCCTGATTTGGGTGAGAAGAAGCAGCTCTGGCCTGGCTGGGTGCTCAGGGTGCCTCCCCTGGCACAGTGTCCTCGTGTCTGTACATTCACCACACTGCCACCCTCCCCTGCTGTCACCTGGGCAGAGCCTGGAGATGAGATGCTGGTGGGCAGAAATCGCTGATGGGAGGTGAGGGGGTCCTGTTGGATGTACACCATGCAAGACAAGGTTCCACTCCTTGAGTTCCTCTCTCTCCATCTCTTTTTTTTTTTTTTTTTGGCTTGGGGCTCCACAATCCATCCTGTTCATTCCTATTTACACCGATGGTTTGATGTGAGACTGATGCCCCCTTCTCCCTTCCACCCATGGCTCGTAGGCTCCCGCTGCTGCAGGGTCTGGGGGTGGCAGAACCTTCTCGACCCGCCTGGGGACCTCTGAAAGTTCTTGGGTTGTTTTTTTTATGGAATTTCTGAAGGCTTCAGCAGTTAAACACCGGGTGAGTCAGCTCGAGGTGAAGGCAAAGCTATTGCACGGAGCTTGCAGAGGCCCTGGCTGGCTCCTGCTGCCAGGGGGAAGCATGGCCTTGTCTTTGGTGAGAGTTGGACCACTGTGACCCAGCGCTACCTCCTGCTGCCCCGTGGCCACCCCGTGTCCACAGTGCCCTCCAGGCCGGGTGGCCACGGGCGAGAACCGAGCGAGAGCTCCTTGGTTCCTGCACCTCCACTTCCAACACAGCGTGAGGCTGGCTCTGAAAAGCGCCCTTGGGGCCGGTCCAGAGGTCACCCAGCGGGGTGAGACACCCTCCCACCTCATTCCAGCCCCACCAGGCGCCCGGGCACTGCGCAGTGCCCAGCTCCAGAGCTCCAGCCCCCTCCCCGGCACGGATGGCATCGCTTCCTCTTCCCCCTCCGTCCCTAAAAAAAAGCGGGCGCTGTTTGTGGCTTTAGCAGTGGAGGATCTTCATGAAAGCCTTGCGAAACTCGATGTTGAAGGTGGTGTAGATAATGGGGTTGACAGCGCTGTTGACGTAGCCGAGCCACGTGAAGGCGCTGTACATGGCCGGCGGGATGTTGCAGTCGCAGTGCATGTTCAGGATGTGAGTGATGAAGAAGGGGAGCCAGCAGATGATGAAAACACCTGGGGGGGAAAAAGAGAGAGGAGGAGTTTGATGGCTGAATGCTGGGCGGGTTCTCGGGCTGGGGGAACAGCAAGGTTCTCTTTGGTGGAAAGGGAATTTATTTCACAGAGGAATGGGATTTGTGTTTGTGTGCTCAGTGTCCTGGTCTGCGTCCTGCCCTGGCACTAAGGAACTCCTCTGCTCGAGGAATGAGCCCAGACACAGCAGAAACTCTGCTCTTCAGAGGTGCCAGCTCTGCTGAGCTCTGCTGCCTTTTGTTCCAGAAAGCCCAGGAGCTCTTCCCTGGGTTTGGGAGCTCAGATGCCCCTGAGAGGGGCAGCTTTGGGCACCCTTAGTGCAGCCCTGCCAGCTGTGCAGGGAGGGGCAGCTTTGGGCACCCTTAGTGCAGTGTGGAGGGACAGCTTTGGGCACCTTTAGTGCAGCACTGACAGCTGTGCAGGGAGGGGCAGATTTGGGCACCCGTAGTGCAGCACTGTGCCAGCTTAGTGCACTGTGCACCCTTGGTGCCAGCTGTGTGTGGCTGGGGAGGAGGGACCCCTCCTGTGGGCAGCCCTTTGCCTGTCACAGGCATCTTTTATGGAAAATCCTTTCCTTGGGATTTTTTTCCTCCTGAGGAGCTGAGAGGCCTCAGGAACAAAATGCAAACAATGGTTATCTGCTGCTGTGGAATGCAACAGGGGCATCTGGGATTGGTCTCATGTGGTTGTTTCTAATTAATGGCCAATCACAGCCCAGCTGTCTCAGACTCTCTGTCTGAGCCACAAGCCTTTGTTATCATTCTTCTTTTTCTATTCTTAGCCAGCCTTCTGATGAAATGCTTTCTTCTATTCTTTTAGTACAGTTTTAATATAATATATATCATAAAATAATAAATCAAGCTGTCTGAAACATGGAGTCAACATTCTCATCTCTTCCCTCATCCTCAGACCCCTGTGAACACCAGCACGCTTTGCCTGCCATCCTCTACTGTGTGAAGGGAAATGAGTTCTGGGGGGTTGGAAAATCAGCCTGCACGGGACAGGGGTTTCTGCAGGGAGCCCAGGGCAGCCAGGGCACGCTCTCACCGAGCACGATGGCCAGCATCTGCGTGGCTTTCTTCTCCTTCTGCTGGGACAGTTTCCTCCTGATCACGGCCTTGAGCAAGTTCCTCGTCTTGCCGTTGGGCAGGGAGTGGATCTCGAAGACCTTGGCTGTGTGGTGGGAATCTTTGGCATGGCCATTCTTCTCCACCTTCCCAGGGCTGCTCAGGGGTGCCTGCAGGGTAGAGTTGTTGCCCCGATTAGAAGCAACTGGCACAATCAACTGGTGGTTACTTGGTGCTGTGGGTTTGAGGGCCGTTTTCTCAGGGGGACTGGTACTGGACACCATCTCCATTTCCATCTCTTCTATGTGACTCTCTGCCTCCTGGACAAGAATCAAATGTCCACAACATAATGACAGGTAAATACACAGAGAGGAGCAACGAGCATTCCTTACAGAGTGAAGCTGGATGATGCTGGAGAACAGTCAGTCCCTCTTCTCCCTCCCTGCCTGGAGAAAGGGCTGTGCTGTGCTGGGGTATTCTGGGCAGATGGGATGGACAGGGCTGCACTGGAGGATTCTCCTTTTTGGCACAAAGAGGCTCAGAAATGGGGGAGACGCTGTCTCCACTCTCTACAGATTTTGTTCAGGTTTTCAGAATGCAAATAAATAAAAATGGAATCGGCAACCAAAACCCAACAAAGCCAATGCAGTCCAAGATTTAAATAACAGAGAGGAGAAGGAACTCAAAGGCACAAAAATGTTCAAATGCCATGGCTTTTAGAGCTGATCTTTCGGTGAGCTTAATCTGGCTTTGTGAGCTCTGTGAGCTTAAACCCCCTGCTTCACTCCAAGGAATGGGAAGACTATTTAAATTTTGAGATTGAATGGTAACCTTTGCTCTTAGGTTTATTTTTCTCCCACCCTACATAAATGAACCTCGTGTCCTGAGGGAGAAGGGGAAGGCTGAAGGCTCTGGAAAGCTCCCACTTCTCTTTAACACTCACCACTTTGCGCTTATTAACTTGGAAGCTCCCATTGGACTTCACAATAACTGTGCAGAGCTTGACGTCTTCTGGATGAGTGCATTTGTCCTAAGGGGCAAGCACCAGCTCAGAGGTTACACAGGCAGAGAGGGGTTGGGAAGGGAAGCTGGTAAGGGAGGCACGTGGGAACACAAAGGGACGAATCAGGAGTTCACCAGCGCGGCTCAGGAGCCGAGCAGGATGGAGAAGTGGATGGAGCAGGGATGGAGGCTGCTGGCCCTGTGCTGTGCACCAGGGGATGGAGGCTGCTGGCCCTGTGCTGTGCACCAGGGGAAGGAGGCCACGGAGCTCTGCTGTGTTTGTGTGTCCCTGTGTGGCTGCCTCCTCTGCAGGCAGCACGGTTTGGAGCTGCAGCATCCCCCAGGCTGTGCTGCCTGTGCTGCCAAAGCCCTGCTTTGACAAGTGGGTTCACAGCCAGCCCGCCCAGCTGGGCTCCCTCACACACAGCTCCTGCAGGGACAGGCTGGTCCTGCAGAGCTGTCCTTCCCAGAGAGGAGCTGTGCACCCCAGGCACTGCCACCGAGCTCTGGGGACACCTGACAGCCCCCAAAGGGGGGTTCCAGGAGAGCTGGAGAGGGGCTTGGAGTGGTGGGGCACGAGGGAATGGCCTTGAGCTAAAGGAAGGTGGGTTTAGATTGGGTATCAGGGAGAAATTCCTCCCTGGGAGCATGGGGAGGCCCTGGCACAGGGTGCCCAGAGCAGCTGTGGCTGCCCCTGGATCCCTGGGAGTGTTCAAGGCCAGGTTGGATGGGGTTTGGAGCAGCCTGGGACAGTGGAAGGTGTCTCTGCCCATGGGCTTCAGTGTCCCTCCTGACCCAAACCATTCCTTGATTCTGTGATTCTGCAGGACCGACTCACACAATGGTGCAGCCTCTGTTCTTGGCTACCCCAGCCCAGCCCAAGGCAATGCTGGGGGTCGCTGCAGCAGCTCCTGGTGCAGATCTGCTGCTGGAACAGCCCTGAGCTCCAGGGAAGCCCGAGGAGCCCCAGCCAGCGAGCCGGGAGCCCAGGGAGTGCAGCCGGGAGCCCGAACTGACCACAGCACGCAGCTGTGGGAGCTCTGCCCCAGGCAGGGCGGCGTGGGGCAGGGGAGCAGGGCAGGGGGAGGATGTTGAGGCTGGCTACCTTCAGGGGGGCCTGCGTGTCCGAGTCCAGCACGTGGCTGCTGCGCTTGGTGCTGACGCGCTTCCTGCGCCGCCGCAGCACGATGTAGATCTGCACGTACACCAGCAGCGTCACCATGAAGGGCACGTAGAAGGACACGATGGACGAGTACACCACGAAGGCAGGGTTGCCAATGATGCACTCCTTCTCATCTGCAAGAGAAAACCTCTCAGGGTTGGTGTCCCTCGGGCTGGAGGGGGTCACATCACCCCCAAAGTCCTGGCTGCTCCTTGCCTTGCAGCTCAGCACTGCTGATCCCATGCTGGATCCAGCCCAACATTCCCAGGAAACTGCTGCCTGGACTGCCAGTCCTTTTCTCTGCTGCCTCAGGGAAGGTTTTGTCCCATGGCTTCCCTTTTTCTGTGTTTTAATAGAAGGAGGATTTTGAATTTGTAGTGGACAAATGTTAAGGTAACACAGATTGGTGTTGTGTGAACTTCTACATCACCTCAGTTCTGGTGAGACTGAAACCCTGCTCTGGAGATGAAACAGACCCAGAATCAGCGTGCAAACAGTGAGGCATGGCAGAGGGAGAGAACATTTCAAATGCACCCCAGACCTGATCCCACCTTTATTCCTGCCTGTCTGGGAGGACAGCAGGAGCCAGCTGCAGGTGGCAGAGGGAAAGAACACCTCAAACAGACCTCAGACCTGATCCCACCTTTATTCCTGGCTACCTGGGAGGACAGCAGGAGGGAGCTGCAGAGGGAAAGAACACTTCCAATATACTTCAGACCTGATCCCACCTTTATTCCTGCCTATCTGGGAGCCAGGAGGACAGCAGGAACCAGCTGCAGGTGGCAGAGAACACTTCCAATACAACTCAGACCTGATCCCACCTTTATTCCTGGCTATCTGGGAGGACAGAAGGAGCCAGCTGCAGAGGGAAAGAACACTTGCAATATACTTCAGACCTGACCCCACCCTCGTTCCTGGCTACCTGGGGGGACAGCAGGAGGCAGCTGCAGGTGTCAGAGCCCTCACCTGTGTTGTTGAGGCCGAAGAGGAGCGGGCAGGAGATGGCAAAGGAGAGCACCCAGACCACGGCAATCATGACGGTGACCCTGCGCTTGGAGCTGTAGCGGGTGTTGTAGAGCATGGGCATGGCCACGGCCGTGTACCTGCAGGGGACACATCCCCCAGGCTGCTGTCACCCTGCCAGGGCTGCCACTGCCCAGCCCTGCCCGCCAAGCACGGGCCATGGGTGCCAGGGGGGCTGCAGCCACGCCAGGAGGGTGAGGCTGGGTCAGCTCGTGGTGTTCTCTTCCCACCCTTCCCACCAACGCCACTGCACCATCCCAGAGTACAAAGAGAAGGGCCAGAGCCATAGAGCACAGAGCAATTCCATCTGCACCCCCAGGAGCAGAGTTTCTGTGCCTCCTGACAGATCTGCCTGCTCACAGCTCATCAGGATCCTCTAGGATGCTCTTCAAACACTCCCACAGTTTTCCAGCCTCTGAGTCCCACAGGGATGGCTGGGCCTTGCCAGCCTGGGTTTGGCACAGCCTGGTGGCACGGAGCCCTCACCTGTCAATGCTGATGGCACAGAGGTTGAGGATGCTGGCAGTGCACATCATGACATCCAGGGTGACAAAGATATCGCAGTGGATGCGGCTGAACCGCCACTCCCCAACCACCTGCAGAGAGAGGATGGGTGGTGAGCAATTCCTTGGGTTAGAGAGCAATTCCTTGGGTTAGAGAGCAATTCCTTGGGTTAGTGAGCAATTCCTTGGGGTTAGTGAGGAAACTCTGCAGCTGGAGAGCAATCCCTGGGGTTAGAGAGAAATCCCTGGGGCTGATGAACAATCCCTGGCGTTAGAGAGCAATCCCTGGGGTTAGAGAGCAATCCTTGGGGCTGATGAACAATCTCTGGGGTTAGTGAGCAATCCCTGGGGCTGGGCTGCTGGCAGGGCACAAAATGAGAGTCTGGCACGAAGATGGAGAGGCTGGTGGGTGGTTGGGGCTGTGCTGGGTCAAGGCAGAGCTCTGCCCCTTCCAAGGGGCTGCTGTGCTTCCACCCGCTGCTCTCTGTGGGTTTGGGCAGCCCCAGCACAAACCTGGGCTCACAAGGGAAGATAAAGGAGTTTAAACATCTCCTTGAAGGATTTCAAGGCAGAATGAGGGGGGACACACATTCATTTTCACTCCCAAGCACCTCTAATTTTACTCACAGCTTTTTCCCAGACAGTTTTTCCAATTGCACCCAGCAAAGGTCAGCAGCAGACAAGCAAGAGCTTCCCTTCATTTCTTAGTTTAAAAAATCAGGGTAGGCAATCCTCACCTTTATCTTTTTTATTTTTGGTGAACAAAATGAGTTTAATTCAGAGTGAAAAGCCTTTAACACTCCACAGGAAGTGCTAAAGACAAAGAACTAATGATAACACTTCCAGGCACCAGTAGCCTTTTTTCTCTTCACTTCTCTTGCTGTTGAAGCTGAACTTTGCCAATTAAGTTTAATAGCAATTATTCGGACTGCTGTGTTTGACATGTGATGAAAAAAAAGTATATTTCCCTCTAACAAAAATAGAGCCCTACTGCATTTGAAAATAGAATGAATAAGATATCTATTCTTCAGTTATTTCTGCTCTGATATACATAACCATAGGCAGCATAAAGAAGGGAGAATGACTGCATTGAAGCCTGAGTGACAGATGAATACTCAGTGATTAAAAAAGCACTTAAGAGACAGTTACATCAAGAACTTTGAGGAGAATTTGCCCAAAGGCAAAGGTTTCCAGCCAGATCCAAACCTCTGTGAAACCGATTTCCTGCGGGCATGGTTTGGGGGAAGCTGGGAACTGCAGCTGTTCTTTCTCTTGGTGTTTTCATTTGTGCTGGAGAAACCTCCAAAATTTGGGGGTAAAAGATCTGTGTGCACCAAGGCTGGGGTTTTTTCAAGTGTTTCATTTTGATTTTGAGTTTTAGGCCAAGTTTGTCTCACAAAACCTGGAGGAAACTGTTCCAGCTGGTAGGTGCAGGCAGCCGTGGTTCCTGACCAACCCCTGCACGTGAGCCCAGACAAGGGAGAGAATTTTGCATCATTTGTGCTTTATTCTTCTGCCTGAAAATTAAAAAGGGTCTGAGAGGTTCTTGTGGCTGGACCTGAGGGAGCAGGAGCTTCTCCCAGCAGCAGCCTCTGCTTCAGATTGGTGGAACAGGAAGGAGCAGAAGAGAAGGAGATGGAGCCCCAGAGGCAGAGCCTGCCTTCACCAGCCCGTGGCCACTTAATGAGCTTCTGCAGTGCCACGAAAACAATCATTAACGCCGTGATAATTAGCACTGTGCTCTCCCACAGCCCGTGCCACATCGCTGGCTTTGTTTTGCTTTGCATCAGGACTCACTGGGCTCATCGATGCATTGATGATCCCTCCTTCCCCTGCTCTCGTCCCTGTGTTATCATCCCTCCCATGGGTGAGTGCCTGGAAACTCAGTACGGTTTGAGCTGTGAAAAGTGATTTTTTCCCCCTATATTGGGACACAAAACTGTGGATTCCCATCCTGCTTCCACTTCCACAATTGCCTTCCTGCCGCCCTTCAGAAACAGGGCCTTGATTGCAAATTTTTTTGTTGTTGTTGGGTTTTTGGGTTTTTTTTTTTGTTTTTTTTTGATTGCTGGATTCAATGATCCTTGTGGGTCCCTTCCACCTCCACAAATTTCCTGTGGTTTCAGTGTGATACCCATGGTGGAGTTTTGAACACAAAATTGGGATTCTTTCCCTCTTGACCCCGAACTTCTGGTGCCATTGGGCTGTCATTTAGCACTCTGAGCAGCAGTGGGGTTATAAACTACCTGCTCTCTCATCTCATTTTCTCCTGGAAAAAACAAAACGGCAGTTTTGGGGATGAGAAAGCTACAATTTCAGGAACAGTTAAAAAAAGGAATTTTGGGAATGAAGAAGCTACAATTTCAGGAATGGGAAAAAATGCAATGAAAAAGCTACAATTTCAGGAATGGAAAAGCTACAATTTCAGGAATGGAAAAAAAATGCAATTTCAGGAATGAGAAAAAATATTCCATTTCGGGAATGAAAAACCTGCACTTCAGGGAACGAAAAATCCTGTATTTAGGGCGTGCAAATCACTTGTGGGGAATTCAGGAGGCCGATTTCCAGGCTGCTACACCCTCCCCATCGTCCCCCAGGCCTGTTGGCTGCCCTTACCTCCATGTAGACCACCCAGGGCATGCAGAGCGTGGCCACCAGCAGGTCCGCCACGGCCAGGCTGACGATCAGGTAGTTGGTGGTGGTCTGCAGGGCCCTCTCCCTGGACACTGCCATGCACACCAGGACGTTGCCAAAGACGATGATGAAGATGAGGAGGGCCAGCAGCACGGCGTAGTAGTTGTAGTGCGGCTTCTGCGCCGCCTCCGAGGCGTTCAGGGCCCTGCTCCAGTTCCTGTCCCCGTCGTACCACGAGAGGTTGAGGGGATCCATGGGGGCCCGAGTGCCAGCTGCCAACTCCACCCTGCCACACAGGTGCTGGACAGGCCCTTGGGGCAGTGGGGGAAAAATGAAAATGGAAAAAAAAAAGAAAATCAGGTTTTGCTGCCTCGCTCGTGGTCTGCCCGGGGAGGTGGTGCAGTCCCCATCCCTGGGGGTGTTTAACAAAGCTCTGGGTGCCAGGGTTTGGATGAGGTGTTGGGGCTGGGTTGGACTCAGTCTTGAAGGTCTCTTCCAACCCAGTGATTCTGTGATTCTGTGAATTTTGGGAATTCCCAGGGAATGGGAATGGTGGAGTCCCCATCCCTGGGTGTGTTTAACAAAGCCTGGATGTGGCTCTGGGTGCCAGGGTTTAGATGAGGTGTTGGGGTTGGATTTGATGAACTTTGAGCTCTCTCCCAACCTGGTCATTCTGTGATTCTGTGAATTCCCTGGAGCCTGTCCTCCCCACCCTGGTGAAAGGTTTGGCTGGAGATGGGATGGATGCAGAGCTGCTGGCCCAGGCAGGGGTTGCAGAAGTTGGTTTTTATTTCCAGCTCAGCCCCAGGTTTCTGTGGCAGCTCCTCTGTGCTACAGCTGGCTCAGAGTGCCTGGGCTGTTCTGTCCCTGCCATTCCCTGCTCCCTGTTAGGTGTGCACAGTTCAGGGCACAAGTGCCATGACCCACTTTGTTTATTCTCCATGTGCTTCGTGGGGCTTTGGGCTGTATTCCTTTCTTTTTTTTTTTTTTTTCTTTTTTCTTTTCCTTATAAGTTGGTTTGTTTTTTTTTTTTTTTTTTTCCTCCAGCAGTGAAATAAATAAATTTTAAACCCTGAATAGTGACAATGATGGAAGTTGACAGCAGCAGCTTTTGCAGCCAGGGCTGGGCTGTGCTGCCTCTGCCATTGCCCCAGTGAGGTGACAGTGAAGGGGACACGGTGGGGACAGCACTGCTGCCACCCCACAGCCCTCAGCAGCTCCTGGCACCGGGAACACGATTTCCTGGTGAGAGGAACGGTGGATTTGTCTTTCCAAACCAGCTGTGGGGCTGCTGGTGGGTAAAACCAGCACTGGGAGAGAAAAGAAACAATGTGAAGAATTCCACTGATTGATGAAGGGAAAAAGAGGTTTGATTTTACAGATAAACTGTAGGTTTGCTGAGAAATGAAATTAGACACTGAGAGATGAAAGAAACAATGGGGAAGAAAAACCCCTAAATTCCAAAGGACCAAATATTCCATGTTTGGTGGAAGGATCAAATATTCCATGTTTGAGGGAAAGGTCAAATATTCCATTTGAGGGAAGAGTCAAATATTCCATGTTTGGTGGAAGGATCAAATATTCCATGTTTAGTAGAAGGATCAAATATTCCATGTTTAGTAGAAGGATCAAATATTCCATTTGATGGAATGGTCAAATATTCCACATTTGGTGGAAGGATCAAATATTCTGTGTTTAATGGAAGGATCAAATATTCCACGTTTAAATGGAAGAACCAAAAATTCCATGTTTAATGGAAGGATAAAATATTCATGTTTAACGGAAGGATCAAATATTCCATGTTTGAGGGAAGGATCAAATATTCCAGGTTTGACCAAATATTCCACGTTTCCCAAGCTGCATCTCCACCAAGACCACACTGGGAGGTCTGGCCCTGCTCTCAGACACCCCAAACCAAGGCCACTTAATTTCCTTAATAAAAAGACAAAGTGACTTCGATTTATTAAACCACGTAAGTGATCAAAATAGCAAAACATTTGCAAATATCAAATTCACCTGGGAACAATGGTTTCTTTATGTTTCACTGAGCTTTTGTGTGCTTTTCTCATTCAGAGAACAATTTGGATAATAATCCTTGGAAATTTGTTGCATATGGGTCCTTAATAGCTGATAATTCAAAAAGTGTCTGTCTGACAGTGCTATCAGCAGCACTTGATAGCTCTACAAATGTCTTCTTAGGAGCTGTCAAAGTGTCAGAAATTAATTAAATGTTAGCTTCTGTGACTCAGAGTGAAGGGGAAAAATCAATGCTAAATACAGCAACAGTTTTTTCTCCTCTCCTGTTGCCCTTTCATAATGCAAAACTATCTCGAGGAGGCAGAACCATGCAGAAAATGCAGGGTGGGACAAAAAAAAAAAATTAAAAAAAAAGCAGGGGCATGGAGAAGTGTCCTTGAGGTGTAAAAGGGTTGGAGATGGGCAGGATCACTTGGGCCTGGGCTGGTTTTGCTGAGCTCTGAGTGCAGGAAGAAAATTGGCTTTGAAAAGGAAAGGCCACAGATGGAGATGGGCTCAGCAATCCCAGCCCTTCCCAGGCTGTTCCAGCTCCCTGCTGGATTGGAGGAGGCATTTATAGCTCATCTCATGTCCATTCATCAGGAATTTCCTCAATGGTGCTTAGGGAGCGTGTAAAAAATCCCTGGATAAAGAAATCAACATTTCCTTTCATTTCCTTCTCTATATCCTCAAGAGGTTTTTTTTTTTTTCTTTAAATAGAACTATTTTCACAGTAATAATTTTGCCGTTATATGCACCATGGGGAAAGTTAATGTTTGAATATTGTACAAAGGAAAAGATTCAGTGTTTCTATTAAAAAAAAAAAAAAAGTTTTAATTTGGGAGAATGAAAGAGAAGAAAAGTTCCAAATATTTTGCATGGAATAGGGAAACTTAAACACCAAAACCTAGAAATTAAAACTGTGTGATCACACAATCAAAGGCTGTATCCAGTACACATCCTTGTGGTACAAACTACAGTTACATGGACAATTCTGTTAATCCCCAGCTTTGGAAGTTTGAGTTTTCAGTGCTAAAAAGAACTTTCAGTTGAGTTTTCAGTGCTAAAATGAACGTTCTTTTCCCATCCCCAGCCCCAGAGCTGGCAGCATTCTTGGTGGCCATTAGGGAGGTTTGTGAGTCTCTCAGTCCTGCTTTGAGGAGCAATTTTGATTTTAGTGCTGACAGTTCCTCAGCAAGAGGAAAGAAAGAAGAAATAAAGAAAAGAAGCACTTAAAGAGCTGGCTGGGAGAGGGAGGGCTTTTCCCTGCCCTATCCAAAAGCTGCACTTTCCTGGGGAAAAGGGATCAAAAACCACAGGGGAAAGGCACAAACAGCACCCGGCTCTGGCCTGGTTGAAGTTCCTGCACAGAGATAAAACAGAGCCTTGGTTTGGGGGAGAAAGAGCCCAGAAAGGAACAAATTCCCTTATTTAGAATTTAGGGCAGCAAAGCCACTCTAATTCCCACCCCAGAGCTTTCCAGGGTGGCTGAGCTGATCCAGCCGTGGATTAGCTGCAGGGTCAAGGGCAGGACAGGGCTGCAAGGTTGCAGCCTCGTGTTTGATGGCAGCAGTGCAGCAGCACCTGCTGCTCCTCATCCTCATCATCCTCCCTGCTCCAGAAAAACATCCCTGCAAGCAGCTCTCCAGCAGCTGGAGGGTGGGACATCTCAATAATACCATACCAAAAGAAGCCTTCTAAAAGGCCTTTTTAAATATCATTATAATAATTATTTTATTATATTATTTATAATTATTATTTATAATTAATTTTTATTTTTATATAAAATTTTAATTATTTTTAAAATACAGTTTTAAAATACAGTTTAAGCCCTGCTACCCTGGCTGAGCTAGCAGCTAGTTGGTAAGTTCCCATGTAAAAGGATAATGAAAATAAAAACCAGTTAACACAACAGTCTATTCTAGTATGAAAACCATTCACGCCTCTAAAAACAAAAAGTCTTTCCCGTAGGAATCTGCAAAAAAAAAAAAAATTATGTGAACACCTAAGTAAAGAAAAAGTCTTAACACATACACACACAGAGACATTTTCTAACCAATAAATTAAGTAGCAAAAAAAATCAATAGTCAATTTGATTTAACGCAGTGCCCTCTGATATCCCTATAAAAATATAAGATATATGATAAAGATTCAGCCTTTCTGCTAGAGAAATCGCGAGTCCTGTGTGTGTTAGAGCAGGCTGGAATCTGCTTGCCCAGGGACAAGGCAGCCAGGAAGGGGCTGCAGTGCAGAGCCAGGGCTTTGCCCTCCTCTGCTGGCAGCTCCCCCTGCTTTTCCAGAGATCAAACTGAAAAACGTTCATTTGCTGTGCCATTATTTCCCCAGGGCTCCTCGTGATGGATCCTCTAACCAGGATTGTGGCAAAGAGCACGAGAGGGTAAATGTGGGGTGTTCACAGCCCAGAAGAACCCTTTGTGTCTCTGGCAGCTTCTGGAACATTCTTCCTCTCAGAAACAGCAAAGGTGCAACTCTCCTTTTGGTTTTCATCCTGCTTGCAAACCCTTCCAGGAATAAAACCCTGGCAGAGCTGATCCTGGGAAAGGTTTGGGGCCATGGACCAGAACTTCAGCTAGCCCTTGCTCCTGCATGGAACCCTCTGTGATTTTGCCTCAGTCATGGCCCATTTAAGAGAAAATCTGGAGCTCAGGGTGAGATTTCAGGGCCCAAGCTTTCCTCTAGACTCCAGAAATTATTTTGGGCCCTAACTCAGGGTGCACCCAAGAGGGAAAGAGCAGCCAAAGCCATGAATTCTAATTCTAGAGCATCCCCAAGGGCCCTGTCCCACTCAGAACAGGCCCCACCTGCTGTCCCCAAGGCATTTGGGCCTGCAGGTGTTGCCAGGTTAAAATTTCCTGCTAATTTTGCTGCCCAGAGCTGCCCATCACTCCCAGGCAGAACCTCTCCAAAGATCTGGCACAGAAATCAATGTCTAAGTGGAATTTGCACAGAACACTGCCTCCCTGGATGTTGTCACTTTGCTCTGG
This sequence comes from Molothrus ater, assembly GCF_012460135.2. Taxonomy (NCBI): domain Eukaryota; kingdom Metazoa; phylum Chordata; class Aves; order Passeriformes; family Icteridae; genus Molothrus; species Molothrus ater. The sequence goes on from NC_050499.2 coordinate 7,072,454, forward strand.
AATTCTGGAATCAATGGGCCATGGGAAGCTGTCAAACTGACATCCTTTCTGTCCTCAAGGTGTTCGCTGAGAATGCGACAAAAATATTCCAGTCGAATGAAAAAGCAGCATTTCTTTGGAGCAGAGAGAAAGTGGAAGAAAAGGGAAGGGGGAAAATGTGCTTGAGGAGCTGCTTTGTTTCCCTGTTCAGTGGTTTTGTGGAGAGGGAAAAAAGGTATCTTCTGCAGTAGTTTCACTGTTTTTTCTTTTGCATGCAAGCCCAGAATTGCTGTGGATTCCAGGTCGTGGTTCCCTGGAGAGCAGGGAAGGTGTGGAGCAGCAGGCACGGAGTGAGAACCTTTTCCTACTCATTTCTGCTCAGGGGGCAGCTCTGCAGGCTCTGAGGAGGAGGAGGAGAGGCCAGGAATGAGGCAAACATTGTAAATCCTGCCTTGACCTGAGAGCTCTGCTGATGCTGCTGAAAATGCCCAAGCCCTGCCCTGGGCTCCTCAGGAGCAGCTGGCACAGGGTCACCCAGCACGGTCCTGGTGGCTTTAAATAAACACAGCTCCCCCAGGCACCCTGTGGCTGATGCAAATGCAGCAGGGAGGTGACAGGGGAGGTGACAGCCGTGACTGAGGCCTGGCAGTAATTACACCTGAGTGCTTCTGAGCACGGCTTGGGGGAGGCACAGCTCTGCTTTCCACCCTGCCCCTGCCCTCCCTGTCTGCAGGAACCGGTCATGAGCAGGAGGTTTGGGCGCCTCTGCACACACAGGGGCAGAATTAGGGACAAAAATCTGACACAGGGATCTCCTCAAGCCAGGTCCTATGAGCTCTTGGAGACCTGTTCCTGCAAAAATCCTGCCCAGGCTGGGTTTTCAGGGGGCTGAATTCTAATGTCAACACTGCAGCCTTTATATCGATCAAGCCAACAGTTCTGCCATCAGCTCCTTCCAAAAGCCTCTGGAAAATCTTCCTCCTCTGCCTCTCTCCTGGCTCCCTGTTCCCCTGATCCTTTGCTATCCAAGATATCAAGGGTGTGTTGATTGCAGCTATTGCTCCCTTCTGATTCAGAAACATTCCTGGTTCTGCATAATTGTCACCATCACATCTTCTGAAAAACCCTCTTTGCCCAGGATTTCTCTCCTGGGGAGCTGAGCTGCCTCAGAGGAAAAGGAAAACAATAATTATCTCATTTGCTTCTCCTGTGTTTTGCTGCTTTGAAATGTGGTTTGGAGATTGTTTATCCAACAGGTGAATTGTTTTGAGTTAATGACCAATCAGTGCCAAGCTGTGTCAGGACTCAGGAGTTTTTAATTTTTATCTTCTAGCCTTCTGTCTGTACCCTTTCTGTATTCTTTAGTATAGTTTGGTATAGCATTCTTTAATATGGTATGATATGATGTGATGTGATGTAATGTAATGTAATGTAATATAATATAATGTGATATAATGTGATATAATGTGATATAATGTGATATAATGTGATATAATCTATATAATACAATGTAATATAATACAATACAAATATCATATCATATCATATCATATCATATCATAATAAATTAGCCTTCTAAGAACATGGAGTCAGATTCATCACTTCCTTCCTGCCACGGGGGACCCTGAAAATACCACAGATAATATTTGATTGGGTGCTCTTGCTAGAAAATGCCACCCATGACAATCCCTAACTGGGTGCTCCTGCTGGAAGGTGCTCAGAGTCCCCCTGAGCACCTGGTGCCAGCTTTGCCTCGTGCTCAGCAGAGCTCTGAGAGGGCCCTGTGGGTGACACCACCCCGCTGCCACCACGGCCTCTGAGTCACCCACCCTTGCTGATGCCACCACGGCGCTTTCTGTTCCCAGCCCTGATGATCACAATCCCATTGCTCAGAGCTCCCTGCACCAATTCCAGGCTGTGATTCACCCCCTCCCAGGCAGCAGAGACCCTCTGGAGCCTCCTCTGGAGCACGGCGAGGGTTTCCTGCCTCTGGAGAGGGTGGCAGGACAACCCCAGCGCCTGGTGGCTCCAGAATTTCCAGGCTGAGCCCTGGTTTTAAGGCAGATTTCTCACTTCTCCATCCGTGGTGCTGCTCCTTCAAGGGTCCCTCTTTCCCTATGGAATTTTTTTGCCTGAATTTGTATTGCAGGAAGGAAAGGGAAGAGGTTTCATCCCAGAGCATTTGTCCTTCACGCCTGTGATGGAGCAGAACCTTCCCCAGGACTGTGCTCTGCCCTCCCAGCTGAAATGCAGGGCACACATCAGGCTGGAGCCCTGCAGAAGGATGTCCTGAGGCTCAATTTCTCTGGGGATTCACTGCCTGCTGCTTTCAGGCCCTCTGAACATCTCATCCTTCCAGGTTTCTTAGCAAGTCCTCATGGAAGGGAAGAATTCAGGCATATCTTCCCTGGAGGGGGAGGAATGCTCCTGTACCTTCCTTTAACCTGTCCTTCTGCTAATAAAGAGCAGGTTCCATTTTCAAAGGAATCTTTAAAATTAAAGATTAAGGCCTCGCCTTCATTCAAGGCTTGCAGCCAAATATGCTTTTATCAGAAATGCTCCAATTTTAACATTTTCTCACTCCAACATGTTAAACTTCAGCAAGGAGAGGTCGTAGTGGATTGGCTCGTGTTGTTTGCTTTGGGGTTTTTGTCATGAAATAATCATTTTAGGACCATTTGGGGGTATAAAAGCTCCCTCCAGCCACCATCTCCTCCCAGAAAAGCCCAGCACTGCCCCTGCCCACCTGGAATTCTGGAGAGCTTTGGGTCCTGCCTGCCTGCAGAGCCTTGGGCTCCTGCTGCTGTTTAAGAATCTGTGGGTGCAGGGCAAGCTTTGATCTCTGCAACATTTGGCAGATGAATTTCTCAAGCTGGAGTTGCTCCAGACACAGCCCACTTGAGCCCTTCTCAGCTGGGTGGAGAGGATGGGCAGAAAAGGCTTTTTTAAAACCACTTCTGACTCTGTGCTTTCAGCTTTGGACACTCAGCCAGAAATACTGGGCACATCTCGATTTTCAGTGGCTAAAGGGAAGGATTTATTCCTCCCCTGTGCTCTCACATAGGGATGGTCTCTGTCAGGGGCAGCTCTTCAGCCTGCAAGATATTGGTTCTTATTAAACATTGCATTGCTATAGACCCAACATCCTGTTCTCCACAAAAGCTCTTTTTTTCTGCTCACAATTCCTTTATCTGTATCCTAATGCCAAATCTCTCTGACGAGATCTGAGCCTCTGACTAATCTAATAAATTCCCAGCTTCATGAATGCTGGGGATCTGTGTTCCTCTAGAATCTGTGCTGTGTTTGAGATCATCCACCAATGTCTGCAAATAACTCTTGATCAGTCACACAGCCAATTGTATTAATTTTGAGGAATTGGAAAGGTTGAATCTCTTCACTTCCCACCCCCCTTAGTTATGTACAAAAGTGGCTGAAATTTGAACAAAATACTTTCTTTAAGTGTTGGCAAACCACTTGCTGGCAAAAAAACGTGGCAGATATTTAAGGGGTATTTTTTTTCCATTATTTGTTTTTGTCTGTCTAATGTTCACATTTTGGTACTTGGCATTTGAAGTGTAAAACAATTTAATTGCAGAAATAGGTTGTGTTAATTCCTTGGCTGAATAAACCCTTTTTGCTTCCCCTGTTTATGCAGCACCTGGCACAGGGATACTGCGAGCTCTCGAGTCCTTCAGCCACACTTTATTAAAAGTAAATAATAATAATTCAGATTGAAGCCATCAAATATTTGCCCTCCACTTATGTCAGGGAGCACTCGTTGAACATCTGCTCTTTGCATTGCCACTCCTCCCCCTGAGCTTGTGTGCAGAAATGTTTGCCAAAAGCAGCGAGTTCCAGAGCACGGCTCTTTGTTTCCCCTTTCCCTCCCCTCCTCTTCTCCTCAGATTTCTGGGAGTTTGCCCCAGACCATCCATGACTAAGATTTGCCCCCAGTCCCATGCAGCAGCTTGATGGGGATGTGTCAATCAGCACAGCCCTTGCTCCAAGTGCCTCCTCCCTGCATTTAAAACCCCAAGAAAACACAATTAATTATTGCCTGTCCCTCGTGGCCAAGGAGCAGAGCCAGCTCCCATCTCAGAGGGAAGGCTCCCAGCATTGCTCCATCCAGCTCTCCTCAAATTTCAAATCCTAATGATCCTTAATCATTTCATCCCTGGGCTACAGCAGCTCAGCTATTCAAATCCTGACTTCCAGCACCCACTCTGTCATCTCTGCAGGCAAAAGGAGAGGAGGAGGTGAAAAATGTGTATTTTCTTATTGGCTTTTCGCAAATATTAAATGAATAATATGTATATATATATATATATATAATATTAAAATGAATATTATGTGTACTATGTTAGAAAGTTATGCTGTATTAATTTTCTTAAGTAGTGTGTTAAATACAGTTTTAGGTTATAACGTTAGATTATAAATTAATGTTTAAGTTCATGTTACAAGGTTATAAGGTTATTAGGTATTATTAGATTATAAGTTTTAGGTTGTCTATAGTTTTAGGTTATAATGTTACAATAGAAGCTCTGCTGTGTAAGATATTTTTTTTTAAAGAGAGGAATGAGGTACTCGCACTGAGATAGCAGCCACAGGACACCTGAATCTTTCAGAGAAAGGGAATTTATTGCTCCCTTATCAGAAGAAATGAACTTCTGCCTGCCTTGCTCAGCCTGCAGAGCTGTCAGGATTCAGAGGAAGCAGCTGACCCTGCCCAGCCAGAATCCTGTGCTTGAATGGAATTTCTGCACCATGGATGAGGTGTATGAATATGCAACAGGCTGCTGCTTTTAAGGGTTAATCCTCTGTTCATGTGGGTCCTTTTTCAGGCCTATTTTGCCCAGAAAGAGGTACCCAGACTGTCCCTAACTCTTTGTTTTCATTGTCTTGTATTGTCCTAATCCTAACTGTCCAAATTATTATTCCCCTAATTACATTGCTATTTTCATAACCGTTTTATTACTATTAAACTTTTACCATTTGAAAACCAACGGATTGGCGTTTTTCGCAAGGAGGAGCCACCTCTCCCTCTGGATCCGTCCTTTCCCAGCTGCTGTGGGCACTGAGCCATGCAGGAATTGTGCTGGATCAGCAGCTCTGGGAAGCAGCATCTGTTCTCCTGGGGAGCTCCTGCTCTGCCCTGGGCCCTCTCCAGCACAAGTGTTTGCCCGCCCTCCTTGCTCTGACCTTCCCCAGACGCACAGAAAGGTTCATTCCCTTTGATATCTGCCATTTTCCATCCCTCCCCGCCGTGTCTCCCCACCCTGCTGCTGCTGCATCATCGTGTCCCCTCTCTGCTCGGCTTGCCCCACCCGCAGAGCCACCAATTCTCGTCTTTGCTGCTCCTTTTTTTTTGCCACAAAACTCACATTTTCGGGAAAATCATCGCTCCCAGGCAGGGTGTTCAGGTTCCCTAAGAAAGATGCTCAGCTGGGCGGCCTGGGGGTGTTTCTGTGCGTTTTGGGGGAATATTTTTCCCTGCCTGGCCTTTGGAAATCTTTTCCTGGTCAATCCAACTTCCCAGGAGCAGAGGGGTCCCACACCACATTTTAAATTCTCTCATGTTTAGTGAATTCTGGTAGTGGAAGGATTTTGCTTCCATCAGGTGTGGTACCACCTGTTTTCCAGGTGAAATTGTGACTATTTTCAAGGTGAAATTCTGACTATTTTCAGATGAAATCATGGCTATTTTCGAGGTCAAATTGTGGCTATTTTCAGGTGAAATCATGGCTATTTTCAATGTGAAATCATGGCTATTTTAAGGTGAAATCGTGACTATTTTCCAGGTAAAATCATGGTTATTTTCAATGTGAAATCATGGCTATTTCAAGGTGAAATCATGGTTATTTTCAATGTGAAATCATGGCTATTTTCAGGTGAAATCGTGGCTATTTTGCCTTTTGCCTGTTACAAAAGTGGTTTAAGTTTTTCTCTTGTTTTCACCAGCAGGAGCCACCAAACTGAACTTTTCCCATTGAAACCTCACTAAAATTCAGGCAAACACCCTGAGGTGCTGCAGTGGAGCCACAGCTCAGGTGTGGAGCACAGCCCAAGAACAAATTGGACTTTCCAGGTGTCTCCAACCTCCTGACAGAGCATCCCTTGCTCACTTCATGGTTTTGGGCTGATCATCCCCAAAAAACCAATTTGGACAGACAAACAATTTCTTCCCATATTCCACAAAACTTGTTGGGAGCATCACTGACAAATCCCCAGCCAGGGGGAAAAAACGTGAACCTTCAGTGCTGCATTTTTTGGCTGATTGGAGGAATTTCTCTCTCTCTGTCCCTGGGATCACTGCACATGCTCAGCTGCTGCTCTCCTGAATTTTATTTGACTTTTGCACAGTCAGCAAAGTTTCCAGCCTGCTGGGAAGTGCACACTCCATCCATTATGAACCCAATTCCTAAATCCAGTGGCTGGGACAGTGAATTGCACATGATTTCCATTTCCCTTTAATCCACAAAGTCATTAGCAGGGCTCCACAAAGCCATGAATATTTTCCCCTGCTTGGCAGGGAGCAGATTTCCTTTCAGATGAAGCATTGCAAGGAGCTGTAATGTTTTTAATTAAGGTGCTGGGTGCGAGTTATTGTGCAAGTTCAGGCAGGACTAAAGCCTGTTTAATTCATCAGCAAATAAAAATCACAGGGTGCAGGGACTAAAATCATAATCTGAAGAGAGGTGCCCAACTCGCTGAGGGTGAAACAGGCACAGAATCCCAAGAAAAGCCTCCTGCAGACACTGCTCTTGGTCATCCTGCAATAAACATTCTCTGTTGCAGTTCAGGCACCTGTGGCTTTGTTTTCTCCGTGCCACCAGCAATCATTCCCACTCGTAGTGGTCACTGTCTTGTCCCACCTGACCCATTAAATATCATATTTTTATGGGAGCACTGCAAGCTGATGGACAGGTGCAAGTTATTGAACTCCTTCTTTGGTAATTGCTCTGCCTGTTATTCTTTTTTTCATTAATTTTTTCTAACATGTGTTATTCTCTCTACAAACGATCCTCTTAAGCTAAATTTTGATGGTTTTGATTCTGAGGCCTCCTGAATCAGAAATTCAGTCATAAAAATTAAATTGCAAAGTGTAGACCCAAAGAAATTGGACATCATCATCATCATCATTATTATTATTATTATTATTATTATTATTATTATTATTATTAATGTTAATGTTAATGTTATTGTTATCATCCATCCTTGTCATTTTCCATTAGGGTTGTGATTTCCTAATTGATTCTTCCTTCACACCGAGAGAGACAAAAAAAATAAATCTTGAGATAAATAAAAATAACACTTGGAAAGGATGACAAAGGGAAGTGCAGAGCACCAGACATCACACGTAGACAAACATCCTCCCACAGAACTGGGTTCCTGCACATGGATTTCTGCTTTCATTAGGGGAACATCTCACAGAAATGCAGGCTGGGCTCCAGAGAGCATGGCTGGGGACCAGGGTGTCCCCATGATGTTTTATTAAAATCCCTTTGCCAGGATTTTTCTCCTGAGAAGCTGAGAGGCCTCAGAAACAAAATGGAAACAATAATTATCTGATTGCTTGGAATGTGGTTTGGAGGTTGTTCACCAACAGGTGCAACTTTGATTGGTTTCGTGTGAATTGGTTTTAATTAATGACCAATCATGGTACAACTGTGTTGGACTCTCTGGTCAGTCACAAGATTTTATTTTTCATTCCTTTCCAGCTTTCTGATGTCTCCTTTCTCTTTCTTTAGTATAGTTTTAGTATAGCATCTTTAATATAATATATATCATAAAATAATAAATCAGCCTTCTGAAACATGGAGTCAAGATGCTCATCTTGTCCTGGAGACCCTCACACACCACCACACCAGGGCATGGTAATTTTTCCTAAGCCTTCTGATGTTGACATTCTTTATGTAAATAACTCCTTGTTTTGCATTCTTTTATGGAGGAGGAGAAATGTGATGGGCTGTTGGTTTGTGCAGTGTCATTGGAGAGGTGGCACTGTCACCCTCCAACCCACTGTCACTCTTGGAAACCTGTAAATGTTAGAATCAGAAATTAAACTCTCTCTTTTTCACCTTAGCAAGCTGAGTGTCCACGTGGTTTTATTGTAAGGACAGGAGGGAGCCCTGGAGAAATCCCTGGGTGGGAATCCCTGTGGGTGGGAGCTGCTGTGGCCAAATGGGCTGGAATTCACTCTCAGGAAACAAACCCAGGGCCAGGGATCCCTGACCTGTTCCCTCAGTGCTACCCTTGGAAATATCAAATCCTGCTCTGCACCCTATTGCTGAACTAGAGGGAAAGGCTCCTCTTTCAGTCTGGTTTTCTAGAGAGGAGAGATGAGCAGCAGCCTGGATCTCACTGGTGCCTGATGTGCCATTTCAAAATAATAATAACAATAATAACAATAATAATGGGAGTTCTTTATAATAATAACTGTCATGCTTTAATTAGCTCCTGTTTTACAGCACAGGCCCCAGGCATGGATCACAGCCTGCTATACAAATAAAAATAAACCAACGTGTGGGACTCCACTCACATGGAAATTCTGATGTTGACTTTTTGACCCCCTTGTTAGACTCCCTCTAGTTCTTACAGTTTTGCCATCAAAGTGCAAATAAGGAGCTTTACACATGCCTGGACACGGTGGGCTGAAATATTCCTGTAGTATTTATTATAATCCCCATTTTAGTACTCACAAACACATTTTTAGAGCATCCATAACCTCATGGGGATGATGAATGATTCATGTACCGGGACATGAGTGATTCTTCCTGTTCAACAATATGTATGTGAATGTGGGGGGGTGTTTCTATTTTTAAGGGATTTGAAATTAGCAAGTTCTTCATAATTGTGGCTTTTCAAAGCCGGGTGACTGAAATTCACCTCCCAGATCTGCGTGGGGACGTCTCAGGGAGAGCAGGAGGCTGGAGGTGTCCTGGCCCCTCTCTGGGGTGGCCTCCAAGGATGGAGACAAGGCTGGGACTAAAAGGTGTTCAGAGGAAACAGATCAAGTGTTGGACACCTAATTCCAGACTCCAGTAATCCCAGAGACAACCACATTTTTCTCGGCTGTCATACAAATATGCAGAAGCTTGAAATAAGCAGATACAAAGGGGCTGGGGGTCAGAGAGTGCTTGTTGCAGAGAATCTTAATTTGCTGGAGCTCCAGATTGCCTGAGATACCAAAATAGGAGGGGGTTTAGACAAGTAATTTGCAAGGTGCCATATTTTAGGTAATAGCTCTAAGTTCTCTGCTGGAGTGTGTCAGCTGCAGCATTCAGGGGAGCTGATTGAAAAACCTGAGCTGCTGCTGAAGGGTTCATTTCTCTCCCTGGAGCTGCAGATTGCACAGAGCACTCTCAATGGCCTTGATTTTGCTGATCCATCCCCAGCCTGGGGCAGAGAGCAGGATCCAGTATTTGTATTTTTGTGTGCGTTTGTCAGCCCCTGAGTGCCTGCAGACCCTGGCACACCCGAACAGCCGAGGCTGCAGAGAGATTTGGGATAAATTAAAGGAGCTCCAAAAGCAGGAGGATGCCCAGCAGAGGCTGCAGAGGGTTTTATTCAGGTGACTCCGTGATTACCTTTCCCCAGGCAGCTCCGTGGGTTTATTTATGCCCCTGTGAAGTGTGAAGTGTGGCCGTGCCTGAGCTCCCTGCAGGGCCCGTGCTGTGCTCTGTTATCCCAGCTTTTATTGCTCCTTGCAGCCTCTCCCTCTCCCCAGCGCTCCAGAACACATAAAGCTGCATTTACATTTTCTGAATGGACTAATCATGGCTCTCTGCTTTGATAAAGAAAGTGCAGCCTCCCACATAACCACATGGAAACCAACAGGGAAGAGTAAACCAGAAATAAACCCATTCTGGGGGGTTGAGAGAAAAATACCCACCGGGATAATTGGGAGGGATGTACAGAGAAGCAGCAACTGAACACACAGTCACATCTCCAAAAAAAAAAAAGAAAAAAAAAAAAAGAAAAAAAATTACAATGCTAAAAATACCCAGGTGAAGGACAGCGAGAGAAAACATGATTGAAGCAGAACAATTGGGAGAGGAGTTAATAGTTATTAGCAATCACTTCAGATTGAATATAGGTTGGTTTTGTAACAGCACAGGGGATGATGCATCTGACAGGACTTAAACAATTGCCTCCCCCTTCCCCAAAGGATCTCAGGAGCCTGGCACTCACTGCTCAGTGTCCCTGCTCCTCAGGAGCTGCTCAAAGTTTTTGTTTGTCAAAGGCAGCAAAGTTTGATCCCAGACAAAGCTTTCCAAACCTATATTCCAAGCCTCAATACATTTTAACCTTCAGGCCCACTGTATTTTCTCTTAGCCTTAGAAAAATACCCCTGGGAGGAAGAAGTTCCACCAGTCTGGGATCTTTTTATCCAATTCTGCCTTTGCCTGGGCAGGGGTGTGAGAATGGAGAAATGTTTGTGATGTTTCTGCAAACACTCCCCCATCACCCAACTGCTTGCTGTGCATTCATTAACAATCTGTGGACTTCTCTCCCCCGGAATTGCAATTCCCCGGGGTCCCCAGCACTTGGGAACGTTCTGCACCCAGACACCAGTGCCAGGGTTCCCAGCCCAGTGTTCGCTGTCCCGCACCTCCTGGCAGGGAATGTCAGCTCTGGGCACGTGGGAATTCCCAAGCCGAGTCCCAGATTTCCTCCGTGCTCACGAGGAATTTGTGCACAGAGGGTGAAGTTGAAAACGAGTTATCCTGAAAGGACTGTGAGGGGTGTGAGCCAAACCCATCCTCTTCATAGCTGGAGAGCTACCAAACCTGAAGATGAATGTTTTCCAAAGGGTTTGTTGGTTTGTTTTTTTTTGGCTGCTGTTTTAGGGAATTTGTGTCTGGTGATTGTTACAGAACGAATCTTGTGGGTCCCTCCCAGCTCAGGATATTCCTGGTTCCATCAGCTTCACCTGCAGCTCCAGAGCTGAAGTACCCAGAGCAGGGAGGGTGGAGATTTGCTGAATTAGAGCAAAGGATGGGATTGAGGAGGAGAACACCCAGGGAATGGCCCTTTTTGCGCCAGGCCTGTGCCACAGAGGGGGAACAGCTCTGTCACAGGTCCTGCCTGCCCTGAGCTGCTCAGTGCCTGCCCTGAGCTGCCCAGTGAGATTTTTCTGCTGCTGCAGATGCATTTCCCAGCAGGTTTGTCCCTGCTGTGAACCCTGCCTGGTCCCTGCAGCCTGCAGCAGCCTGGGGCAGAGAGCAGGATCCAGTATTTGTATTTTTGTGTGCGTTTGTCAGCCCCTGAGTGCCTGCAGACCCTGGCACGCCCGAACAGCCGAGGCTGCAGAGAGATTTGGGATAAATTAAAGGAGCTCCAAAAGCAGGAGGATGCCCAGCAGAGGCTGCAGAGGGTTTTATTCAGGTGACTCCGTGATTACCTTTCCCCAGGCAGCTCCGTGGGTTTATTTATGCCCCTGTGAAGTGTGAAATGTGAAGTGTGGCCGTGCCTGAGCAGCCTGGGCAGGGCACGGGGACAATGCCAGGCCCACCCATGAGGTGCCAGGAGGGCAGAGCTGTGTCCCTGACAGGCAGGTGTGTGGCTCCTGAGCAGAGCTGAGCACGCCAAGGGCACCCCGTGTCCTCCTGCCTGGCACAGGGGCACAGAGGGGTCACCTGTGCCTCTGCTGACCCCTCTGTGGGCACAAATCCCTCAATCCCCATGGCCAGGCAGGCTCAGGGGGGATCCCCCTCAGCTCAGGGTGATTTGGGGCGTGGGAGCAGTGTCAGGATGGGCACGGGGGACACTGTGTGGCCCCTGGACCCACCCAGACCCTGGCCAAGCCTTTCCTGCAGGGTAGCAGTGACACAGGGGCAGAATCTCACAGGGAAGGAGCTCTTAAATATACCCACACTGACTGCTCCTCGCTTTTGTGGGGTCACAGGCTTCTCTCTAAAGCCTGAAGCTTGCACATTTTCTTCTCCAGTGTGGCAGTGAAGCTCATTTCCACACACAGTGTGTGTGTGTGCCCATGGAAGTTAGGTGGAAGTGTGGAAAGCACAGCAGATTTTACACTGGGGTTCATAAATCGGTAGAAAACTCTTTTACAAAACTCTGTTCAGAAGTAAGGAAGGAAGCCTTGAGCGTCACAGAATTTCTGCAGCATGGAATAGAAGTTAAGGGGGGGAATAACAAGAACTACAGCAGTCTTTACTTGATGGAGTCAGAAATATTGCCAAGAGTTTTTTTTCCTAGATTACTACAAGCTATTACTTCAAAAGAGATAAAAACCAGGGCTTGGAGTTTTTAATACCACAGTGTGTGTAAGAACAATAACGCCACGAAAGCCTGAGCACGTAGGAGACCCAGCCCACGCTGTTTAGCGTGTGTAACCTATCTGACCAGCCCTGCCATAACCTGCTTATTTATAAAACAAACCAGGCTGTTTTCCTTTTCAGTTTGGAGCTCCACTCGAGCAGCAGTGATTCATGCTCCACACACATGCTGGGAGCTGTGCAGCTCCACGTCTGGCATGTGGGAAAGCTGGGATGGGAGAGAGACTTGAGAATTACAGAGTGGGGAAGCGTGATCTGGGGTAGAAACAACCCACAGGCAACAGCTTGGACCAAAAAGACTCCAGGGCTGAGCAGGACCCAGCGCCAGCCTGGAGTTTGGTTCCCTGCCCTAAAGCCACACTTTGCACTGGTTTCAAAAGGCTGGATGGAACTTAGAACTGGGGGGAACGGAAAAAAAAGAATTAAGGTCGAGACAAAGGTGATTGTAAACACAAAATCTGCTTGCAGCATTCAGGGAAGAATTTCTGAGAGGTTCCCTTCCAGGAGTTCTTCAGGAAAGGGTGGCGGATCCCCTGTTCTCCACTGGGGAGGATTGTTCTGCGTCAGGACTGGTGCTGAGCACGAAGTCTGACAGGATGCCAGTTCTGCCTTACCAGATATGAAAGAATGAGTGTGGCAAGAGGAAAAAAGAGTGTTTTCCCTCAAATAATCTGACTGAACACTCTTGTTCCTTGGGGAGCTGGAATGTACCCACATTATATCCTCTGCACACATCCTCCTCCTCCTCTTCTCCCTGTCACTCTCTCTCCATTGTGTCTGCGTGAGAGCAACGTTAAACATCAAACTTCTAAAAACGAGCAGAGCTTCTCAGCAACTCCAAATGCCTCTTTAGCATACAATAACAATTGTTTGTTGCTTTGCAGTGAATGGTTTAGATGGAGAAATGAGACAGCCTGAATTCCAGTTTGAAAACCCGCTCTCGCCTCCTTGTCTCGCGGAGGGGAGCAGCTTAATGGATCCTTTTGGTGTAATGACAAATATTTTCCCTTTTCTCCTGCCTTTATTTACATCTCTAGGCAGTGGTGATCGCAGCAGCCACTGCCGTCTGTGCTCCCTCACCAGGATATTCACGACATCTCTGTTTCTGGAAGAAAAGCACAACACCAATCTCTTACCTTCAAGCCATACGAATCCCTCGAGCAGAGGTGCGAGTACTTTGTGCCAAGTAAATCCAAAACACCACAACTCTCCACCGTGGCTTTTCCCAAGCTCTCCCAGGCTTTCAGGCAGATTTCTCGCTGTTCAGCATTCACACAAAAAGCAGAGGAGCAAAAAGAAAGGCAATCACCTGCCTGACCCCTGCCAGCCGGGAGCGGGGCGGGTGGAACTCGCCGTGGGTAACCCGGGCTGGGCACTGCTGGAACTTCGGGAGCTCGGGAAGCGTCTCAGCCCCCTGGGAAGCTCCTCAGCCCCCTGGGAAGCGCCTCAGCTCCCCGGGGCCAGGCTCCCCCGCAGCAATTCGCTGTCCATCCCCTTCAGCACACGGCCGGTTGGCGAGGCAGCAGCTCCGGCTCCATCTCCCGGAGCCCAGGCTTGGCTAGCGGCTGAGCAGAGCCGCCCCTTCCTCCCACGGACAGATCCCAACAACCTGTTTCCACTCCGGCTCCCTTCTCCGGCCGCGGGATGCGAATTCCCGCAGCGCTTCCCCCTCTGCCTCGCCCGCCGCTGCCGCTGCCGCTGCTGCGGGGAGGGGAGGGAAGGGGAGGGGAGGGGGCGAAGTTTCCTCCCCCGAATCCCACGGACTCACCCCGGCGGGGATGGGCGGCTCCAGCCCCGGGGATGCGGCCCCGGCTCCGGGACAGCGCCGGGCGGAGCGCGGGGCCGGGGCCGGGGGGGCTGGAGGGGCTCGGCCGCCCCCAGCGCGGCCCCGGAGAGAGGAGCGAGATGGGGACCCACCCCCAGGAACCCCTCGGGGGGAGCGGCCCTTCCCCGAGGGCTGCCCTGCCCCGCGCTGAGCTCCCGGCTGAGCGCCGGGAGTGCTCGGCCGGGGATGCTCTGCCAGGGATGCTCGGTCAGAGATTCTCTGCCAGGGATGCTCGGTCAGAGATTCTCTGCCAGGGATTCTCTGCCAGGGATGCTCTGCCGGGGATGCTCGGCCGGGGATGCTCTGCCCAGGGATGTTCGGTCAGAGATGCTCGGTCAGAGATTCTCTGCCGGGGATGCTCGGTCAGGGATGCTCACTCAGGAATGCTCGGTCAGGAATGTTCGGTCAGGGATGCTCTGCCAGGGATTCTCTGCCCGAGATGCTCGATCCGGGATGTTAGGTCAGGGATTCTCGGCCCGGGATGTTCCCTCAGAGATGCTCGGCTGGGGATGCTCTGCCAGGGATTCTCTCTCTGCCAGGGATGTTCGGTCAGGGATGCTCACTCAGGAATGCTCGGTCAGGAATGCTCGGTCAGGGATGCTCTGCCAGGGATTCTCTCTCTGCCAGGGGTGCTCAGTCAGGGATGTTCGATGTTCGCTCAGGGATGCTCGGCCTGGAGCTCTGGCACCCTCTGAGCGCCAAGGTTAGCGCTGTGCCCGCGTGTGCACAGCCGTGGCACGGCAGGGAAAGCTCGGAGTGGCCCCCAGCATGGAAAGGAAAGCACAGAGTGGTCCCCCTAGAAGGACAGGGAAAGCTCGGAGTGGGCCCCCAGCACTGCAGGAAAGCACAGAGTGACCCCCCGGTACTGCAGGGAAAGCTCGGAGTGGCCTCCCCAGCACTGTAGGAAAGCTCGGAGTGTCCCCCCAGCACGGGAAGCAGGGGTTTCGGTGTCAAAAGCCGGCTGGGGCTGTTACTGCCGCTGTTCACAGCTCGTAAAGCCCCGGTGGAAGGGAACAGGGCACCGAGTCCCTCCTAAAAACCCCCGCTGGAATTCTCAGCTGTGCTCCTCGTTTGAACACTCCCCGTGCTGGCAAAGAGATCTCTCTGCGACTCAAACACCAGGAGAAACCATTTCCTGAAAGTGTGGCCGCAGTTGCAATATTTTCATATCTTCTCGTAGTTCAATATCCCTAACACAGCTCACTTCCAGAGCATCGGCTGTCCCTCATCTGAGGAGTGTTTCCTGAGAAAGCTCCTCTTTATTTCTCCAGTAATGGCTCAAAACCTTTTCTGGATGTATTTTTCATATTACCAAACAGTCCCAGACAAGGAGAGAACAGAGTGAAACCCATCTCTGTGGTGAGGCTTTAAAGAAATTCAGTTTCTGGGGGGTTTTCTCCAAACGAGTGGATTTCAAATGCTGCTTTGACCTCTCTGGGTGGTGGAACCCTAAATCTCCTGGGATGTTGCATTCCTGAGTTGCTATGTGCACACTCTTGACTTTCTGAGTCATCTTCGGTGCTAAAGTCAGACTGAATTCTCCTGAACTTCCCAAGTGTTGCTGCAATAATTTCCTTTTTATCGGATTTATGTGAGTATTGCAATGCCAAGGCAGCCAGATGAGCTCAGCATAGAACAATTATTTCTTCTGGAGAGCAGGACAGCAAAAGCTCTCACACGCTTTGCTTGCCTCAAAATAAAGATATTTATTTAATGGATGGACAAGACTTCTTTGAGATGTTTATGCTGTCCTCTCCTTGACTCCTTGGGCTTCCAGCTGGATCACAAGAATATTTTCCATCCAGCCATCCATAAGGAAATCAACTCCAATCTGAGTCAGAAAAGAGCAATTTAATAACTGAGAATTGGGCGAGGTGTTTAATGGACGAGCTCTGAGTCTCACTGACTCTTTGCCATCTGCCTCAGCCTGTTGATTTACAGCATTTAACTGCTTGTAAAGCTCATCTCTGTGTGGGGTTTTTTTCAGTCCTACTAAAGAAAAGAAGAATTTATTCTTTCCCCTGGAAAACGATGGATTAAAATAATGGCTGGTCTGATGGGAGATGTGCCACAAATCACACCTGCCTCCGCCAGAAATGCACCTTGACTCTGAGTCTGCAATGGGAAGGGCTGGAAAAAACTGCAGGAGACTTTAATCAGGTGATGGAGATGTCCTTAGGAAGTTTAAAGTGAGATTCATTTCCCTTGCATTCTGTATCAAGGATTTCAATAAATGCCCTAGAGTCAGATGAATCACGGTGGAAAATAAAGCTCAATAACAAGAAAGCCAAAGCCAAAACAAAATGAAACTTCAAACCCACGAGTCCATCCTTCTCATAAGGAGCAAAATCTTTTCTTTTCAGGGCTTTTCTGGTTTGTGGAGTGCTGATCCTGGGGCAAATGCTGGTGAATATCCTGGATGTTCTGTATTTCCTGACCGTGTGTTCATTTTGTGCTCCTGTAAGAGCAGACTCAGAGCAGCGCAGGGACTGGGAGGGGATCAGGTGCCTCCTGCACTGCACCAGGCCCAGAAAAGGGGAAATGCCAGTGGGATATCAGCCCCTGACCATGAGATAATTCATTCCTTTGCTGCTGTGTCACAGGCTGCTGCTGTGGAAAGCTCTGAAGAGAGCACTGAGGTCCTGAGTGACGATTTGATTTCTCTAATGAGAGGAGCAGTTGGCCACAAACGCTGAAGAGGAAACGTTTCTGACACCTCTGGGATAAGGCAGAGGTTTTTAAGGGCCAGTCCTGAACTGTAGAATGAATTTCCCTGCAAGTTTATCCCAACTTTGCTGCTTTCTGTGTCAGGCCTGTCTCTTTCTGGCACCAACATTCAACAAATACAAAAATGGGGAAGATTTTCAGAGCAGACCACTTCAGTTTGAACTCAGCTCCTCCTCCTGCTGAAACCAGACCCACCCAACCCTTTAACACTGATTCACTGGTACAAGAGCATCACACACACTCCTGAATGTTGCTCAGGTATCACAGAAAGTGAAAAACCCACAAAACCTACAAAAACTAGCCCAGAATGGAGCAGAACTCCCCCTGTTTCACTGCAGGATGCTTGTTAACTCATGGGAGCTGCTCCAAAGCACCAGCTCTCCATGCTCCCAAAATCAAGGGTCAGTGCTGTGCAGCTGAGGAGGAGAGTGAGGAAAATGCCACAGCCAGCCCAGGCTGCTCCACCTTTCTCTGTGGCACCCACAGCCCAGCCCAAATTAAACACCTGGAATGCTAAATCCCACTCAGGGGTGGAAATGCAGGTTCCAGTTCCCCAGTGAGAGCCCAGCCTGCCTCTCCAGCAGCCCCAGAGCCAGGCTGGAGCTGGATTCTGGTGCTGATTCTGGTGCTGATTCTGGTGCTGGATTCTGGTGCTGATTCTGGTGCTGATTCTGGTGCTGATTCTGGTGCTGATTCTGGTGCTGATTCTGGTGCTGGATTCTGGTGCTGGATTCTGGTGCTGATTCTGGTGCTGGATGCTGGTGCAGACCCCTCTGGGAGCTGGCAGGGCTCCTCTCCCCCTCTGTGCTCCCTCCCAGCCCTGCTGCAGACTCATCTGGCTGCAGCTTGTGCCACCTTTCCCACAAATCTCTAAATTAGCATCCCTTGCAGATGTTCCCTCCCAGGGCAGGCCTATATCTGACTCTGGAATAAAAGACCTGCAGCTCAGGAAGGCAGATTAGTCATAATGAGCCTTCTGAACTCGAATGCTCTGCGGTTTTCTCATCTCTTCTGCCAAAACAAGCAGCACTCCCAGCCCCCTGTGCACACTTGGAGCCTTTGCTTTGCTCAGCAGAACGGGCTCAGGGAATTTTGGGCAGAATTGGCTGCTGGGGGATGGTTCTCCCTGTGGCATGGATCTCTGCCCGTGCCCAGCTCCTCAGCGATGCCAGGGGAAGCACCCAGGGCCTGGCACAGGCTGGCTGCTCATTGCAGGTGTTAAATGCAGCCCTGGGAAATGCAGGCTCTGGGCACAGATGTGTCTGAGCCCATCAGGAAGCGTCCCACCAAATGAGCTGTGCTGTTAATGAAGGCTCTGACTCATCAGCGGGGGGAACAGAACGGGGCTGATGGGCTCAGGGCAACCTTTGTGCCTTGAGTGCTGCAAAGTCCATGAAGTGAGTCCCCCAGGTGAGGAAATTGCCATTTTGGAATGAGTCCCCCCAGGTGAGGAAATTGCCATTCTGGAATGAGTCCCTCCAGGTGAGGAAATTGCCATTTTGGGGTGCCTGGGTTGCAGAAGGAGGTGCCTGGAGTGTCCTGCCCTGCTGGAGCCCCCGTGGCAGCTCTGGAGGACATTGAGTTTCACCCCATCCCTGGCACCCCCGAGGAGGTTTTGGTGCCCCAGGCCTGCTGCACTCCCAGTGCACGCCCAGGGCACTCCCAGTGCATTCCCAGTGCATTCCCAGTATATTCCCAGTACGTTCCCAGTGCATTCCCAGTGCATTCCCAGTGCATTCCCAGTGCACTCCCAGTGCATTCCCAATACATTCCCAGTGTGTTCCCAGTGCATTCCCAGTACATTCCCAGTGCATTCCCAGTGCATTCCCAGTGCACTCCCAGTGCATTCCCAGTGCATTCCCAGTGCGTTCCCAGTGCACTCCCAGTACATTCCCAGTGCATTCCCAGTGCATTCCCAGTCTGTTTGAGCCCCAGCCCAGTCTGTCCACCCAGCCCTGGCATTGCCTGACCCAGTTCATTTCAAGTGCAGCAAATCAATAGTGCTGGCTGTGAGATCTCTGCAGGAGCCAGGCTGGGTATTGATATCTGTGGGAAGGAAATGAATTCTCTCCCTGCACATTCCTCAGGATGGGCCAGGAGATGCTGTTACTCCCATCAATCAATAATGTCAATAGTGGGCTCAAAATATTTATCTTTTTTCCCACAAGCAATCACCAGAAAGTTCTAATCTGAGAGGAAGGGCTGGAAAAGGGATCTGACCTACCCATGCCACTGATTTCCTGGGGAGCACTGGGCACACTTTGACTTTTCTCTGTCTTAGCCTAAAGTTATGGGTGTGAAGCTGACACATATTTGATATTTTTCAATCAATCCTCTAAATGGGCCCGTGCAATCCCCACAGGATCTGACTGGGGAAATGCCATCAGTGCATATTCTAATAAAACAAAATTTGCTGTGGTGGTGTTCACAAACCATGGGCTGAGCTCTCTGGAGAGCAAAGCCAGGCTCAGAGCAGAGTCAGTGATGATTTTTCCGTGCTGAAGGGTCAGGGTGGGCACACCAGGCTGGCACAGCACACACCCCCCTCTCGGAGCAGCTTTTTGGAACCTGAAATCCTCCCTTCATTTCCTCCTTGTGCACAGGAATAAAGGATGTGCTGCTGAAAGGGATTCCGTGGCAGGGCCTTTGTTTCTCCCCAAATGCAATATTTTGCAGGACAGATAAGCAGAAGAGGAGGAGGATTTCAAAGCACCTGGCTGAGCCCAGGTTATTAATTCTGATTCAACCCAAGAAAATTCAGCTCCTCGCTGTTCCAGCACCCGTGGGGTGGCTCAGGTGCTGTCAGAGCTGTGTCTCACCAGGGAAGCACAGAAATGTCAGGCTCTGATGGCCCCAAAATACCTGAGTGTCCCAAGTTTTGGGTCCTAACTTTAAAAGGTAAAAGGAGATGAGTCTTCCTCTCTCTCCATCTCTTTGTCTGGTGCCTTCTCTCTGCTAACAAAGGCCCTCGGGAGCCCTGAGTGTTGGCAATCAGCTTGGCAAAATTCACCTGCACTGCAAGAGCCTCTCCTGTGCCTTTGCTGAGGTGTTTTTCATTTCTTGCCTCCTCGTTATTCTCACAGAGCTCAGCAGCCAGTGAAGACGTGTAATTAGAGTTAATTGTGATTGCTCAGTGATGCAACAGCCCCCCACTGACTTCAGGGTGCTTCAGGCTCGGAGGGAATGGGAAATTTCAGCAGGCCAGAGTCCCCACAGCACTGCAGAGTTTGTCCTGCTCCCCTGCCTGGTCCCAGGGGGAGGTGGCAATGTCACCTCCTGCAGGTACATTTCATTTTCTGTTTGTTTTTGAGGCTGCTGCTGACAGATCTCTGGTGCTGATCAATGCCCCAGCTGCAGTTTTTCCTCCCCGGGGCCCAGGGGGAGGTGACAACACTTTGATGGATGATCAAAGCCACTCTTGTCACATCTCACAGCCAAACACCCGGCCCAGAGCTGACTCCTGCCCTTTCTGGGATCCAGAACCCTCTGGGAATTTTGCCTCGTTGTGCCTCTGTCATGCTGGGATTTCAGAAGGATCTGCATTAAATAACCTGCCTGGCTTGCTGGGGGAAAAAAAGGCATTTAAATAGCATTCAAAATCCCTAATTGACATAATTCTGGGCTGCTGTAGTGGCCCCTCTGGCCAGTGGCTGGTGCTTTGCCCTGCTGCGCTGATGGGGATTTAATTGCTGCATTTTTGGGCAGCAGAAATCCCAAATTCCAGCCCCACCCTCACGAGGGGACCATCCTGGGCTGGAATTCTCCCTTTTTTTGTACCTGTGAGATGGGAAAAGAGCAGAGAGGAGGGGAACAGATGGGGCCTTCCTGGTGCCACACACACGCACACATCCCCAGAGTGGGAGGGAAAACTCCAAACAGCTGCTGGGTGTGGGAGCTGGGGGGAATTCGGGAGCTAGGGAGGCTCAGAGCCAGGGGAAGGCGGCTGCTCAGTGAGGCAGGAGAGAAAACCCCAGGGACAGCCACCCACGGGCCACAGGCGGCTGGGAGGGGCTGCCAGACAGAGCTGGGAGTAATCGCACGGAGCAACCAGCACAGGCCAGCTCCGGGGCCCGCGGCGCGGCCTGCGGCAGCTCCTGCTGCACCCGTGGGGTCGGGATGGAAAGGGCATTTTTGGGGTTCTGTGAGGGGAATCTGCCCCCTGCACTCCATGGATTTGGGATGGAAAAGGCATTTTTGGGGTTCTGTGAGGGGAAGATCCTGCTGCACCCATGGATTTGGGATGGAAAGGGCATTTTTGGGGTTCTGTGAGGGGAAGATCCTTCTGCACTCCATGGATTTGGGATGGAAAGGGCATTTTTGGGGTTCTGTGAGGGGAAGCTCCTGCTGCACCTGTGGATTCGGGATGGAAAGGGCATTTTTGGGGTTCTATGAGGGGAAGATCCTGCTGCACTCATGGATTCGGGATGGAAAGGGCATTTTTGGGGTTCTGTGAGGGGAATCTGCCCTCTGCACTGCATGGATTTGGGATGGAAAGGGCATATTTGGGGATTCTGTGAGGGGAAGATCCTGCTGCACCCGTGGAGTCGGGATGGAAAGGGCATTTTTGGGGTTCTGTGAGGGGAATCTGCCCACTGCACTGCATGGATTTGGGATGGAAAAGGCATTTTTGGGGTTCTATGAGGGGAAGCTCCTGCTGCACTCTGTGGATTTGGGATGGAAAGGGCATTTTTGGGGTTCTGTGAGGGGAATCTGCCCGCTGCACTCCATGGATTCGGGATGGAAAGGGCATTTTTGGGGTTCTGTGAGGGGAATCTGCCCCCTGCACTCCATGGATTCGGGATGGAAAGGGCATTTTTGGGGTTCTGTGAGAGGAAGCTCCTGCTGCACCCGTGGATTCGGGATGGAAAGGGCATTTTTGGGGTTCTGTGAGGGGAATCTGCCCACTGCACCCCGTGGATTTGGGATGGAAAGGGCATTTTTGGGGTTCTGTGAGGGGAAGATCCTGCTGCACCCGTGGAGTCGGGATGGAAAGGGCATTTTTGGGGTTCTGTGAGGGGAATCTGCCCGCTGCACTCCATGGATTTGGGATGGAAAGGGCATTTTTGGGGTTCTGTGAGGGGAATCTGCCCCCTGCACTGCATGGATTTGGGATGGAAAGGGCATTTTTGGGGTTCTGTGAGGGGAAGATTCCTGCTGCACTCCATGGATTTGGGATGGAAAGGGCATTTTTGGGGTTCTGTGAGGGGAATCTGCCCGCTGCACTGCATGGATTTGGGATGGAAAGGGCATTTTTGGGGTTCTGTGAGGGGAAGATTCCTGCTGCACTCCATGGATTTGGGATGGAAAGGGCATTTTTGGGGTTCTGTGAGGGGAATCTGCCCGCTGCACTGCATGGATTTGGGATGGAAAGGGCATTTTTGGGGTTCTGTGAGGGGAATCTGCCCCCTGCACTGCATGGATTTGGGATGGAAAGGGCATTTTTGGGGTTCTGTGAGGGGAAGATTCCTGCTGCACTCCATGGATTCGGGATGGAAAGGGCATTTTTGGGGTTCTGTGAGGGGAAGCTCCTGCTGCACTGCATGGATTTGGGATGGAAAGGGCATTTTTGGGGTTCTGTGAGGGGAAGCTCCTGCTGCACTCCATGGATTTGGGATGGAAAGGGCATTTTTGGGGTTCTGTGAGGGGAAGCTCCTGCTGCACCCGTGGATTTGGGATGGAAAGGGCATTTTTGGGGTTCTGTGAGGGGAAGATCCTGCTGCACTCCATGGATTTGGGATGGAAAGGGCATTTTTGGGGTTCTGTGAGGGGAAGATCCTGCTGCACCCGTGGATTCGGGATGGAAAGGGCATTTTTGGGGTTCTGTGAGGGGAAGCTCCTGCTGCACTCTGTGGATTTGGGATGGAAAGGGCATTTTTGGGGTTCTGTGAGGGGAATCTGCCCTCTGCACTGCATGGATTTGGGATGGAAAGGGCATTTTTGGGGTTCTGTGAGAGGAAGCTCCTGCTGCACCCGTGGATTCGGGATGGAAAGGGCATTTTTGGGGTTCTGTGAGGGGAAGATCCTGCCCTGCACCCGTGGATTTGGGATGGAAAGGGCATTTTTGGGGTTCTGTGAGGGGAAGATCCTGCCCTGCACTCCATGGATTTGGGATGGAAAGGGCATTTTTGGGGTTCTATGAGGGGAATTTGCCTGATTGACACCATGAATTTCAGCTGCAAAGGGATTTTTGGGGTCCTCTGAGAGCTCTGCATGCTGCTGCCAGATCAAACATGAAGAATATTCCTCCTTACCCTGCCCAGCCCTTTGTTTCTGTCATTTATTTCCCCCAAACACCTCTTTGGTGCTTTCTCCCAACCACAGCCAGCCCAAAGTGTGTGTTAATCCCAGGATGAATTTATTGCTGCAGGAACACTTTGGGGAGGAATCCAGCTCCGCCTGGGAATTTTGGGATCAGTGGTCAACGTTGGGAAGGATGAAAGTTTGACAAGAAAATCTCACAGATGTGTGTGCTTGGCAGAAAGATTTTTGAATGTAGAATCTGAAGAAGAATAGAAATAGAAGAAAGTTTTGATATAGAATGAAAGAATTGCTGAGCCAGTCTCACTGGATAACCAAGGAGGCAAAGGGTGTGTGAGTTAGAAGGGGTTTTTATGGCTTAGAGCAAAGGATAAACCCACCCCAAACAAGAAGATGTTTTTACCAAGCAGGAAGAGAGCACAGGCAAACAAGGCAGCAAATGCTGCAAGTGGAAAAAAAGAATTTTCTACTGCAAGAAAACTGAAAAACAACTTCTAGCTTAAACTGTAATGCACTGACTTTGAGTGATTGGAGAACAGTAACATGAATATGGAAATTACAGGAGTTATGATAGGCTAGAGATAAAAGTGAAGGTATAGATTGGTTCTACTGTATGAAGATGCTCAGCAAAGTATATAATGCATATATATATATATATATATTTAATGTAACCTAAACTCAGGGTCTCCAGGCCTGCCTGCAGCTGGAGCTGACAGCTCTGTCACCCACGACCCTGGACTGCTGTAACCTCTTGGTTTAATTAACTGCATTTTGTAACAAACTGCATTTTGTAATTAACTGCATTTTGTAATTAACTGCATTTTGAAGAGCTGCCTGAATCCTGCATCCCTCATCTCAGCTCTCACTGGCCGAGGCTTTAGGGAGCAGCTGCTTTAGCAGGAGCTGTTCCCTTCCTGCCTGCTCTGCACCCAAACCCAGCTGGCTCAGCCTTTCCTGGAGCACCAAACCCTTCCCCAATCCAGGCTCTCACACCCAGGGCGCTTCCCCAGCTCCTTTTCAGAAATGAGATTCACGAGCTACCTGGATCCTCTTTGCACTTGGGGAAATAATTACTTTACGCAAGATAATTTGCTTAAAACCATGACAGTTTTAACTATAGTTTAAGGCTAAATGACTGCTCAGCAAGACAGCTGGTAAAATTCACCCTGTAATAAGACTGCAGCAATGTAAACAAGCCCAGCCCATTTAGGGCTTTGAGTTAATATAGACGTCAAATACTTTCAATATCTCTAAATTTCCCAAACCATCAGGCATTTCCCTCCTTTGTAAACATGTTTGTAATTGATCTCGTCCTTTATCATCTAAAATGTCTGTCCTAAATCCATATAATTGATTCTCTATGAACATAAATTAAATTAACCTCGGAGGAAATGCTGTCTGGTTTGTTGGAGCACCAGTGACACGGGGAGTGAGGAATGGAGGGAATTCCAGGCTGGGCTCCTTCCCCCTTGGAATGTGGCTCTTTCCAAAGAAAACGCAGCCAAAAAATGACAGTTCTTAACTTTTATGGCAAAACATGCCTTGGGGATTTTCCCTCTGCTCTGCAGAGCTCATTGCAGGAGCCGTGCTTTGCTTGATTTGAAGATTTTACCTGAGTTTATTTTCTCATGCTCAGGAACTTAGAGAGCTCCAGCCAGGTGAGAGTCACCACGAACCAGGTTTAGGCGACAGGCTGAGTATTTCCCCTCAAATGGTGATAATTTGAACAAAATCAGGCTCAGGATTTGCTGAACCCCTGCTATTCACTCCTCACTGCAGACCTTGTGAGAGCCTGAACCAGCAGAAACCAAAACCAGCCTAGAGGGCAGGTGAAAATTGTATTTATAGGGAAGCAGAAAATATATAGAAAATTATCTATTGTTTCATATATATATATATATATATATATAAATATAACATATTTCATATATTTTACATATATTATATATATTTTAATATATATTATATATATATTTATAGGGCCTGACCCAGCAGAACCCAGCGTGGTGGGCAGGTGAAAATTGTATTTATAGAGATGCCGAAAATATATAGAAAATTATCTATTATTATTTTATATATATATATATATATATATATATATATATATAATATTTTTATATTATATATTTTCCTATTATATATTTTATATATTTCAGTATAATTTTTTATATTTTATTATATATAATTATTATGTGTAATATATCTATATATTATATATAATATATTTTATCTATTTATATATATATATATTTCTTTTTTTTCCTGCCAGTGAACCCTCTGCAGCCTCCTGGCAGGCTGAGCAAAGCCAAACCATTCCAATTCCCCTCCCCAGCAGCAGGAGGGGTCTCTGGGGCCTGATGTCCTCTCTCCTGCTCACTTCATCACCACCATCCAATTGCAATGATGGCCATAAAGCCGAAAATTCATTTGCAGCCGCTGGAGTTGGGGTGATTTATTGCTGGCTAATTATCTTGCCGCAGTCTTGAGGATGGAATAATCGCCCTGATTTGCATAATCAAGGCATGGAGTCTTTAGAGCAGGGCTGGCTCTCAGCAGATGGCCCTGGTGAGTGTGGTTGCATCCCATCTTGTATCTCTTTGCCCATAGCAAAGGTTTACTGTCTTTTACTAATTAAGTGTAATTTACACTAATATGGAGAGTTCTTTCTGTCAGCCTGCTGGAGGCACAGGCAGCCCTGACCCACCTGTGTGCCTGAACGGGAGCAGGGACAGGCAGGACTTCATAACAATGGGGAATCCCAGGATGATTTTGGTAGGGGAGAACCTTAAAAATCATCTTATTCCAATTTACCACGAGCAGGAACACCTTGCACTGGCCCAGGCTGCTCCAGGCAGAGCTGATAACTGCACACAACAGCATGGTTTCCCCTTTAAACCAAATAATTCAAAAAAACCCCTCCCTTAATTCCCAAATAATTCCAAACAAACATCCAGACCAGGGGTGGTTCGGATGTGCCCTTGTGAAGGAGGAACAGGATCCATAAAATCTGAGAGCTTTCCTCTGGAAATGAGATTTCTCTGACTGCAGGCTTCCAGCTTGCCATTAGATCAAAAACCACACACGCAAAAAAAAAAAGGCTGGGAATTGTGTTTCAAACCGAAATTTTGACTTGACATTTCTGAGCCCTGTAACTCTGAGCCTTAAAAACGACACCAGCACTTTTCATCTGCCTTTAACGTCGGTTTTATACCAATAATTACCCTCACCGTGTAATTAGCCGAGTGTTCTGCAGCTCTGCCTGTCATCACAGAAATGGGGCTGCTCCTGTGGAAGGGTGAGCGCTCATGGGCTCTTTCACTGCCTGAAGTCTGAGTTTTCCATCCTTGGTTCGTGTGGTTTTTGGTAAAACCATCGCACAGGAGGCAGGAATCAATAAAAATTCTGAAGCGTCTCATCAGGGGTGTTCCATCGTTATGGTTTACACAGGGTGGAGAGGAGGAAGGCTAGGTTTGAAAATTCAAATTCCTTGACTTTAGATATTTGCCTGCAGTGCAGATGTTTGATTTCAGCTCCATTTCAGGTGCCCTCCCCGCATTTCTGCCCAAAACCTCCCTGCATTTACCACTGACACCAACCCCACTGGGTTCAGTGTCCTGACGCTCCCAAATTGCCAAAGAGCAGCAGAAATTGCCTCATTCCCTGCACTTTGTGCCCTCACCGTTGAGTTTTTGAGTGTCTAATGAGGGCTGTGCTCTGAGAGGAAATTACCCTGTGCCCGGGGGAATTCTGGGCAATAAAAAGAGGAAAAAGGCAAACAAGGGCAAGGTTTGACACAGAGCTAATGTCCTTCCCCTGCTTTCCCTCCCAAACCACAGTGGGCACAGTGAGAGGTGAATTCCCCAGTGTTCAGCTCGCTCTGTTTCCAAAGGACTCAATCTTGCTTTTAGAGCAATCCTCAAAAGGATTTTGTTCCCTTAAATGGGTGGGGTGGGAAAGCACAAACTGCTCTTTTTTTCCTTTTTTCCTTTTTCCCCAAGTGTAATTTTTAATTACGCTTCTAATTAGGGAGGAAAACTGTCATGGAAATTACATCTTTGGATTGTCACAGGCAGGGAGGTGAACTTGGCACTTCTTTCTCTCCTGTTAGCTCCTCTGCTTGGGGTTGGAATAGATTTTTATCCATGGGGCACTTTGCTGTGCTGAGGAAGCCTGGGGAAAAGTCTGTGCTCAGGATCTGAGGGTGGGAAATTCAAAGCAAATTCCACAAATTGTGCTTTTTTTTCCCTACCTGTTTCATCCTCGAGGAGAGAAAAGCCACCTATGGTGGATCTGTGTTTGAAGGAGCTTTTTTCAGAGGAAACCTCCTCCCAATAACCACGGGCAAAAGGGGGAAAATGGGGTTGGATTTACAGCATTTTCTTCTCACCAGGGCACCCCTGAAGGGGTTACAGGGCCGGGATGCTCGTCCCTGGCTCAGCTCTCCTGTGGGAAGCTGTGCAAAGTTCAGGAGGAGCCTCACCTGTGTTTGCCCAGAGCTCACCTGCTGCCTGAGCCCTCCCGGAGGAGCAGCTCAGCAATAAAACAGCAAAGGTCAGCTCTGCATGCCTGATGAGCAGCTCTGCCCAGGGGACAGCAGCTGACTCAGGGCCCTGGCAGCCCCCAGGCCTGGCTTTTCCCAGAGTTTTGCCCAGTTAAACCTTTAAACCCAGCTTATTTAGGGACAAAACGTCTTCTCAGGAGCGTTCCAGCTCACTGCTTCCTCCACTGCCAGCAAAGGGCTGCTTCAGGAGTTGGCAAATCGGGTTTAAAAGGCAAATCAACACTTGCAGATTATCTCCACTCTCGTTTTTCCCTTTTATTTTGAATTCATTTCGGGCTTACCCGTGGAGCCTGCAGGATGTATCACTGCTGCAATCAGAATCCTTATTAGAAAGGAGCAGGATTGAGCTGCTAATTCCACAGAGCCATTCTGCAGCTCGCAGCTCACTTGTAATTTAGATTCAATCAGCAAATAAATGTGATAACAGGCTGCTGTTTATTGACCCAACACACAGGAAAGCTCTATCTTTAGGAGCTGCTGGCAGAGCTGTGGGAATTGGCAGGGCTCTTGTCTGGCTGCTGGGCTGGAATTCGGGGAGCAGGAGATGCTTTTGCAGGGTCCATCCAGGGGTTTTCCCTGCCTGTCACCTCTTCTGCTGCCTGATTAACCAAACCCCCATCCCTGCTTTGTCCTGAGCCCCCCTGGCTGTCAGACAGCCCCATCAATCCCAGCATTGATCCCAGCATTGATCCCAGTATTGATCCCCATCCCACTGGGATTTCCAAAGAGCCTTCCCAGCGTGGCAGGTGGCAGGAACAGAAGGGCTCTGGCAAACGAGGCTCTGTGGGCAGCAAATCCAGCAGGATCTGCCTGTTCCTGGCTGGGATCAGCTCTGGAATGCCCCAGCACCGTGTCCTGCCTTGAGTCTCTGCTCCTGCACCAAGAGCCGGGAGCATCCCCTGCTCCTGCCCCAAACAAGCCCATGCAAACACCAGGCAGAGAGCGGCTGGGGTTGCCCCAGCTCTGCTGTCATTTGGTGGCAGATGAGACGCCCAATTCCCACTTTTCTTGCACTAAAATGTGCCCACCTGTGGCAGCAAGAAATCCCCATAAGGCTGAGCAATGCAAATGCCTGCTCTGAGGGTTTGGGAACCCTATTCCCACTTTTCTTGCGCTAAAATTTACCCAAGTATCCCAGCAAGAAATCCCCAATGCAAAGTGTGCTTGGGAGGCAGGTGCCAATGAGCTCAATTAATCACTTTCCTCTCAGATCAGGGCTCCAGAACTGCACTTTTCATTCACCAGGGGCCAGCAGTGACAGCCACCCACTCGTTAAGGCAGTCGTGGCCCTGTGTTAATTATCATGGCCCTGTGTTAATTATCATTTCCGTGATGTGGAGCCATCCTGCAGTGGGCAGATGGAGCCAGGCTGGTTTAAAGCCATTTCTGGTGGCCCAGGGCATTCTCCTGCAGATTTCTGCCAAACAAGTGCAGAAGCACCCAGCAAAAGGGAGGATTCAGCCATGGAAATGCAGTTTGGGAGTGGCTCTCAGGTTTGCCACTGGGATGTGGCACTGAAGTGCAGGATGGGTAGGGCAGGGAGAGCTTTCCCTTGGCCTCTCAGTGCAGGGCTGGTGGATCTTGAAGCAGAGATGTCACTATCTCTTCAAAATCATCCAAAATCACCCCATTTTTAATCTCATTTCAGAGGGAGACGTCACATTCCATGTAAAGCTCGTTCCACAGCTTCCACAATTCCCTTTTCCCACTGGCTCTGCTCCTCCTGGACATTTGTTTGCCCGTCCTCAATAAGAGTTTTACCAACTGTTGCTTTTTCTCCAGCTGACTTTCCAACACCGGGGGAAAATGCAGAGGTTTAGGGAAGGATGGGAAGGGAACTAATCACTTAAGAACTCATTAGCAAGGGACTCTCACAGGGACGCCTTCCCCGGGTGATTGCTGCTCATTTTCAGCTGTGGATTCAGGAAGACAAAATTGTTTTAGGGAGAATTTATTCCATTTGAATTTATCCAATTTTAATTTATTCAATTCCCTGTAAAATCCTGCGAGGAGCACGCAGTGTTTGAGTGAGGAGGGTGGAAAGGAGGGGTTTACAAAGGGTTCTTTAGGAGTATTTAATGACACAGATTTCCCCCAGTTTGGTGTGGGGCTGCTGGGGGATTTGCCTCCAGCTCCTCCTGCTCCCTGTGCTCACAAAACCCAAACCCAGTGCCCTGCTGGATTCTCTGTGCAGGATGCTGCAGAGTCTCTGCTGCTACAAACCCATTTCCTTTCGGAACATCCCAGAATTATCACCAGGGCTGCTCCCATCCCGGCAGGGACCACCCTCAAAACACCAAACAGAGGCAATCTGGGAGCTGTGCAAAGCCAGCTTAGCTCAGCCACCAGCAGCATCCAAACCGTGCCTGTTTGTTTACCTCTCTAGCTGACTTTGAAACATTAAATTTGGGCTTTTTTCCCCCTGCAGAGCAGCGCCAGCAGTGTGAGAGCTGCACAAGGCATGTGTGCTCCTGCAGCTCATGACTCTGGCGCTGTGAGTGACTTGTTCTGTTAGCATGATAAACACATGCTGGAGAGGAACAGCACTAATTATGACCCTGTCACCTTCATCAGCTCCCCACTAATTGTTTTGGCTTTTTTTAATCTCAGTGCTTGGAGATGAAACATGATGTTTGGTTCTGCAAAGGAGTTGAAAAGAAAAGAGAAGAAAGAATTGCATTTTAAAATAGAAGCATCAGGTAGATCTTTCTGTTGGATTTGAAATTCAAATGACAGAAATTATAACTTTTTTGTGTGTTATTAAAATAAGGCATGGGAGGTTTTCAGAGGACTTTTCTGGGACTGCCCAGATCGAGTCCCAGTCCACTGCTTCACCTTGGGCTGCGCTCTCAGGATCCTCCCAGCCCAGGATTGGGGCTCTCTGTGTCACAATAAAATAAAACTTCCTAAATCTCTCCGTGTGTTGCCAGACAGCTCAGAAACCTCCTCAGTGATAAATCTCTTCCTCATTTTTTGAGAGAAGAGGTGATATCTCCTTATTGTGGGCTCTGTGGATCTTGGGAGAATAAGGATTAGGATTCAAGCCTGCAGAGAAAGAAAAACAATAAATATATCTTTTGTTCCTCTGGCTCTCCAAATCACAAAGGTGGGAAAGGAGCAGAATGTGGATTTTCTGCTGGGCATTGCTTGAGGGTGATGTACAGGTGTAAAGGACTGCATCAGACCTACACACAAAATACCAGATATCTCACAAATGAGAATCAGGACTAAGGTTTGATTAGGGGAAAAAATCTTCCCAGGTGCTCCTTCATCCCCTCCCAAGGGGCAGAATCTGTGGCTGCACCAAGACCAGAATTAAATCTGAATTAAATCCACTATTGGTTCCCATGGCTCAGAAATGTTCCGACAATTGAGATTTGTATGAAATGAGGGATCTCTGAAATCTCTTAGCAAAAGCTTGCAGGATGTTGTTCCACCTGGGGAGAGCCCTTGAGGTGGAGAAGGTTTCCAGCCATTGAGAATGTTCCATTTCCAATATTCCCAGAGCAGTGAGTGAGGCACAGCTCAGCCTGTGGCACTCAGGCCTTGTCACAGACCTTCACACAAACTGGTTTTATTTTTTGTTTCACACCAGCTCTAAAGAATATTGGAGAAATCCATGGATCTCACCCTGGCCTCTGTGCTGGTGGTTGTTGGGTGTTATTTGAGTGTCTGGATGTTCATCCCCACGTGCAAAGAGCAGCAGAGCAAAAATTCCCAGTGCAAGGCAAGGCTCTGCCCAGCCTGGGAATTGTGGTGTGGAAAATGCCTAACCTGGGGTGCCCGGGCCTTGCAGCAAACACATGCATGGAAAAGCAGCCAGGAAATGAAGCCAAATGTATAAATATGAATGAAAGACAAGGCTGTGATCAGTCCAGGCTCTGATTTCCCATGGCTGCCCTGGGTAATTTCCACCAGCAGCCTGTGAAAGGAAATTGCCTGGGAAGGAGAGCCCAGGGCTGTTCAATTGTGCAGGTTTCTGTTCCACCACATGTTTATAACCAAGAGCAAATGTCCAGCTCTGCTGGGCTGGGCTTTGGAACAGCTCTGGCTGGGCACTGTGGGAAATATTCCCCTTTTGGGGAGGATGAAGGGCAGTGGGTGTGCAGAGCAGGAGCTGCATCCCACAGCCCGGGCAGCAGGGGCACAGAGAAGGTGCTGTGTGAAATATGGACCCACGGGAAGGTTTGGGGTGGAAGGGCATTAAATATTTCCAGCTGCACCCTTTCCATGGGTGTGGGAAGCCAGGACATCCCTCTGGCTGTCCTGGACTGCCAGGACCCCTGTCAGGGGGCTCAGAGACCCTGGCACAGAGCCCAGAACCCCTGTGGGTTTGATTATGACCCATGGAGCAAGTTACCAACCTTGGATGAAGATCTGCAAGCCACAATAATAGTGAAGAATAATAGTGAAGTTATCACAGGGTGGAAAATAGATTTTGGAGTTTCTGGTATGGGGGTTCAGGGGGCAAGATGGAGGGAACTGGGCATGTCCAGCCTTTCTCCTTCTTCTTCTTCTTGGCCTCCATCTTCTGCTGGGATGGTGGCACTTTGGGATTGGTTTAGAGTAGAAGCTCAGTGTCTAACACAGGTGATGGGTATTGGGAAGTTATGGTAAATATTGTACAGGTAGTTTTTAGTACAAAAAGATAGCACCAGTGTCCCTCTGTCTGTCCTGCTGGATGGACCTCGGCAGGACAGGAGAACGAATTTTATAGATAAGAAACAATGAACAACCTTGAGATCGAGAAATGAGGAGCCCTGACTCCTCCATCAAGCGCCGGGCTGGGAAAAGAGACTTTGAACATTTCCCAGGGTCCCTGTGAGCAGCCAGAGATCCCAACACATGGGCAGGGAACCCTCCAGGGGCCAGGCTGCTCCATGCAGGGCTCTCTGCTGTGCCAGCCCAGCCTGGCTGCTCCCAGCTGCCCAAAGGGAGCCCAGGCTCTGCCCAGGAGCTCCCCTGGGTGTGGAGGGAGCAGCAGCTCCCCTGAGCCCGAGGCTGGGAGGCAGATCATGAATAAACATGATGTGCTCTGCGACTGACGCACGGCAATCAAAGGCAAACTCGTTCAGAGTTTGAAATCCGGACTTTAATTGCCAGCCCACGTTTACCTGGCTGTGTAGGCAGGAGGGAGAACTCTTCACCCAGCTGCATGGGGATGCTGGCTCTTGACAGGGGAGGAATTGCTGGCAGCTCCTCTGGGAGAGCTCTTCTCAAAGCACAAGGGCTGACCTTGCTCCTGCTTGGCACACGGGGGTCATTAAATACAGAAAAGACCCTGTACATCTGCAGAGTAATTAAACAGCAGAGCTCAGCTCTCAGGCTTGTGGAGGGATGTTTGTCTTGGTCATTTTATTTCTCAGCTTGAAAGCATTCAGATTATCCAGGGTAATCCAGGAGTGGGGAAAGAAAACTGTCCTTCGTGGGTTTCTGGCTAGTCCACCCCAAACTGGTACAAATTCCAAAAGCAAAGTTCCAGCAGGGCACTTTCCAGGGATCAGGGAGCTGTTTTCACCCAGCCTGGTGGGATGCAGCTGCAGTAAATGAGAAAAAGGGCTTTTGCTCTGCATCATTTTTAATAAATCGATCCTCGCTGCTGACAAAGATCAAAGAAATCGAATCCATACAGGGAGACACTGGGCCCTGTGGGCTCCGATTAATTCCAGTCCCCTCATCCCATGGCACTGGCAGCACCACCCCATCCCCAGGCAGCTGTGTAACCTCATTAGCCCAGCTGACAGCAGCCCAGTCTATATTTCCTATAAATTCCTTTTCATTGCCTTTGGTGGCCCCAGCAAAGCAAACCAAAAATGACCCATTATTGTGTCATTGCCCAAACCCACCAGGAATAACCCATTATTGTGTCATTGCCCAAACCCAGTGCCCTGCTGGATCCACCAGGAATAACCCATTATTGTGTCATTGCCCAAACCCAGTGCCCTGCTGAATCCATGGAGAATAACCCCTTATTGTGTCCCTGATGGATTCACCAGGAATAACCCATTATTGTGCCCCTGATGGATTCATGGGGAATAACCCCTTATTGTGCCCCTGCCCAAACCCAGTGCCCTGCTGGATCCATGGAGAATAACCCATTATTGTGTCCCTGGTGGATCCACCAGGAATGACCCATTATTGTGTCCCTGATGGATCCACCAGGAATAACCCATTTTTTTTGCCCCTGCCCAAAGCCAGTGCCCCAAGCTGGGAAGCCACCCAGAGGTGCAGGAGGCACTCCATGGTCTCAAATGAGGGGGCTCAGCACCATTTTCACCCCACACTGGCAGTGCTGTTTGGTTTTTTGGCCAAACTTTCTGCCCCTCACTGGGCATCACACCTGAGTGTTCTCTCGGGCACCACTGACCTTCCTTCCCCCTCACCTGGGCTTGGGCTGGCCAAGCTTCAGGACCAACATAAATTTAGAGGTCACAGATGAATGTCAGAGGTGTTGATCCTTATAAAATAACTCCTAACAGCTACTAATGTCATGGCGAGTAAAAAATCAACTTTAAAATAAAAACTGTTTAGTCACAACCTGGACTTTTTTCTCCTTGGCTTCTTGTTGATGTTTAGGCAAAACATCCGAGCTGCCTCTGTCCCAGCTTGCTCCCCTCTCCCTGCTGGCTCCTGGCAAATTGCTGTGGATCAGTTCAGCAGCACAGGCTGCTCGGCGAGGACAGGGCAAGATTAATTGAAGACTGAATTCCTCCTCTTCTCGTTTGATCAGCTCAGGGAGAGCTGCTCCTGGAGGCCTCGCGAATCAGAGCCCCCAGGCTGGGTTTGTGCCAGGCTCAGGGGGTTTTGGAGCACACAGCCCTGCAGGCAGAGCCCATCCATCCCAGCTCCTGTGCCCTCCTTCCCCGGAGCAGGGAGCAGCAGGGCTGGGAAGGGTCAGGAGGGGCTGGGCAGGAGGAGGGGACAGGGACAGGCCTGAGGGACGCTCTCCAAGGGGCAGCAGCCAGCTGGAGCCAGACGAGCCGAGCTCCGTGGCCAGACTGTCGTGGGGGCAGTAAATCAGGCAGGGAGAGGCAGGCAGGGGAAAGGAAACGTGGCTGCAGGAAAGCTGGAAAATCCTGAGCTGGGAGCCACCAGCAAGTGGAGAAAGAGCTTCTCCTGCTCACCAGCCTGGCATGGAGCTTCCCTTCTGGCCTTGGCACCACAGTCACTGCCCTGGCACCACAGTCACAGCCCTGGCACCACAGTTACTGCCCTGGCACCACAGTCACTGCCCTGGCACCACAGTTACTGCCCTGGCACCACAGTTACTGCCCTGGCACCACAGTTACTGCCCTGGCACCACAGTTATTGCTTTAATCCCACAGTTACTGCCCTGGCACCACAGTTATTGCTTTAATACCACAGTTACTGCCCTGGCACCACAGTTACTGCCCTGGTACCAACCACAGTCACTGCCCTGGCACCACAGTTATTGCTTTAATACCACAGTTACTGCCCTGGCACCACAGTTACTGCCCTGGTACCAACCACAGTCACTGCCCTGGCACCACAGTTTTTGCTTTAGTACCACAGTTATTGCCCTGGTACCACAGTCACTGCCCTGGCACCACAGTTACTGCCCTGGCACCACAGTCACTGCCCTGGCACCACAGTCACTGCCCTGGCACCGCAGTTATTGCTTTAATCCCACAGTTACTGCCCTGGTACCACAGTCACTGCCCTGGCACCCCAGGATTGTCTCTCTGCCCATCCCCAGCTCTGCCCAAGGGCACAGATGTGCTGTCCCTGCCTTGCTGCTGCACCCCAGCTGGGAGGAACAAACCCAGGGGAGCCCAGCCCGTGGAGAGGAGCCCAGAGGAGCTGAGGAGCTCCAGGAACACCAACCTAATGGGCTGGAAACTGCAGCCAGACACTGCCAAGCTCCAGATAAAATCATTTCACACAAAACAAGGGCTCTGCCACAAGGGCTCCAAATCTCACGCAGAGAGGACTTGAGAAGATTTTTTTTCATCTTTTTTGCTCAGTTTAACTCCTCCCCAGCACTTTGGTGGCGGTGACATGGAGACAAGCAAGTGTTTTATCTCCTGGAAACCACTGCCATCCTCCCTCACCTCCCTGCTCTGTCCACAGAGCTCCAGCCCCATTACACAGACGATTTATGGCTCTGCTTCTCAGCTTTAGGCTGCCAGCAACTTTGGGAGGGTTATTTGTCCTTAAGTACTTGTAATTCTTCCTCTGCAGGAGCATAATCAGTCATTATCAGCGGCAGTTTCAGGCTCTAATCATAAAGCTGTTATTTCTGTTTAATCCTAACCTTGCTAAGTATTAAGTTGATGTTTAATCCCCCTGGTATCTGGCAATATTGGCCTGTTATTGTTGTTGCTGTTGCTGTTGTTTATGTGACAGTGAAAAATCAGCCCTGTAGGAGTCATATCCTTAATTATTTACCGTTCATTTGCCAAATCTCAGTTGCTCTCTTGCCACCCTGTGTCCTGCAGCCTCTCAGGGCAGCGTCACCCCAAAGTGCCCCAGTGTGGTCAAAGGGACAGGTGACACTTTTGAGGAGGGGACAGGAACACCACAGCCTCACTCTGCTCTTTCAATCCCTCCACCATCCTTTAACAAACCAACAAACAAACAAAACAACTGCAAACCTGTTAGGCTGTCAAACAGGAGGTGACACTTTATCAACCCTCACCTGGAGAGAAGCGACAGAGGCACTGCAGGAGCTGCAATTAGCAGGAACGCCATCATTAACCAGTAATGACCAATAGAGCCATTTCACAGGCACAGCTCAGGGGCTGGGGAGGGAGTGGTGCCAGCAGCTCCTGCAGGCTGGGCTTGGCCCCGGGAAATGCTGGGCTTTGTCCTAAACCAGGGGCCAAAAGGCTCTTCTGGGTGTGGAGATGCTCTGGAAGTGAAACCAGGGGCCAAAAGGCTCTTCTGGGTGTGGAGATGCTCTGGAAATGAAACCAGGGGCCAAAAGGCTCTTCTGGGTGTGGAGATGCTCTGGAAATGAAACCAGGGGCCAAAAGGCTCTTCTGGGTGTGGAGATGCTCTGGAAATGAAACCAGGGGCCAAAAGGCTCTTCTGGGTGTGGAGATGCTTTTCTCTGTCCAGCTTGGCAAAGCGAGTGTCAGGGCAGAGCTGAGGAACAAGAATCCACCCCCAGGGAGCTTTTGGGGGCTGCTGCTCCAGCCCTGCCCCTCAGCATCCCCTGTGCTCCGCAGCCTCTGCTGCTGCTGCTGGGGAATGCCAGCCCCGGTGACAGCCTGGCTCTGGTTTGCAGGGCTGCAACAACCACAATTAACAATGACAATTAACAACGACACTTATTAACAATGGCAATTAACGCAGGGAACCTGTGCAGGGACCTTCAGGTGAATTTGCACGGTAAAACTGCTCGTTTATTTTTGTTTATTTTCACTGCAAATCTGCAGTTTCTGCCTGGGGCTGAGGGAGAGCAGCCAAGGCTCTCGGAGCTGGGCTCTGCTTGCACAGCTCCTGCTTTCCCTGGCTGAAGAAGGTGACAATTGTGATGCCACACGTGCCCAGGGGCACAGGGCACACCCGAGCTGGACATGGAAACCAGAAGGCAGCAAATCCCTTTATCTGAATTATTGCAGCCTTTGTTCTGCGCTGCCATGGGAGGGAAGAACAAGCCCTCGCTCCCAGCGCTGCCTCGATTTTCAATGTATAACTTTGAAAGCTTAATCATCTTCTTTTCACAAAGCCTTATGGTTTATATATATTTGGGTTTTTGTTACTCTTTTGTATTCACCCTTTTCGCTGTCAATTTAAGCTTAATATTATTAAAATTGCTCTGGCTCGCTCTGCTTAAAATTCTGCAGTTACAGGATTTTTTGGGAAGAAGAAGTGCTAAGTCAAACGCTTTCTCCTGTTTCTTGTTTGTCTTTAATGACTCATTAGATCATCACCTCTGAAATGAGGAAGCAATAAAGCTGCTCTGAGGAAAGCCTGGCAGGCAGCTCTGGAGGCCGCTTTGGGGTGGGAGCTGGGCTTGCTTTGGGACAGGGGCGGCTCCTGAGGGGCTGCCCAAGGGCGTACAGTGGGTTAAAAACATCGCCCTGCTGCAGGAAGGGTGGGAGCTCTGCTTTCTGTGCAGGGTGAACGGGGTAAATCAGCTCTGCACTGTGCTGCTGTTTGAGGGTCCCAGGATAGGGAAGAGATGAGAATCTCGGCTCCGTGTTTCAGAAGGCTGATTTATTATTTTATGATATATATTATATTAAAAGAAAATGATATATTAAAATGATACTGAAAGAATAGAAGAAAGGATTTCATCAGAAGGCTTGAAAGGGATAGAAAGGAATGGAATG
Source organism: Molothrus ater (assembly GCF_012460135.2). Taxonomy (NCBI): domain Eukaryota; kingdom Metazoa; phylum Chordata; class Aves; order Passeriformes; family Icteridae; genus Molothrus; species Molothrus ater. The sequence goes on from NC_050499.2 coordinate 7,110,404, forward strand.
AGAATAAAATCTTGTGACTGACCAGAGAGTCCGAGCCAGCTGGGCTGTGATTGGCCATTAATCAGAAACAACCACATGAGCCCAATCCCAGATGCACCTGTTGCATTCCACAGCAGCAGATAATTCTTGTTTTTCTTTTCATCTGAGGCTTCGCAGGAGAAAAAACCCTGCCAAAAGGATTTTTCATAAAATGTGTCTGTGACATTCCACCTTGCCCAGGAGGGATCAGATTTGACTTTTAAAGGGAAACCAGTGTCCACGTGGTTTTATTTCATGTCCTAAAGCAACAAGAGCCCACAGATCCCCCAAAGACCCTGTTGTCCTGTTTATTTATTTATTATTTCTACATTTATTATTAATATTTTTTTAAGTTCTTCTAAGCCTTCTGATGTTTGCATTCTTGTAAAGAACTTTCTCACACGTTTTCTGTAAATAACTGATTGTCTGGCATTCTTTTCTAGAGGAGGAGAAATTTGATGGGCTGTTGGTTTGTGCAGTGTCATTGAGAGGTGGCACTGTCACCCTCCAATCCACTGTCAGTTTTGGACATCTATAAATGTTGGAGTCAGAAATTAAACCTCTTTCTTTTTTACCTTGGAGATTCCAGTGTCCACGTGGTTTTATTTCATGTCCTAAAGCAACAAGAGCCCACAGATCCCCCTAAGACCCTGTCGTCCTGTTTATTTATTATTTATGTGTTTATTATTTATTTTATTTATTTTTTTACGTTCTTTTAAGCCTCTTGATGTTTACATTCTTGTAACGAACTTTCTCCCACACTTTCTGTAAATAACTCATTGTTTTGCATTCTTTTATTGGAGAAGAGAAATTGGATGGGCTGTTGGTTTGTGCAGTGTCATTGAGAGGTGGCACTGTCACCCTCCAACCCACTGTCACTTTTGGAAATCTGTAAATGTTGGAGTCAGAAATTAAAAATTCTCTTTTTACCTTGGGAGAGCTGCGTGTCCACGTCGCGTTATTGGTGTTTTATAGCGACACGGGGGGTTCACAGCAGCCAAAATTCCCCGTTCTGGGCTGGCCAGGCAGCGCTGCCTGCGGCTCCATCGGCGTTTAACGAGGATTCACAGCTGGGTGAGCCGGGCTGAGCCATTGCCCTGAGCCCTGCACGGCTCCAGCTGCTGGAAAAAACGAATTAATGAGTTGGAAACTGCAGCCCGTTCGATGTACGTGTGTCAGCGTGGCCTCTTGTGGGCTTTATGGCTGAGAGGAGAGGAGAGAGAAAAGAAGAAAAGAAAAGAGAAAGGAAGAAAGAAAAGAAGAAAAGAGAAAAGAAGAAAGAAAAGAAGAAAAGAGAAAGGAAGAAAGAAAGAAAAGGAGAAAAGAAGGAAGAAAAGAGAAAGGAAGAAAGAAAAGGAGAAAAGAAAGAAAAGAAAGAAAAGGAGAAAAGAAGAAAGAAAAGAAAGAAAAGGAGAAAAGAAGAAAGAAAAGAAAGAAAAGGAGAAAAGAAGAAAAGAAAAGAAAGAAAAGGAGAAAAGAAGAAAGAAAAGAAAGAAAAGGAGAAAAGAAGAAAAGAAAAGAAAGAAAAGGAGAAAAGAAGAAAAGAGAAAGGAAGAAAGAAAAGAGAAAAGAAGAAAGAAAAGGAAAAGCATTTGGGTTGCAGAACCTCCTGAAACGTGGTATTTTTGAGTCTCAGGTAGCAGCTCTGTCAAGCCAAGCACCTCCTCAGCACCCCACAAAAGCTCTGCTGGCCACAAGGGCTGACACAGTCCCAGGGCTCAGGATCGTTGTTCTCCCATTCAGGCACTTCCTAAATAAAATCCCTTTTATTTTTCTTTTTTCCTTTTTCCAGTCGGCTGCTTTGCAAACCTGAGCATTCAGAGCTGCAGGAAGCTGCGTGCCCGGGAAAGGCTGCGATCATTCCCAAACTGCTGCAGAAATGAAACAGAAAGAGAAATGTGGAACTGGTTTTTTTCTTTTTGAGGTTCAGGTGATCCCTCAGGGAAATATCGAGGCTGCTGCTTTAAAGTGCTGAGGAACTCCCCCGTGTGAATTTATGGGAGGAAGTAAATAAGGAAAGGCTGGTTTGGACCTTTGCTCCCCCGAATGTTGTGCCTTGCAGCACTGTTGCTGGTAAATGCTGGCACAAGGGGAGTTACTTCTCTGCCAAGATGCATTAAAGGTGTTTCCCTTTGTAGCCTGGGGAAATGCAGAGAATTCCAGGTGGGAAGGGGGTTCCTGGTGCCAAAGGAGGTGTCGGGGTCTGAAGGGGACCAGGGGCAGCTCCCTGAAGTGATTTTCTCCTTGACCAAATCCATATTTTCTAATGGCTTTTCATAACTTTGTAATTGCAGGCGGCGTATTTATTTACATCAGCAGTGGCTGTAATTACAGAGAATGCAAATGTGCAATTATTTAATTAGGATCCATAATGAGGCTGTGGGAGGGAGCTCGGAGGCAGATGTTTGTGGTGAGCAGCACTGGCCAAGGCTTTGTGCTTTTGGAGGGAAGAAAGTTGGGATCCAGGAGGGTGCACCCAGGAACTGAGAGCAGGAAAACTCTGCTGCTGCCTGAGGAAACCTCGATTTCTGTCCCAAATAAGAGGAATGGCAGATTTGTCTTTCCAAACCAGCTCTGGGTCTGCTGGTGGATAAAACCAGCACTGGGAGAGAAAAGAAACAATGGGAAGCATTCCACTGATTGATGAATGGAAAAAGAGATTTGCGTTTACAAATAAACTTTGGGTTTGCTGATGAACGAAATTAGACATTGAGAGATGAAAGAAACAATGGGGAAGAAAACCCCTAAATTCCATAAAATTAAAAAAGAAAAGGGAGGGTTATACATGAGAGGGGAATCTCTGGTATCAGGTGTTCAGGGGAGTCTGAACCTCTCAAGTACCTCAGAAATGGGGAAAAACCCCCTAAATTCCATAAGAATTAAAAATGAAAAAGGGAGGGTTATACATTAGAGAGAAGTCTTTGGGATCAGGTGTTCTGGGGAGTCTGAACCTCTCAAGTACCTCAGAAATGGGGAAAACTCCTTAAATTCCATAAGAATTAAAAATTAAATTAAACTAAATTAAAAATTAAAAGCGAGGGTTATGCATTAGAAGGGAGTCTTTGAGAAATCTTCAGGATTAGGCGTTTTGGGGAGCCTGAACCTCTCAAGTTCCCAGAAATGGGGAAGGAGAGAAGGGAAATGTGGCTGGGAAATTGGGATAAAAAGGAGGCTGCTCCCTCAGCCGGTGATGCCGCAGGGACCCGCCAGCCCCGGTGACATCAGCTGTGACTTCATGCGGGCTGGGAGGAGGGCGAGTGGCCCCTGTGTCACTGTCTGGGCTGGCCGTGAGCCACAGCCCCGCTCTGCTCCCTCTCGAGGTGGCAAATGTCGCCCCAGGGTGACCCCCCCGCGGTTAAAAGCTCCGGTTTCAACGCAGGGACTGAGGGTACGACAAAGCAGAAATGCCATCCAGCCTCCTGACAAACATTTTCCTTCTCCGTTCCTGGGATTTGGGTCCTCAGCAGCTTGCGAGGGCAAAGGTTCAGCTGACAAGTGACAAATAAACTGTTTGGAAACGGGAGGAAAAAGAGCATAAATTAATTTCCCTGTAACAATTATTCTTCTTCTTTGACTCATCTCCGAGAATAAATCCCTGGGGATATCTTTGTGCTGGAACATGGCACAGAGAATGAAAACATTTCATCCCTGCCATCCCTAAATTCCCTCTTTATTGGCTGATGGATGAGAACCCAGGGCCCAGCCCTCTCCTGGCTCTGCAGAGACACAACCAGAGGGGAGGCATCAGATCCCTGCCCCTCGCCTGTGCCAGGTGGGAGGTGACAGTGCCTGCTCAGGGTGGGCGCGGAGGTGTCCCCACCACCGTCGTGGTGTCAGAGGGGTCAGGACATTCTTGCTGTGCCCTCTGAGGAGCAGCGTGCCCGTTCCCTGCCCTGGGGACGCTGGCATCACCCCTGCAGGGAATGGCCTGGAAATCGCCTCTCCCTCACGCCGTGCCAGCTGCTTTTCAGAGAGATTGTTGTAGCAGGTGATAGCAGTGCCTCCATGCAATTCCTCCCAGTTTTCCTGAAATTGCCTTCTCAGCTCCATAATCATTTCCCGGGAAATTACCCCGGGAGAGAGGCAGGGGGTGGGGGCTGCTCTGCAGTGGGAGATGAGCAGGAAAATCCTCCAGGAGCTGCGCTGGGAGCTGTCCCTGCCCTGGCACTCACACCCCTGAACTTCTCATCTCCGTTTCACCCTGAAAAGGTTCCGTTTGTGGCAGGTTCCGGGAGGGGAGATGCCCTGAACCGGCCCAGCAGCAGCCCCGGGCTGGAGGAGCAGCCTGGTGAGTCCCACTGTGCCCAGAAGAGCTGGCAGAGGATGCTCGGGCTGGGTTCTGTGCCCGCGCTGTTCCCTCCTCTCCCTCTGGTGCTCCAGCACCATCTACAGTCCTGCCAGGGAGCTCCAGAGCCTCCGGCTGCAGCACATGCACGGGAAGGCTCAGGAGCTGAGCCAGGTGTGATCTGGGGGGTGTTTGCAGCTTTTCTGGCCTGAACTCTAAACGAGACAGGAGGCTTGGAGAAAAAACACCCAAACCAAGGCCAAACCCCCTGTTTTCACAGCAGCTGCCCAGTGCTGCTCACAGGGAGAACAAACCCCACCTGAAACTGCAGAACAGGTCATGAAACATTCCTGGGAGTTCCTTTGGTCAAACAGCATTAAAAATTCATTGCTGCTTCACTGGAGCACTGAGCCAGCAGCTGTGGCTGGCAGGGATGGAGGAGTAGGGGAAAAAGCCTTTATTGCATGGGACAGCTCTTGCAGTCTGCTCCTGGTTTGGGGCACAGGAGGATGAGGGGATGCTGCAGCCCCAGGGATTTCTGTTCCACCAGGACAGAAAATCATCTCCTGCCCCAACAGGGCCCAGCCACGGGCTGGAAACTCCTCTTTGAGCAGCAAGGAATTTCCTGGAGAGTCAGGAGCCAGCTGGGAGCTCTGCCTGAGCCCTGCTGCTCCTTGTGGGCTCCAGGCAGGCAAACCCAGCTCCAGCTCCTGGGGAGCTCAAGGTGGGGAGGAGCTGCTCCTCAGACCAGGATCCTGCTGAATTCCTTCCCTGGATGTACAAGACTTGAGGACCTTTTTTATGGTACTGATTGCTTTTTTTGTTTCCTTTGTTACTGATTTTCTTAGACCCACTAGGATTCAGGAAAGGACAGACTGCACATGGAAACACCCTGCCCTTCCCACAAGTAAAGAACAGCCCAGGACTGGCTCCTGCTGCCTCACTGTAACCCAAAGAGACTCCCAAACGTGCTCAGTATAAATAGTTTATTAAAGAAAATAGCAAATTCCAATTCTGTGAACAATCAACAGAAGAGAAGTGTTTTCAAAATAGAGCATTTTGGATTCCTGTGTTTGAAGGGACAGGGGATCCCATGAGGTGTTCTGGGAAAACAAAACCACAAAGGCTCTGCAAGGACTGGGGTGACAGGAAAGCCTCAGCCCCTGCACAAATGCCTGGGAATGGGAACAGGAGAGGGACAGAACAGGAGACAACAGATTAAAACATTAAACTGTGACTGCAACTCTTCTAAGCACTACAGGGCAGGAAGGATTTGCAGCACCTTGGTCTCTGGGCTGAGCTCAGTGAATGCTCTCAGTGAGATTTTCAATTAAAAGAAATGCACAACAACCCAAGTGTCAAACAGCCTTTTGTGCCTTCATGCTGTGAGTGCACCTTTCATTCCCTTTGTATATTGGTTTACATTTCTCTCATCACTCCTGAAGGACAGAAAATACACCAGCAAGACACCAGAGGTGTGGAGTTCACACCCAACACAAACATAAAGGAAGGAGCTGAACTGCCTCCTACACTCGGGAAAGTGACATTGGAAAGCTCTAAATCAGTTTGAGGATATTTTCCATGAGAAAAAAGAGAATTTTCCTACTTGTGAGAAATCCTGTGACCTGACCAATGGCTCACCCAGCACAGGATCTCCTTTCCCCACATCCCCCTCTGAAGTGTCTCTCCCTTGAGGTCTCAGGGGAAGCTGAGGTGGGAAACTCTGGCCCTTCCTGGAGGGACATCAGAAACTCTCCAAGTCTCTGGGCTCCATGTGTGCTTTGGGGGACAGCAGAGGTCACAGAGGGGCTGCAGGTCCCAGATGCAGCAGTGCACAGAGGAGTCCCAGCTGGGCACTGAAAGGGCCCAGCCTGAGATGAGGTGACAGGAACACTGAGCAGGAAATGCTCCTTCCCCCAGGCAAGCTCCAGGAAGCACCAACCCAATCCCAATGTTTCCCAGACCAGCAGAAATAAGAAAGGTGAAATCAAAAAAGTATTTGGAAGTGTCAGTTTGCTCTTGCTGTGCCACAAGGTGCAGGTGTGAAGTGGAGTCACTTGATCTTGGCCAGTGCTGCTGCTCTCCTCTCTGTGTTCTGGAACAAGGCTCGGATCAGACTCTTCACCTCAGCTGCTGAAAATTCCTCTGCCAGAGGCCCCTTCCCATCTGCCCACCTGGAAGGGAGACAGGGAGAGCTTTATGGCACCAACCTGCCCAGAAATGGCACCTCCAACAAGCCTCCAAGGACCCGTGCCAGCAGCTGATCCTGACTCTTTCCTATGGAAAAGGGAAAGGGAAATTCCTGCTCTTCCTCTGAACTGCAGCTCCCTGGCACAGGCCTGAGAAGCAGCTGGAAAGGAAAACACCTACTGATCCACGATTTCTTGGAGGTTGGCCTGCAGGATGATCATCAGCTCCTTGAATGTCATCCACTTCTGCACATAGACTGGAACTTCCTCCTGGTACTTCTTGTTTTTGTCTTCTTCAAGCAGAGGGGTGAAAACTTGGGGTCCCTCCTCCACCATGATCCTGCAGAGTGAGTACAGCCTGTCTGCATCCTCTGCAGAGATATCCTGGAATGGGGAGAACATGAACAGAGCAGAAGTAGGTTTATTTTTGGAGCACCAAGTGAAATGAAAAACTGGGATTGTGAACACTTCCCATGGATACATGATTATAATTTCTGTGTGAATGAACTGCTCCCCTGAAATGTGATTGTGGGGAGTTTCTGGAGGTGACAAACGCTGTCCCCAGCACCCCCATGGCTGTTACCTCCAGGGCAGCAATCCTGGTGACAATCTCTGCCAGGGCTGTGTTCAGCAGGGCCCCCATGGCCTTGCAGTACACGTTCACAGGGAGCACATCCTGCCACACCATGCCCAACCTCCTCAGCTGGTGCAGCACCTGCAAGGCAACAGCTGAGTGTGACACCAGAACCCTGGGCAAGGCACCAGGGCATCAGGAGAGTACAAATGGGGAGAAACAATGGAGCAATCCTGCTAAAGACACAGCCCAGGACAAAACCCCCAAACCATCACATCACAAAACAGGTTTTTTAGCAGCTGCACAGCTGTCAGGGCTGAGATTCCACAGCGCACCCTCCCCAGGATACCTGCAGGCATTGGGATGCTCTTTCTCTGCCTTCCTCACCTGCTTTATGGCTTTATTTGCTGCACAGTAATTCTCCTCATCATCCATGTTGGAAAAGTTCCTGGCACTCGAGAGCCTCTCCAGGATTTCTCCCTTCTGCACTCGCATCTGGGCCAGAAAACACTCCATCCCTTTAGGAGCAAAACAAGCAGAGAGAAGCAATTAAACAATTACTAAATTTGCTCTGCCTATTTATGACTGCAAGTGCTGAATAATAAACTTGCTATAATGTTTTATTTTTAATCAATTTCCAGTCTCCAAACAGTCTCCCAGAGCCAGTTTAACCAGTGCAGCTTGCATTGCTACAGCACTGCTGGAAAAAAAGCAGAGCAGCAGAAGGAATTGTGCATGACTCCTGTTAGCTCACACAAACCTATCTCT